>NC_044033.1:365658227-365966977 GCF_901765095.1 Microcaecilia unicolor | reverse complement strand
TTCAGCACCTGATTCTCAAAGTGGACATATTCCAAACACTATAATGAAAATAAAATTATTTTTTTCTACCTTTGGTGACTTTGTTTCTCTGATCATGCTGGCCCAGTATCTGATTCTGCTGCTCTCTATCTGTTCCCTTGACTCCGTTTCCAGGGCTTCCTTTCCATTTATTTATTTTCTTTCCTCCTTTCTTCTTCATTTCTGGTCCTCTCCAGATTTGACTGTACAGTGGATCCAAATTCTGCCTATTTTCTCCATTCATGTGCAGTTTCTCTCCTCACTTCCTTTTCCCTCATCTAATCTCCTTCCTCTATCTTCCCTCCATGTCCAGCATTTCTGCTCTCTCCCTTCCCTCCCCTCCATCTATGTCCAGAATTTCTCTTGCCCTCCCCTCCATCCATGTCCTGAAACTGTCCTCTCTCCCCTGTCCCCCTCTATCCATCCATACCCAGCAATTCTCTTCTCTCCCCTGCCCCCCTACCCATCCATGCCCAGCAATTGTCTTCTCTCCTCTGCCTCCCTCTATCCATCCATGCCCAGCAATTGTTTTCTCTCCCCTGCCCCCTCTACCCATCCATGCCCAGCAATTCTCCTCCCTCCCCTGCCCTCCCGCTCCCATCCATGTCCAATGATTTTCCTCCCTCCCCTGCCCTCCCCTCCCGCTCCCATCCATGTCCAGCAATTCTCCTCCCTCCCCTGCCCTCCCCTCCTGCTCCCATCCATGCCCAGCAATTCTCCTCCCTCCCCTGCCCTCCCCTCCCATCCATGTCCAGCGATTCTCCTCCCTCCCCTCCCGCTCCCATCCATGTCCAATGGTTTTCCTCCCTCCCCTGCCCTTGCCTCCCGCTCCCATCCATGCCCAGCAATTCTCCTCCCTCCCCTGCCCTCCCCTCCTGCTCCCATCCATGTCCAGCAATTCTCCTCCCTCCCCTGCCCTCCCCTCCTGCTCCCATCCATGTCCAACGATTTTCCTCCCTCCCCTGTCCTCCCCTCCTGCTCCCATCCATGTCCAATGATTCTCCTCCCTCCCCTGCCCTCCCTTCCCACTCCCATCCATGTCCAGCGATTCTCCTCCCTCCCCTGCCCTCCCCTCCCGCTCCCATCCATGTCCAGCGATTCTCCTCCCTCCCCTGCCCTCCTGCTTCCATCCATGTCCAGCAATTCTCCTCCCTCCCTCCCCTGCCCTCCCCTCCTGCTCCCATCCATGTCCAGCGATTCTCCTCCCTCCCTTGCCCTCCCCTCCCGCTCCCATCCATGTCCAACGATTTTCCTCCCTCCCCTGCCCTCCCCTCCCGCTCCCAAACATGCCCAGCGATTGTCCTTCACCCCCACCATCCCCTCCCACTCCCATCCATCTTTTTTAAATACCTCCTCCTTTGAAGCACCGCGTTAAAGCCCTGCTGGCCGTCTCTAACTTTCCCTCCCTGTTTGCTTCAGTTTGTGAACTTCGTGCCCTTAGTCCCGCCTTCTGACATACAAAGGGGATGGGACGACTTCCCTATGAGGAAAGGCTGAAGCATCTAGGGCTCTTTAGCTTGGAGAAGAGACAGCTGAGGGGAAATATGATAGAGGTCTATAAAATAATGAGTGGAGTGGAATGGGTACATGTGAATCGTTTGTTTACTCTTTCCAAAAATATTAGGACAAAGGGGCATGCAATGAAGCTACAAAGCAGTAAATTTAATACGAATTGGAGAAAATGTTTCTTCACTCAACGTATAATTAAACTCTGGAATTCATTACCAGAGGATGTGTTAAAGGCGGTTAGTTTAGCGGGGTTTAAAAAAGGTCTGGATAGCTTCCTAAAGGAAAAGTCCATAGACCATTATTAAATTGACTTGGGAAAATCCACTGCTATTTCTGTGATAAGCAGCATAAAATGTATTGAACTTTTTCGGGATCTTGCCAGGTATTTGTGACCTGGATTGGCCACTGTTGGAAACAGGATGCTGGCCTTGATGGACCTCAGCTTAATAAACAGGGCCCTTTGAGAGTTAAGCTCCTGAACTGACCTGTTTGAAAATTTACTAGACCTGAGTGCTTAAATTTATACTCAGAATTTCATTAAACTACTAAATTTATGAGTTGAGTTTCACACTGATTTTCAACACTAGACTCATAAATCTAGAAAAATGAATGGCAGCTCTGAATTTTTTAAGCACAACTATTAAGCTCCTAAATGAACAAGTATTTTCATCTGAAAACTTATACCCCTACATCTACCTGAAAATAGGGCACAAATTTAGGAACCTAACTTAGATGCCAAATTTAAGAGCTAAGTAGGCCCACTCTTCATATTTTCACTTCCACCAAACAAGCATATCTTTTCATATTTACCTTTTGTCATTTTTCAGTTACCATAGATAGGGTAGATTCAGTGTTTCTTTCTAGAAATAGAATACTCTTTTGTTTCTATCTTTGTGTTCCCCATTGCTTTTTTTTTTCAGGAAATCTTTCAGGAAGACAATATCTTTTGTCCTGGTCATATCTGTTGATATGTCTACCTGTGTCTCCCTTAGATGCTTCATGTTGGGCAGTGATGCATGGGGTATTGTGTTGGCAAAGACAGAAAAAATATGATGGAGCTTGATGGCTATCTGCGGTGCTGCGTTTCAGGTTTAAAAATATTTATGGCTTTTTATCTTTTTGTAGCGGCCTCTGCTGCTCAACAGGAGAAGCAGCAGCGGCCGGACAGCGTTACCAGTGGCAGCTGTGGGTGGCGAGGGGGTTTGATGTGCGGGGGGGGGGGGGGTCGCTGGACATAGGTGGCTGGAGGGGGGGCAGGGGGGAGGAGGATGGGAGGGTCGCTGGACATGGGTGGCTGCAGGGGGGGCAGGGGGAGAGGGAGGTGGGGGTGGGGTCCTGAGACCAGAGAGGAGGGGGTGGGGGACCTGCGAGAGGGGGGGCACACACTCACTGTCTCTCACATACACTCTCTGACACACTCTCTATCATACTCTATCTCTCTGTCACACACACACACAGTCTCACACACACAGACACTCTGTCTCTCTCTCTCACACACACACACACACACACACACTCTGTGTGTCTCTCTCATTCTCTCTCTGACACACACACTCCATCTCTCACACACACTCTCTCTCAAACATACACACTCTGAGGAAAACCTTGCTAACGCCCGTTTCATTTCTGTAAGAAACGGGCCTTTTTTTTTACTAGTTATATAATGTGGTGCACATAAATTCTAATGTACGCAGTGTGATGATTAAGGCACTGTCCCTGTGTTTACCTTACCCTTGTTGCAGCCAGGTTCACATGGAAGGAGCTGCAGGAGAGGTTTAGAGTTAAGAGGAGGTAGGCATACCCAGAACAGAGTCCCTGGATTGAGAAGGGATTTTTCTTCTTTAGGCTGTAACAGATTGGGGGGGGGGGGGGGGGGGGGCATATGTTAGCTGTTAAAAGCCATTAGTGAAAGAAAGCTGTGCCAGGCTGATGCCCCACTTGCAGTATGAATTGACCTTTTATAAAGGAAATTCTCCTCTTTTCCCTATGCTGCATGAAGAAGGTTACTCACCCTGGGGGGTGGGGAAGTGGAAGCCCAGTCTGGAAGTGAGCTGCTCCAAAGAGCTGGGGGAACACTTAGAATCACAGGGGAGGGATGTCTCAGCCACTCTCTTGGGAAGACAGTTCATGCTGTGCCCCAGAGCTTCTGACTGATTCTGTCTCTGGCCTCCACCCAGCTGGGAGCTAGAAAGGTGCAGAATAGCAAGTAGCCAAGGAGAACAGGTATTGATGGATAGGCAGCCAGTTGAAGGGCCAGGACAGGGAGCCCCCCCTGTCTCAGGGACTGCATGGAAAGGGGAACCTGAAGTAGGTTTATCCTAGGTCTAACCCAGAGTTTAGAGGTATGTTTAATCAACCTGTTTATCCCTTGTTTCCTTTGTCAGCCGCTCGTCTCAGCCGCGTAATTGTCTCTCTCCCTTATCCGTGCTGTCTGCTTCCGACTACACACTCGTCCGTGCAGTTTTCTCTCACTGCCACACAGTTCCGCTAGCAAGGCGGGCAACACAGTTCCGCTTGCCAGTCTTTTAAACAAAGTTCCGCTAGTCAGGCTATTAAACACAGTTCTGCTAGCTGGGCTTCAAACACAGTTCGAATAGCCAGGCTTTTCAACAAAGTTCAGCTAGTCGGGCTTTAAACACAGTTCTGCTAGCCAGGCTTCCAACACAGTTCGACTAGCCAGGCTTTCCAACACAGTTCAGCTAGTCAGGCTTTAAACACAGTTCTGCTAGCCAGGCTTCCAACACAGTTCGGCTAGCCAGGCCTTCCCCCACCACCTTCTTCAGCAAGGCCTCAAAACAGTTCAACTTAGCTAGGCTTTAAACACAGTCCAGCTTAGCCAGGCTTTCTCTCCAAAGTTCAGCTAGCCCCGCTTTCAAACACCGCCCTCTTCATCAAGGCCTCAAACAGTTCAGTTTAGCTAGGCTTTTTACACAGCCCGGCTTAGCCAGGCTTTAAAGATCCACCACCCTCATTTGTCAACACTTTACCTCTTGACATCCACCCGCAGGATCTCTCCTGACTATTATTCTTTTCTTGATACTTTTTGGCTCCTCTAGAAGTCACTCTTCTCCTCCAGCCACTTCCTCTCCCACCTCCATTTCCTCTTCCATACCTTCCCCTCCTACCTGCTCCAACTCCTCCCATTCCATCCCCCCATTCTCCACCCCCTCCCTCAGGTGTTCCACCCTCTCCTCAGCTGATTCCATCTCCCAATCAGCCCCCTCTCTTTTCCTCTCCTGTGGCTCAGGTACTCGTTTGTCCTCCTCTCCCCTATTCTTCCAGGCAGTCTGAAATCTGTGTTCTCTACACTCCTGCCTCCGCCCCTCCCGCAATGCATTCTGGGATCTGTAGTTTTTCCACTCTGGCTTTTCTCTCTTCTCCCCTGCATTCTGGGCTCTGTGGCTTCTCTGCTTCTCACACTTTTTAGGGAGGAACCAGTATGTTATTAAGTGTGACTAGTGAGAGGGTAAAGAGAGGGAAAAGTAAAAGGGAAAAGAAAGGAGGGTCTCCCTAAACGCCTTTCATTTTTAAGTGGTTGATTTATCCCAGAAACTTGGTTAGGAAAGTTTAAAGGCATAATTCCCAGTGGAAGAGAAAAGACTGGGGGGAGGGGCAAGACCTCTTGAGGGGAGTGTTGAAAGGTGCAGGCAATCCCAGTATGTGCAGAGAAGTCCCTGGAGGGGAAGTATGCCAGGACTCTGAAAAGTCTCCTGTTTAAGGTGGGGGGGGGGGGGGCAATATCCCTAGCCCTGAGATTGGAAGGAAGAAGCAGCAGCCTGGGAGTAGGCACAGCAAGCATATGTGTGTATTTGTTTCTAAAGCCTTACTGGCACTGCCCTGTGAAGGATCACTGAAACTGCTGGGGGACTCTTTTTGTTTCAAGGAACTGTGGTTACTTGGACATTAAAGCCATTTGGGGATTTTTGGTTTTGCATGAACTATACTTATTTGGCCACCCCATCAGGCTAATAAGGATTATTGGCTGAATTAAGCCTAAAGTTTTATTTGATGAACTATGAATCAGGACTCAGGTTAAGGAGACAGAAAGGTTCTAGGAAGTAAATATAATCTAGATCTAAACACGTGATCGACCGCTTCCAAGGAAGGAGGAGCGAGTGCTTGCGACAGCAGCCAAAAAAGGGGCATGGCCATTGGCATGGAATGGGCGGGTCATGGGCATTTCAAAAAACAATGCGCACTATTATAGAATACACCTGATCTGTACCTAAGTTAGGTGCAGGTGTTTAGGCCTGGTTTTAGGTGGCCTAAATGGGTGTGTCTAAATTTTAGCCACAAGAATGGCCGCTAAGCATATTATATAAACTATGCCTAACTTTAGGCATAATTTATAGAATTGTGCTAAATGCATGGTTTTTCGGTGCCAATTTTTAAGGTACCATTTATAGAATTTGCCCATAGTGTACAGTCTCCTTTTCCAGGAGGGCATCCATGGCCTGGCAAGCCAGAGCACCTCAGCACAGGCTGGGAGTCAGGAAAGTTTGGGCAAACAAACCTTCCTTCTGTTTCACCTTCTCTTCCTCAAGCAGGGAAGTGTGAGAGCCTCACTGATAGGACTTCCATGTGCAATACAGGTTCTCATGTAAGTGGGGATGGGGTAAGAAGGCACATCAGAGTACATGCTGAAAGGCTGGTTATCAGGAGCCATGTCCCAACAATTCAACAGGGAATACTGGTTAATAGGCAAGTCTGGGGCCATTCAGTTCACTGGGTGGAAGAACCCTGTATCTATAATGTTTAGGTGCCTTCTCCCCCCCCCCCCCCCCCCTCGCCACGGTCCATTGCCAACCAGTCTATTCCTTCTTTCAATGCCTCTGTGTTCCTCTCACTGGGCCCTCCACACCACTTCCACAATCTTTCTTTCTGTACCCACCAGGCTGTATGACTCTCCAGCACCCTGGCCTCTGAAGTGAACAGTGCTCCATACCCCTTAGCTCCACACATCCATAATCTCCCCCTAGCATCATACTTGACCTGCATGATCATGGAGTGAAATGATTTTCTATCCCTGTCGAGTCCTACAGAGTCAAACATTTTTGGGTTGCATGACAATGCCATTCTTTATTAGCTGTGGTCTACAAGTGCACTTGGAGGGGTATATTCAGGAAGGCTGCAGCAGACTGCCAGGTTAGTTAGTGCAACAGACACATTTCCTCTACTTTCCCTATGCAGGCAAGGACATGGAGTGTGATGGAGAGCCGGGAACCAGCAGCCAGAGGTCAGTACAGGCACATAAGGAGGAGGGTGAATCAGTGGTTGCTGAGGGCTCACAGTAGGGCATCATGGGAGAGGGGGAGAGGAGGAGCACTCAGAGGACAACAGCCAGGAGCTACCTGCAGGGGATGAAGAGCAGAAGCAATTAGTGCTGGAACCCACCACCCCCCTCACGGCACTTTCAGATGGCCCAATAGAGGCAGAGGAAGCTGAGGAGGAGGCACAGCTGGCCCATAGGGGAGCCAACTGTCACAGATGGCACATGCTGCGGCTGGCCAACAAACTGCTGGCACATAATTTGCAGCTGGTGGACTACCGGCTGCAGAAGCTACAGCTGCTGCAGGAGGGGGCTCCAAGTACAACAAGAGTATGTGCAGCTGCTGCACAGCATGCAGCAGGATTGCTGGGAGGCAGCAACTTCTGGGGAACTGGCATGATCTCCAAGATTACACCATCCATACCAGCCACAAGTGGCACCAATTGCCACATCTCCCAGCGAAGCTTCACAGCACTTCCTCAGCTGCAGAGCCGCAACAACCATCCAAGAGTTCAAGTATGGGACCCACAGCACCCCAGGCCAGTGGGACAACCATGAGGTCAGGTCCCTCAGGATCAACAGATGCTCCCTTTCTGGGTGTTGGACTCAGCAGCAGATCAGCCACCCAGCCAATCAGGTGGACAGATTTCCAGGATACAGCAGAGACAGCAGAATGGACTGATGACTTTGAGGACAATGGGAGCCCCCAGGGGAGGACTCTGACACAATTTCAGCTCCTGAAACACACATGCCAATTCCAGCAGGTTGGGGATGGGGTGGGGAAGGTAGCTTCCAGATGAGACAGGGGAGGGGGAAAGGGAGGGGGAGGATGATGTAGGGCTGTGAGCCACCTAATTGTCATGCTACAATGGTGTGTGCTGGGGAGAGGGTGTATATGTGCGCATGTGTGTGCAGGGGGACAGGATGAGTAAAGGGAGGGTGGTAGGGGGTGAGGTTGCATGTGCTAGGGGAGGGGGTTGTGTGCTGGGAGAGGTGAGTGTCTCTGCAGGGGAGGGGGTTGTGTGAAGAGGAGGGGGTATATGTGCATGGAGAAGGGATGGGTGAAGGGAAGGGGTTGTTTGCTGATGGGAAGGAGGTGGTGGTGGTGGTAGTGGAAAGTTACAGAGGTCTAGGCAGAAATAAATAGTATACTTACCTTTACTGAAAATTGTTGAGAATGAGTCTTTCTTTAGCACGGACCCCCAGCTAGTATGCTCCTGGTCAGCTCTGTGTGTAAGGGAGGGGGGACTCCTCATCCTCTGGGTCTGGCAGCTGCTGCTGCTGTGGTTGCTGTCCTTCCTATGGCAGGACCTGTCTTCTTCAGAGAGTTAGGTTAGGTTGTGGAGCGTGCAACAGGCCATAAAAATGTTGGCAACCTTTTCAGGGCTATAGAGGAGCTCCCCTCCTGAACGGTCCAGACATCTGAGTTGATCCTTGAGCTGACCAAAGATCCATTCTATAATAGTGTGAGTCATAGGCGCCCCGTATAAGAGGCTTGGGGAGGCTAAGCCTCCCCAGCCCAGCTCTGACCTTCCCCGCGGCCCTGCCGAGACTCCTGACAAAATCTTCTGCTGCCGCCGCTTCTATTGAGCAGCGCAGCGGCAGCCAGGAACGACATCTATGCAGCTGATCCACTGCCGCCGCTTCTCTCGGAGCCAGCATAAGAAGAAAAAGAAGCGCGGGGCCGCAGCAGCGTTCAGACATGCGCTGTCGGCTCTGCCGGTCTCTGCCCCGTGATGTCAATTTCCCGTTCCGGGGGCAGAGGACCGGCAGAGCCGACAGCGCATGTCTGAACGCTGCTGTGGCCCCGCGCTTCTTTTTCTTCTTCTGTCAGCTAAAGAGGCCCGGGCTGGAGGGAAAGAAGAGAACGTGGCCACTGGCTGGAAACGGTAGGCGGAGAGAGAAGAAAAGCAGGGGAGAGCCAGGGGACATGGCCAGCCCAGTGGAGAGCCAGAGAGCAATAGGGAGAGAAAGAGGGGACATGGAAAAAAGCAGGGGAGAGCCAGGGACATGGAAAAAAAGCAGGGGAGAGCCAGAAAGAGATGGGGAGAGAAAGAGGGGCCATGGAAAAGTGCAGGGGAGAGCCAGGGACATGGAAAAAAAGCAGGGGAGAGCCAGAAATAGATGGGAAGAGAAAGAGGGGCCATAGAAAAGAGCAGAGGAGAGCCAGGGACATGGAAAAAAAGCAGGGGAGAGCCAGAAAGAGATGGGGAGAGAAAGAGGGGCCATGGCAAAGAGCAGGGGAGAGCCAGGGACATGGAAAAAAGCAGGGGAGAGCCAGAAAGAGATGGAGAGAGAAAGAGGGGACATGGGCAGGAGAGAGAGAGAGAGAGAGAAGCTGCTGGGGAGAAACTGGGGGAGACCCTAGCTGTCAGACTGAGAAATGCTGGCTGGATGAAAGGAGGGAGAAAGAGGAAAAATGCTGGAAGGAGGGAAGAAACTGGTAGGGAGGGAAAGAGGAAAGACACTCGAAGGATGGGGTGAGAGAGGACATGCTGAATGGAAAGGATCAAGAGAGAACTGTCTAGAAAGAAGGGGAGATAGAGGAAGACAATGGACGGAAGGATTGGGAGAGGATAATGGGTGGAAGGATGGAGAGAGAAAGAGGGATAACACTGGATGGCATGGTAGGAGAGAAAGAGGGAAGGTGCTGGACATGGATGGAGGGGAGGGAAGTATATGCACATGGATGGAGGGGAGTGAGGAGAAATGCTGGATATGGATGGAGGGTAAACTGTTGAATATAAGAGCTGGATCGGGATACTGAAGGATAGGGACAGGGCTACAGATGGTAGACAGGACGCATAAGGACACAGGAGGATGGTGGACATGGTGAGAGAAAAAATATCAAATGGAAAGAAGACACTGCATAAAACAGAAGACACTGGGACCAAAGCGAATAAAAAAACTAAATGATCAGACAACAAAGGTAGAAAAAAGTATTTTATTCAGAATTTATTAACTGGAATATGTCAGCTTTTGGAAATGTGCATCTGTGATGTTTTGCATGTAAATTTCAATTTTTCTAGTATTGCTGCATGCTGAGTCTGACTTCTTGAGGTAACTTTCCAGTTCAGTATTTTGCCTTCATATCTGTTGTGTCATGTGTTTTTCATGTGTGATCAATGTGCAGTATTCTGCTAGCGTGTAGTATTTTCAGCCCTTTTTGGGTTGTTTTTTTTTTTTGTTTCACTAGGTTGTGCACTGGAGTTTTAGAGCTGCCTTCCCACGCATAAGGTTTAGCTCGTCCTGTCCTTGGAATTAGTACTGTTATGGTTTGGTAAGGCTATATGAGTGTGTTTTTGCACAAGTTTGTGTATAGTGTTTTGCAGTGGAGAGATTGTGTATTGGCCTTACTGAGGTGGCACCAAATCATCAGAAAGGGTTTTAGAGCCTAAATCATGACACACTACCTCTTGAAGGATCTACATATAGTCGTTCATAAAAGGAGCTCATTGTGAACACTTCCCACCCTAAAAGGGTGTTTTGTGGCTCTACATAAGCATTGTGATATTATGACCCCTTGTTTCATATTGTTGACGGTCTGCATTTTCCGTATGGGTGGTATATTGGTTTATTAGGGTCTGCCCAGTGTTATGGTACAGTAAGGTTTATGAGTGTGTTTTTGCACAAATTTGTGCATAGTGTTTTGCAGTTGAGCAATTGTGGTTAGTACATGCTTTGAGCAACCAATTTATTCTTTGACATTTGATACATATTTAATATCTAAATTTAATAAAAGGTATTAATTGTGACTTATTTTTACTTATTTTACTTATTTTTTTTCTGTTGTCAGACAATTATGGATGTAAGCCCCGCCTCTGGTCCCACCCCTAACCCCACCCCCTTTAGCCTCCCCAAACAGTTGGGCCACCGACCGCCTATGGTGTGAGTGCTCTTATGCCTCTTCTTGTACTCCTCCTCGTCCTCATTTTGGGGTGGACTATGGAGTCATAAGCCAGCTTCGATAGGGGTAGCCTCTGTTAACTGGGGTGGGGGGGGGGGAGCAGAATCACAGACATGGCTGTGTATTGGCTGGTATGGTTGTGGGATCTGGGGGCATCTAGAGAGAGGGAGTATGTTGAAGGTTAGGGGGAAGGGGGTGTGGTGTTTGGGAATCCCTGAACTGCTAACCTAGGAGCCAACTGCTGAATGGGAAGGCCCATTTTGCATTGAACATTGAGGTAGGAATTGAAAGGTCCAGGATGAGATAGTCACAGTTCCACTGAAACGATGCCAAAAGTCTGATAAATATAGTCTTTTATAACTCGTAGAAGGAAACTGAAAAATAGAGGTGTATTTGCCAGCATGTTCAGTGGGATCCATGATTTTACAAAACTGCACATGGAAAACAAGGGTAGCATCATTCAATATCTTCTACAAGTTAAGTGCTGGCACTCTTAAGTGGCATTGACCCCCTCAATCCCTTGTGTTTAGCCTTGGCCAAAATGAACACATTTTAAAAAGTTACACTCGAAGAGAGAAGGCATTCTGGCAGCTGAACTGGCATTTGAGATCTGACATGCCCTGCTATTTCCAATCCGAGAACAATGTCAGTGCGAGTACAAACAAGGAGAGGGTACCCTGACACATCATTCCTAGGCACTGGCCTTGGGTCTTCATATTCCCAGAGTGCTGTTGGTTGATGGGAGAGAAGACAGTTCTGACAGCCGCATCAGCTTTTTACATCTGACCTAGTACCAGCAGCATCCCTTGAGCTAGCTCAAAAAGGGTGTAATCTCTGCAAATGATGTGGCATGCCACTGTTCCTCTACTAACTGCCTCCAGACAACATGTATTCTGAATAACACTGAACCTCAAGTGCTTTTAAATGCTTTTGCGCCTCTGATTTTTTTTTTTCAAGACTTCTTTGTTTCCTGAGGGCTGCTGATGCTGCCTGAAATGGGGTGTGAAGGTGGAGCAGAATTTCAATGTCCAAGGCCGATTTATATTCTACTACCTGCTTTAATTGGGAAGTGCACTTGGCCTTGATAGTAATACTTTCTACCTCCTCACCACACCAAAAATGAGATTTTCCAAATCCTTCTCATCTATGAAACTTTCAATCTCTGATGATTCTGCTGGAAATATATCATTTGAGGATTTATCAGAATCTGTATGGGTTAAAGCCTGCTTCAAACACTTCATAGCAGGGAATAGAGTGCACTTAGTGTTTTGCTATGTTAGCTATGGCTTTAACTGCTGATAGTCTTCTATCCACCTTTACATCACCCTGCACAGTGTCTCAGCTTTATTTTGCCCCATCTGTGGAGATGGGAACAGATAATTGGCCTTCAAAGTTGAACTGGAAGGTGCAGTTATTGGTACTCTCTTCTTATAAGAGTCTCTTTTCAGCCTGAATGGTAGACTATAGGGGACTGGAGTCTGTTGATGGCCCTAGATCACTCAGGAGAGTCAACTAACTTCTCACATCTATTTATGTATTTATTGGGATTTATTAACCAGCTTTATGAAGAGATTCACTCAAGGCAATATACAGCAGGCACAGTTTAACATAAAACTTACGATTTTGTTAACAGCATAACAACAGTAAAATAACCAAGAATAAACATAAATATAATAAATAAGATAAACTTGAAAGCAGTAAATTAAAACCTAATATTAGAACTACCGTGAAACTATCTAAAATATACACATTTAACTGCACTGGAATTCTAATACCAGAGATATAATACAATGTTAGCATGTATAATACATGATAGCATGTTTCTATTACCATTTCCATGCTTAACCCTTCATCTATTGTGATTCCAGATTGTAAACTCTATGGATCAGGGGCTGCCTCTCATGTTTGTATATGTTTGTATAGCACAGTATATTTCTAGTAGTGCTTTGGAAATGATAATAACTAGAAATAGTAATAGTAATAGATAACTCTCTCTTTCTCTCTCTCTCTCTCTCTCTCTAGTCTGTGTTTCTTTTCTCCCTGACTTGATTATGTACTGTACATTCTCTCGGGCAGAGCCAGCTGCAGAGCCTGAGGGATTTTTTAAAACTCACTTTTCTCTGACACTGAGGCAGAAACAATATTTCTGACTCTCTTCCAAATCCCTATCTTGAGCTGTGGATGTTTTCTCCAGTTTTATACCCTTTGTACTTCAGATAAGTAACTCTGTGCAGCTACCAGCTTCTGTCTCTGAATGCTGGTGAGAAAATAATGCAGAATATACATTTATTTAAAAACTAATGAAAACAGGAACTCACAATGAATGAATAAACAAATGGAGGAGTAGCCTCGTGGTTAGAGCACCAGCCTGAAAACCAGCAAAGCCTGTATCAAATTCTGCTGCTGCTCTTTATGATCTTGGACAAGTCACTTAACTCTCCATTGCCTCAGACACAAAATTGGATTGTAAGCCTCCTGAGGACAGCAAAACACCTAGTGCATCTGAATGTAACTCACCATGGGTCGCTTTACTCATACTACCCCTCTCCTCAAGCCGCTTCACTGGCTCCCTATCCGTTTTCGCATCCTGTTCAAACTTCTTCTACTAACCTATAAATGTACTCACTCTGCTGCTCCCCAGTATCTCTCCACACTCGTCCTTCCCTACACCCCTTCCCGTGCACTCCGCTCCATGGATAAATCCTTCTTATCTGTTCCCTTCTCCACTACTGCCAACTCCAGACTTCGCGCCTTCTGTCTCGCTGCACCCTAAGCCCGGAATAAACTTCCTGAGCCCCTACGTCTTGCCCCATCCTTGGCCACCTTTAAATCTAGACTGAAAGCCCACCTCTTTAACATTGCTTTTGACTCGTAACCACTTGTAACCTCTCGCCTCCACCTACCCTCCTCTCCTCCTTCCTGTACACATTAATTGATTTGATTTGCTTACTTTATTTTTTGTCTATTAGATTGTAAGCTCTTTGAGCAGGGACTGTCTTTCTTCTATGTTTGTGCAGCGCTGCGTACGCCTTGTAGCGCTATAGAAATGCTAAATAGTAGTAGTAGTAGTACCATGAGATACTACTTTAAAAAAATGGTGTGAGCCAAATCCAAACACAGTTTTAATTTGTCCATTGAATGAACTGAATTCTTACTCATGCCATTTGTTTGTATTGACAAGGTACACAGAGACACAGAGTATATTTCTGTTTATCTCGTATTTTGTACTCAAAATTCTTACATGGTCATTTTGAAAATTACTTTATACATATACCACTCAAGAGCTTTCAAAAGAGCTGAGACTCACTGAAGTCAAATAAGAATTTTAGGAGTTTGCCAGGAAGTGAGAAAAATGGACACATGGAAATCAGCAGAGGATTAAAAGATGTATTATGATAAAAAAAAATAAAACAGTGAGCAAAATCAGATGCATATTAACAGCTTTCTTTTTTTATACTTGTGCTTAAATGGATTATACATTATTAAATGTCATGGTTTCTGACACTGAAAAATGCATTTATCACTGTTAGTATAGTTGACACACAATTTCAGCTACTTTGATTAGTTTTGTCATTTCGGGCATCCAGTTGACTCCATATTGATTCATGTACTAAACAGAATGCATTTTTTTTTTCTTAATCTCAGAATTAACATACCAAAGGAATGGCTTTTTTGACGGTCATTGTGCTAATAATGTTTTATGTAATTACCAAAGGCAATGCTAGAGATGAAAGCACTCTCAGGAAATCATGGTTTGTTTGTTTAGTAGTACAACAAAGTAGATCGATTTCTGAACAATTTTAGGGGCCATTTACTAAGCGGCAGTAAAACGTAGCCTGCATTACTACTAGTGCGTGGGTTTCCCGTGCTCTGAGGCCACTTTTTGTGTGGCATAAAATGTCCACATTTTCTATTTTCCCCATTAATGCAATGTGTTAAGTTCACAATGAAGGTTATGGCCATTAACACATCAGCCCTTACAGCCACTTGTTTTCTAGGTGGTAAGGACTCCTGCGTTATGTGTTAATTAATTAGCACACAACGATGCAGCTGCATCAACTGTTTAGCGCTGGGCATGCCTACTCTCCGCCCCCAAACACACCTCCAGTGCTAAAAATGTTTTCTATTTATTTACCATGTGGGTAGTGCATGCCAAACACAAAAGTACCATGGGAGTGTGCCGTGCGGTAGTGAATTTAAACCCGCAGTAAGCATACATTAGTGCTTACCGCAGCTTAGTACAAGAACCTCTTAGGAAATTCCTTTTTAGGGTAAGAAACCTTATTCACTATGGGGGTCTTTTACTCAGGCATGCTAGCATTTTTAGCGTACACTGATTAGGACGCTCTAAATGCTACAGATGCCCATAGGAAAATATAGGCATCTCTAGCGTTTAGTATGCCCTAATTATTAGCACATGCTAAAAGTGCTAGCATGCCTTAGTAAAAGACACCCTATGTACACCCAAGGAGTTTAATCTGAAAAGGTGGAATTCTGCTTCTGGGTCCCTTTGGATTTTGGAGGTAGTCTCAGAAAGAAATAACTCTTCATACTTTGAACTATGTTTCAAGAAAGTGAACTTTATTTAGAAGCCAATATCTTCAATAGAAATAATATGACAATTACATATTTTCTTGATGAGAAATCTATGCCAATAAATTGCTCTATGTTGCAAGTGAAAGCCCTCAAAGTCTCTTACAGTGTTGTTGTCTGTAAGTATCCTTAATGAATGGATGTGTAGTCTCTCTAATTCTTAAAGACATCCCTGGTACCTGACCTCCTTTCTCTACTGAATGCTCATTCTTCTCCTTGATGTCCTTGTTCCATGCTATACTGGATTGTTACTCTCCTCCTCAAGTTTTTTTTTTTAGTTAATCCCAAGTATTACTGCAAGCCTCCAGTTCTTTTTCCTTTTAATTTTTTTAATGTACCTTTTTCAACTGGTGCATAAGGTACAGTACAGAATTATTATTAATCAGCACAATAAATCTCTTCCCCAAAGAGCTTGATATAAAAGTAGTATCTAAGACAGTTGGGAAATGTAGAGGGGCATAATTGAACGCGAACGCCTATCTCCATGGGCGTCTATGTCCGAAAACGGGTACGTGAAAAGGTGGGACAGACCGTATTTTCAAAAAAATGGATGTTTTTCAGCTGGGCGTTTGTTTTTTTTTAGTGATAATGGAAACTAAAAATGCCCAGCTCAAAAACGTCCTAATCCGAGCCATTTGGTCGTGGGAGGGGCCACGATTCATAGTACACTCGCCCCCCTGACATGCCAGGACACCAACTGGGTACCCTAGAGGTCAGTGCGGTGGACTTCAGACAACGCTCCCACATGCATAGCTCCCTTACCACGGGTGCTGAGCACCCAACCCCCTCCCCCCAAACCCACTACCCACAAATGTACAACACTACCATAGCTCTTAGGGGTGAAGGGGGCACCTACATGTGGGTACAGTGGGTTTTGGAGTTACAGGTAAGGGGGGATGGGCCTGTGTCCACATGCCTGAAGTGCACTGCGGTACCCACTAAAAGTGCTCCAGGGACCTGCATACACGCAGGTCTCTAGGACTTGTTGCTGCTATATAACATTGGCACACCTGTTGACACCTGAAGACTAACCTCTCCGAAAACGTCCTTTATTGGAATAAGCACACTTACTCACAGTTAACTGCAGATCAGAGGTTGTACCCCACTGGCAATGAGTCTCCCTGGTACTGAGATTAGCAGTAGGTCAGAGCTGAAAGAATGCTGTACAATGCCCTCTTTCAGCCACATTCAAGGTAAGAACTAAGTTCTCTAACGTGGCTAACATGTGAAAGGGATCTAAAACTGGCTTACAAAAATGGCCACTACCTCATGGACTACCGGAAACAAAACAGGGCACACTCTGACCCAGCAGAGGGAAAAGCACCATGGGAGTAGAGCCTACCAACTACCAACATCGTGAGCATGTGGCACAAGCTAGTGGAATCACGGAGCCCAATACCCTACACCCACCACAATGCATTGCTGATGTGACTCTGCAGTGCCCTTAACAGAAAAGGTGTCACACTCACCCGAGAGCCACATCAGAATCAGGGAAAGGCTGTCAGAGGATAGAACACATTCTGCTGTCATGGAGGTGGGTACAGCATTTGAGGCTGGCATACAGGCTGGGAAAAAAGTTTGTAAAGTGGGGGTTTTTTTGGTGTGAGGGGGTTAGTGACCACTGGGGGGTCCGGGGAGGTCATCCCAGATTCCCACCAATGGTCATCTGGTCAGTTGGGGCACTTTTTTGGGACTTGTTCATGAAAAAAAAGGGTCCAAAAAAAGTGACCCAAAATCGCGGTAAAAACGCCTTTTTTTCAATTATCAGTTAAAGACTCTCCTCGGCCGATAACCATGCCCCAGTTCCGCCTTCACCACGCCTCCGACACCCCCGTCAACTTTACCCATTTCTGCAACGGATTGCAGTTGGAAACACCCAAAATCGGCTTTCGATTATACCGATTTGGGCGCCCACGGGAGAAAGACGCCCATCTCCCGATTTGGGTCGCAATATAGGCGTTTTTCTCTTTCTATTATAAGCAGGATAGTGACCTACCCATGCCCAAGATGAGTGTTAGTGGGGAAAGTGGGATTTGAATGGTGAATTTCTTGTTTTTAGTCCTTTGCTTTAAGCACTAGGCCAATCTTTAGCACCCTTTTCCCTCATCAGCATCCTTCCAAAGACACCAAAATACCCAACAAAAATGGACAGGAAGCAAGGGTAAAACATGACAAAATGAAGGCATTTTCAGTTCTTATATCTTTAAGCAAACAAAATGGACATAAGTCCTGAATGAACTAAAATTCATTTATATTAGGCACCATTAGAGTCTGTGGGCCCAATGTAAGGGTCACCAGAGATCAAACCCTTAAGCATTGAAAAGGGAGACTAGAGACAGCTGAAGCCAGAGCAGTTGCATAGGCAAAGCTGAAGCCAGTGAATAGTTTTCTTCTGGGTAACAGAACAAGAGACATAACCTCGGGGGATACATTGGACCAATATTTGGTCTCTAATCACCGGCATACCCCATACCAACCCAATGAGCTCCTGCTAGGAGCTTTTCACTCCTTCTGCTGCTCAGTAAGGGGCCCTTTTTACTAAGCATCAGTGAGCCCAATGCGGGCTTACCTTTCGCTATTCCAGAACTACTGCAGGAACCTGGCAGTAGTTCCCACCCCTGTGCATGCCATTTCTGGTGCTATTAAAATATTTTTTATTTTTGTAGCACTGGTGCTTACCTGGTGGTAATCAGGCAATGCATGTTCTTTCCAGTTACTGCCAGGTTAGCGAGGGAACCCTTACCGCCACCTCAGTGAGTGGTGGTAAGTGCCCCCCCCCCCCCCAAGTGTATTTTTTCTAGCAAAAAAGGTGCCGGTACTCAAATGTCAGGCCACCCTTCAGGGGTGGGGTGATCACTGATGGACCCACCCCACAGTAGCCAGGTCCCCTGCAACCAGTCACAGAATCTATGACAAGGCAGAATTAGTGTGTAGAGCCTGAGGTCTTTCATTAAAACTTGGGGTCCATGGGTCAAATTTAGCAGACAATGGAAAAGGTGCCGGTACTCAATACCCCCAAGTACCCCTTCAAAAAAAGCCCTTGCTCCCCCCCCCCCCCGAAATGGTCACGCGGCAAGTGATTTACTTACCACACAACCATTTCTTTTCAACGAAGCAAGACAGCCTTTTACCCACTGCAGTAAGAGGGGGCCTCAGTGCACATTAAAAAAAAAAATATGCACTGATGCTAATACAGAACCCCTTTTACCACAGCTTAGTAAAAGGACCCTTCAATAACTTTTTACTGACTTTGACCTTAACAGGGCAGCTCCTATGGCTTCAGCTCTAAGGGATCCTTTTACAAAGGCATATCAGCATTTTTAGCATGTGCTAAATACCCACGTATTCCTATGGGCATCTTTAGCATTTAGCATGCACTAAAAACACTACCGTGCTTTCGTAAGAGACCCCCTAAATCTTCAGCTTCCACTCCAGAAAGCCATGATTTTGATCATTGGTAAATCTGACAGCTAGATAGAATGGATCCCCCTTGGGAAGGGGCAAGGAAAATCAGGAGCCACTTGATTTACTATATTCAACCCTTTTTTAAAAGCAATTATATAAATCTATCCTAGTGTCAGTTCTTCCAAATCCATAGGTTGATGACATTTATCATGAATTTTGAGACCAGCACCATGTTCTTATTAGTTTTCTCTTGGATTTAAGAAGGAGGGACTCTTGTATTGCAGCATGATATGATGAATTTTCAGAGTTATTGATTTGCTGGATACAAATGTTTATTTATTTATTAGGCTTTATTTACCGCCATTTTGAAGGAATTCACTCAAGGCGGTGTACAGTAAGAATAAACCAAATATGAGCAACAGACAATTAGCGTTAATGGAAATATTCAAAAAATATTTCCACAGGGGGTTACCCAGCGGTAATCGGGCAGCGCTGTGTGCTATTTGGTTACCACCATGTTAGCAGAGGAGCCCTTACTGCAACCTCAATGGGTGGCGGTAAGTGCTCCCCCCACATGGCCACGCGGTAAGAGCAATCTCACTGCAAAGCCATGTGTTTTACTGCCTTTTTACCCGATGTGTAAAAAGGGCCTCGGCACACGGCAGAAACAGCCCCCATGGCTAGCGCAGGGTCCTTTTTAACGCAGCTGAGTAAAAGGGCTCCTTCATGCCTTAGGCTCTTCTTGCAAATGTTGTTTCCACCTTAATTCTTTCCAGGCTTTACTGTTTTCATTACAATGTCAATTCTGCTTTGCCCCTCTCCAAGGGCCCCTTATACCAAGCTGTGGTAAAAGGCGGTCTGCGCTGACGTCTGCATGTGTTTTCCACGTGTGCCGAGGCCCCCTTTTACCACAGCGGGTAAAAAGGAGGTCTTTCTTTCCTGTAGGAAATTGCCATGCGGCAAGTAAAGCACTTGCTGCGTGGCCATTTGGGGGGGGGGGCTTTACCACCACCCGTTGAAGTAGCAGTAGGGGCTCCTGCGCCAACCCAGCGGTATTTTTGTAGCGCCGTATATGATGGCACACTAGGGGTGGGAAGTACCTTCGGGCTGCTGCAGTAGCATGGTGGTACTTCCTGTTTAGCGAGTGGTAAGTCAGCGTTGGGCTTACCAACTCTTTTTTAAAAGGGGCCCCTAGTACCTTAGGGCCTTTACGGCAATATTTGTGCTGTTTACCTCTCTCTTGTGGATATTCCTACCAACATTAGTGCTACTTCATTCCTCTCTCTGGCCCTTAGGGTCTTCATTCCAATGTTTGTGTTACTTTGCCCTTCTTATGGTAGCTTGTAACCCACATGCCACAGTTAGTGTTTTTTGCCTCTTTTTTCGATGTTTTAGCATCTTCTTGCCAATCTTGATGTCGTGAAATCTTGATGTCGTGAAGTACTGTTGCCTCTTTGGCAGATGCCTGCCAAAATGTTTTCAGCACATTTCATTGAAAATACACGGCAAACCCCATTACAATAGTACACAAATTGTTTGCACCATTAAATGATTTGAAACCTGAAAATGAACCGAATGGGTGATTAATCTGAATCTAAAGTAAACTGAATTTGTTTTCCTTCCCAGAGAAATTCCACAGATCAGAGATAGAGGAATCTCCGCAATATAAAGTAAAAAAAATAAACCCTTTCACAGGCGTCAGAGAATTCAAAATCTCCTCTTCTTTCCACTGTCTCTAGATGTTCTGGCAAACTCTAGAAATTAATCTTTTAATCCTCAATAATAAACCGTTGTTATGCATCTCACCAGGAGATGCTTGGTACATAGGTTAATCCATTGTTTCCAAAATCACGTCCTGGAGTACCCCTTGCCAGTCAGGTTTTCAGGATATCCACAATAAATATGCATGAAGTTTCAAATATAAATCCAATATAAACATATCCAGTGGCTCAGATGAAAGCTCAACAGGCTATACCACATTAGAATTTTCATATGGTGTTTGATTAGGTTTTCATGCCTTGCTTTTATCTGAGCCACTAGGCATGTTTATATTGGATTAATATGTTCACACGACCCCTGATGCAGGTGTTGTGCGCTGAATCATGGCCCATGTCGTGTCATTGATATATAAGTTTGATCTATGTTGTGAATTAAATTTACCTAGCTCATTTTTGAAGGCTCATGATGCGTTTGTGCTTTGGATTGTGTTTTGTGCTTTGAACCCTCTCTGTATTGCTCATAGAATAAAAGCATAACTCTATATTAAAGCAACTAAAACCGATGCCCACAGATTCAACTGTGGGAGTCTAAGAGGCCCTTTTACTAAGGTGTGCTGAAAATGGCCTGCACTGTTGTAGGCGCATGTATTGGATACGTGCAGGTCCAGTTTTCAGTGCAACTGTAAAAAAAGGCCCTTTTTTGGCCAAAGATGGACGTGTGGCAAAATAAAAATTGGCGCGCGTCCATTTGGGGCCTGAGATCTTACCGCCACCCATTGACTTAGCGGTAAAGTCTCACACATTAACAGGGCAGCAATCGTCAGTGTGCACTGCCAATTACCACCCAGTTAGCGTCACACAGTAGAAAATTTAAAAATATTTTCTGCCGCGTGTATTGGACGCGCGTAAAAGATGGAATTACCAGCTAGGGCTCATGGTAGCTGGGCAGTAGTTCCAAATTGATGCACGTTGGACGCGCGTAAGCAACATACAGCACTGCCCATGCCCGACTCATTCCCCGCCCATGTGAACACCCCTTTTGCATGTATGCACTACACTACTTGTGCGCACAGTTTTTCTGCCTCTTACACATATAAGTGTTCACTTTCCCACACGTGCACGGTTATTCTGTAATTTTCCTGTGCAAGTGGTGCTGAAATGTGGGCACTCATTTATTGAATTAACTCCAAAATGCTTTTCCTCAATAGGTAATGACATGATTCTTCTCAAAAATACTGAACTAATAATCCAATATATTAAAGTGGGACTGTCTTTAAAACTGATTGAAAAAGGGACACGAAAGATTTGACTGAGGCTGCAGAGAAGGAATGTTTTTCTAAAGGAAACTGTGACTTGTTTGTATTGCAGACAGTGACATAATAATAATAATAATAATAGTTATCTTAGGGATCCTTTTACTAAGGTGTGCTAATAGATTTAGCATATATGTGATGCCGCAGAGTCCATTATATACCTATGGACTACACAGCACTTAACACACACTAATTTGTTAACTGGTGCTAAATCCATTAGTGAGCCTCAGTAAAAGGACCCCTTAGAGAAAACAGAGAAATGAGGATTGAAAGAAGCAAGAGGAAGGGGTGAGGCAATTGCTGATCAGGAGGGAAAACAAATGGTTTGAAAAAGCTCAGAAAAATTAATGGGGAAATGGAAAAAAAGAGGGGTGGTTATAAAATTAGATTAAAACCAAGTAGAAAACAAGGTAGGTTGAAAGGTAGTATTTTCATCAGATAACAGGAGTAATCTAAAATGTTGGCTGCTGGCACTAAGCTGTTTCCATGGAAAATTTGAGACTGCTATGATTTTGTTTATATCCGTTTTTAAATAATCTTTCTAAATGCTAATACTTCTTCAGACAAAATGTGCATGGCTTCTAAAGAAGTCCAGCAGTTTGAAAATATAAAGAATACATAATCTGCATTTTAATCTACAATATAAATCAGCTTTCTCTTTCACATGTGACACAAAGTATTGGCACAGTCACCTGAAATGTTCATGTTAGAGGCTTAAATCAAAGATCCCTAAACTCACTGGTAAATAAACCACGTAATAACAAAATGAACCAGGAAAAAATGCATAAATAAAAAATAAGGAGTAATGCCCACAGATAAATACCAGTGTTAGAGGCTTTGCATTACCCTTTAAATGGAGTTAAAATTTCATCAACATGTGTAGCTTTGTTCAGTCTGTGAAACATATCCCATCTCCCTTGGCCGTTTAGCATCCTTATGTACTTTTACACAGAGAGATTCTCAGATTAGTGACTTTGTTATTCTTATTAAAGTAGTGTACAATATCTTTCTTTTGCTGTCTCATTTGCAGTAAAAATACAGTGCTAATGTAATACACCGTGAGTAATGCAGCTGCATTAGAGTGAGGAGTACATCTTTTTCAACAGAGATTAGAGATGAATAAATAAAACAGAAGGTGGATTCCTCCAAGGTATACCAGAACGAATTACATTGCTATCTCTTTGTTTCTTACTGCTGCATGCAAACAACTTTAAATTATAGCATGCTTCCTTTTGCTTTCTCTCCTCTGCATTGCCGTGCAGTCAAACATGTTAAGTAGCACAAGGGAATTAGAGCAGGGCATGCCTTGCTTGCCTGGTGACTCCAGAGTCTGTTGCATTGTCAGTATACGATGATGAGCACCCGTGAGATATATTTACATACAAATGAAAATGTTTAGGTCAATATGTACACCTAAGAACATGTTTCTTTTGAATAACTGCGACGGCATTGAAATAAATATGTGTCTTTAACACTGCTATTTGGATAGGCTGTGGCACTGAATAAATGTGGAGCTATATGTATTGAGGGCAATTCTATAAGAGAAATTATAAATTTCTATAGTTTTAGGGGGCAAGAAGACATTTAAATGAGTGTTCTTTTAATCTACATGCACAAGTAGCCACTAATGTGTGTAAATGAAATCTTATAGAATACCGACTTGTGGAAAAGAATGCTGTATTGACTCCAATTAGTATGACCTCCTTTAGGTAACATAAACACAGATTTGTCTAAATACTAACAGAGTCCACCACTGTTACAAATATTACAAATAAACTGTTATATAAGTTACTAAATTAAGGAAAGTCATAGTCAGAAATAATAACAGAAACAGAAGGCTATTATAGTATGAGAAAAATCATTTTATTTCAACTTACCAATTAGGGTAACACTGGCTTATGATTATTTCAGATTCAGTAGTACGTCAAATTAGTTTTTAATCAATCAAGACAGTCCACAAGCTTTTTCTCATAGAGAGTGGTAAACTGGACGCGAAGTGCGATTCCACAGTATTACTTCTCTACTTTACTGATTTCGGCTGTCACTTATACAGTATACTCTTCAAATCACATGTATTTACGTCATTCTTATTTCTGTTAATTGCAAATCTATCTAGTATTAAAATTCCTATCAGCATTATCAAACTACTTTATCTCAGCATTAGTAATTTTCCATATTTCAGCACATGATTACTGTTAGTGATCAAACCTTGCTCAATCTGTCATTTACAGTAAATTCACCTTTTTGCAGGTCATTAGGGTCATTCTCACTTTTCATATCAATGTCTCTAACCACTTGTTCCCTTTTATTCTTCTAACACCTGCTTGACTACCTCCAAAATCCCTTAAACTTACAAGGTCCATAAATCATTCTTTAATGAGATCATATTTCGGTTGCTGAGCAAACTGTTTGTAAAACACAGTTACTTCCCCATTATGCTCTGTTGCAAGGCCTAAATACCACGCAACTTAAAAATGACCTATGAACTAACTAACTTCCGCAAACTACTGAAGACCCATCTATTCAACAAAGCGTACCACAAAGATCAATAAATGAGTACTCCTATACATATACCCAGAAATGTCTTACAACTTTTACTTGTTAAACTAATATTATGTTTTATTATCATGTTCCCACAATCCTTCTGTAACACTAAATGTATTTTCTCATGTTGTCACCATTCATGATGTATTGTAAGCCACCTTGAGCCTGCAAAGAGGTGGGAAAATGTGGGATACAAATGCAATAAATAAAAATAAATAAATCAGGCTATCACATGAGCCATTTCTTGTAAATGCTCATCTTTCACAGAAGCTTTTCTGTAAAAGTACAAGTGTAAACATTTTACAGTTTGTCCTTCTGAACCTATTTGAGGCCTAGCTCAACACACAATCATACAGGCTTTGGCCTGGACTATGGTCCTATGGTTATGTCCAGCATTTTCCTTATGATCCATATTATTTACAGCTCCCCCTTTGAAGGCATGCAAACGCCAGGCCTTCACAGGTGTTGTACAGGTGAGACTACAATGAAGAGCATTGCGTCTGTTATCCTGTAAGGATAGGTGAGCTTTCGATTGTGGTGGCTAGTATACATCATAGGTGTGTATGTAAGGAGAGGAACAGAAATATGATTTGCTTAGGATAATGAAACTCTTTATCCTACAATGTTATAAATTTCCCCATCTTATATGGTTACAGGTACACAATGTAAGTGAGAAGACATATGCCACAATCTACAGTGTACTTTCTTGAATAATGTCAGTTGGATTAGTTGTATCATCATTTGTAACTATGGGATTATCATTAGAGCTATTATCATTATTCATTTCTTGTTAATGCTGAACAGAAACTTCTGTATTTGGTGGAGGGAAACAATGAATCATTCTTTCATACATAACATATTGTCCTATGGGATCTTTCTTACTTACAGCTGTTTCAACAACACGTTCAACTAATCTCCTAGTACATGGTATAATACATATTATTTATAATGCACCATGTATTGATGGCTTTTACTTTGTCAGTGGGTGTGCCAAGGGGTGGAACATACATGTATGTGCATAAATTATAGAATGCAATACTTCATGTGTTTATCTGCACATGTAGGCATGGGCATTTGCAGCAGCTGTAGAGCTGGAGTAAGTGGCCATGCCTAGATGTATGTATGTATGTTCTCAGCCACTAGTATTCTATAATGAAAAGATGGTATGTGCTTATCTTTATTGAATAGGCTTAAATAGGCACCAAGGACAGCACCAATAGTAGGTGCCTTGTCAATTTTGAGTCTGAGGGAGGGTCTCTTTTCTCAAGCAGGACATTTTGGCTGCTGGGGTGGGGGAAGAGCCCCAGCTTGGACAGCGAGATCTCACTGAACCTGAGAGACCTATAACTCCCCTAATATCTGGAAGCATTGACCAGCCTTGATCCTCACAGGAAGTGGAGGACACCGTTGAAGTTGGCGTTGAAAGGAGAGCTGAGTTGTTGAGCCCCAGTGAACTTGTGCTATCTGCGGTGAGTATGAGATCTTCTATGCCACCTTTGGGGGAGAGTATGGCTGAGATTCCAGTGGCATTGGAAGAGTTGAGAACTGGAGCAGTTTTAGCATTGACAGTAGGCACCTTGTTATAGAATTACCCTCACAGGACTAGATTCTATAAATAGTGCTGAAAATTTAAATGCTGAGCGCTATTCTATAAAGGATCCGCATTCTTTATAGAATAGTGCTAAGGGCCTTAGTCTACAAAGTTTATGCTCCTAAAATTTACACTACTAAATTTATGAGCATTATTTTTCAATAAGAAGTGGAGTCAATCAATGAAGATGGGAACCAGATGATTCACTGACTGAAAACAAGTGAAACCAGACACAGCTATGTTTTGGCACAACATGTGCCTGTTTCAGGGGTATAAACATTTGTATGGAAATATCAAATGTAAAGAAATGAAATCAATAACTGGTTCTGTATTCAATGATTCTCAATGTGCACCTTAAGTAAAGTTCAGTGAGTGAAAACAATCTGAGCCATAAAGGGCAGAGCATTTCACTGAAAAGATCTTTTCTTTTTTGCCACTTTCTTTCTTCTTTTCTTTTTTTGCCACTTTCAGCGTGGCAGTAAAATGGCCATATTTCCATATTTTTCTTTAATGGCAATGCACTAATTTCTCAGTTAGCACCTGGACATTACTGCAGGACCCCTTACCTATTTTGTTGGTGCTAAGAGCTTCTGCGCTAATCCCACGGTAATCAGGCAGCACATGGCAATGTGCTCGTGTTACCCAATTAGCACAGGGCACACCTACTCTCCACTCAGTCATGTCTCCCACACTGGAACATTTTTTTTTTTTGCAAAGGGTTAGCGCGCGTTGAAGGGCACACTACCATGGGACACCTCAGTGCGTCCCACAGCAGTGCTTTTTGCCACAAGGTAGGCACATGCTAGTGCCTACTGCAGCTTAGTAAAAGGGCCCCTTAATTAAATATTCCAAATGCATGGTTCCTATTGGCTGGCAAACAGTGGGGCGGAGAATGTGATGTCACGAGTGAGGCCAAAGGGGCTCTGTTGCCTTAGAAATGTAATAGTTACAATTAGTCAGAAGGGCTGACAAACTCTGTGAGAGAAGTTGCATGTTAGTGTGTGTCTGATGAGAGAGGCGTTTAAGAAAAAAAATACATCCACTGTGCCAAAATATTTAGACATATTTCTGAAAACTTTTCAGTACATTTTAATTTTTCGCCCAGCATAGTGTTAAATCTTAATTAATTTGGCTGAGGAAAGTTAAAGTTTAATTTGCTAAAATCTTTCTGTAATTTGGGTTTGTCTAGGGATTCTACATATCGTGCTGAGATTTCAATGTGGAAATCAAAGCATATTCCATAACAATGCACATAACTTAGTTAGTTAACAAACTAATTAGTGCTGATAATTGGATGTTAACAACAAATTAGCAGCACTAATTGGCATTAAATAGAATTTACGCGCACTACTTGCTAAGTGTATTCTATAATGCGGTGTGTGTAAATTGTAAATCACATAATTGAAAAGTGGGTGTGGTTATGAGCATGGAATGGGCATGTTATAGAATTTACCTGCTCTCCTCGGATTCTATATAGCGCCACCTACAGTTATGTGCTGTTCTGCGTGTAATTCTAGGCATATTCTATAACTAAACATGTAAATTGTTTTTAACAAACTGTTAAGCATTGTTAACCGCTCTTAACAAGCAATAATGAGCACTAATTGGCAAAAAGTAGAATTTACGTGTGTACATTGATAAGCGTATTCTATAATGTACTGTACCTAAATTCTAATGCATGCAGAAAAAAGTGGCATGCTTAGCGGCATGGAAATAGGCATTTTATGGGCATTTCAAAATCTACGTACATTTTTAAAGTATGGGTCAGTGTGCGTAGATCTATGCACAGGGATTTACACCAGCTTTTCATTGGCGTAAATGGAAGCACATAGATTTAGTCGCATGAACTACGCCTAAGCATATTCTAAATTCGGCATGTAGATTTATGTGCGATATTTACCATACACTTTGGGCGTGATTGCCTAATGTGCGTTAATTTTAGGCACCACATATAGAATCGTGCCCTCCACGCCTAGTGTAGGTGTCGGAATTTACACCTGGTTTTACTTGGCGTAATTGACTAAATGTCACGTGGACCAGTGCTCAGCATATTCTATAAACCATATATAAGCGAATTTCATTTTGACACCAAATTTTTAGGCGTGATATATATTTATATAGTATCTTGTCCTTGATGTGTAATTGTTGTGTGCCTGAGAAGTTTCTGTGAGAGTCTAAAGATATTATTAAGTGGGTGGCTTAGTAAGCCTGTGTATGGCCACGTGACTGAAAGTGAATGACAACTGGCCATAAGCAGCCGAAGAGTGTCCTTTGTTTAGTCAAGGGTTCAATTACAGTATAAGTGTAGGCTTTTATGTCAGGGATTCTGGTTATTTTCTTTGATATTACCTGGCCCAGTAGTTACATAAATCTTGATAAAAGTCACTTAGGGGTCCTTTCCCTAAGGTGCGCTAGAAAGTGACCAGCACTGTGATTAGCACATGGGTGTTTTCCATGCACTCTGGCCACTTTCTAATGTGGCTGAAAAGTGGCTGTGGTTGGCTATTTTTTAAATGGCCATGCGCTAATTTAGGTGGCAGTAAGGTTTCCCGTGCTACTCCTGTGCTAATCAGGTAGCGCATGTTAATGTGTCCACGCTAGCCAATTAATTTTATTTATTTGCTGCATTTATATCCCACATTTTCACATTGATGGAATAAGAAAATCAGAATCATATTAACGGAGTGAGAATTTCAGAATTGTTGCAATTAAGGTGCATAAGAAAATTATGTAGACTAAGAAGTAGATAAAACATAACATAATGATATCAGGACAAGATATAATATTCAGCAGTTAGGGTGTAAATTAAAATAAACAAATTGGAAGAGTTCCATAATAATTGTATCTGGTGTAGTTTAGGTGTCAGTTCGTTATGGGGGATCCTTTTTGTACGTCTTTTTGAACAAGTAAGTCTTCAGTAATTTCCAGAAGGTTGTCAAGTCGTGTGTTGTTCACACACCTATTCTCCACAGCCAGATATACCTCCCTCGGCAAAAAAATAAAAAATGTTTTTTTACCGTGGGAGTAGTATGCACTGCTGGCCAAACTTCTGCAGGATGCCTCAGCACATCCTTTGGTAGTGCCCTTTTACCATGTGGGTAGGCCAGCGTTAGGCCTATTGTACCTTAGTAAAAGGGCCTCTTAGTGAAAGAAAAAAAAATATTGCTACAGTATAAGCAGTCATTTTTTTATAGAGTTTATTAAGTGAAAGGATAACAGGTACAAGTTTCCAAGATGATAAAATGGGAAGACAGCTCCTCCACAAGAAAGAAGAGGCAAGATCATGAAAGGTGAAGACTGGGGTGAGATCCAGCTCAAAGGAAACCAGAATAAAACTGACTTAGAGTTTGCACACATTTCACTTGAGAGTCTGGGAATTAGTCCTGTGATGTGCATCTGAAATAAAACATTAGGAAAGAATCAATACTTAGGTTGAAGGAGAAAACATGTTAGATGAGTTTTAGATATAAGATTTAATACAAAAACAGTTTTACTTACCTGATTCCGACTTGAGTCTGTTCATTGGAACATTCTTGCTTGTAGTTACAGATCGACTCACTGTTTACAAATATATTTGTGAGGTAGTCAATAATTTAATATAGATAAAATTCTAGTCAGCATATAGTCATTGTTTTAGCCTGAAACATTAAACTTATTGTGTTGTGCAATATCTTCTCTATCCTTACATTACCACAAAATACCTTAACAACAGAAAGCACTTAACATCAGTTTCTGTTAATAAACATCCTATGATTATTGTAACACCATCTTGACTCTGGGTTTGAATTTCATTCCCTTATATGACTTTGAGTCATACAGGCAAGGTTAGTTTTATTTTTCCTAACTCCTTTGAAAATGGTATTAAGCTGTGAGGTAAGCTGGCCCGACTACATTCTTTTTGGTAAAATAAGACTGACATCAGGTTCAAGGAGAGGGTGGGTTACTGTGTTCTTTCAGGCAAGAATTATCACTAGTATGCTAACTCACTCCCAGAATCATCAGCATATAGTTTAAACTCAATACTGTAAGCATACAACATCACCAAGATAGAGACTCAATTTTTAAGACATCTTCTTTAATGTAGTAACTTGAACAAGGAGAACATAACGTACAGTTTGTTGCTTGAAAAGCATGTAGCCTCTGCTACCAGAGTCCACTCTCAATGAATGTACCCCATACTCAGGGACTGGGAGAGTGATTTCAGCACACGCTGAGAGATAATGCTGTACAGTAGATGTGGTTGTAGCGGGTAAAAAGACCTGATGGAATTACACTGATTTTAGAGGCATGCACTGCTTGCTAATTCAGAGGGCTGCTTCCTTCATGCTTTAAGGGGGAAGGAAGAAAGAAAGAAAGAAAGAAAGAAAGAAAGAAAGAAAGAAAGAAAGAAAGAAAGAAAGAAAGAAAGAAAGACAACCAAGGAGGTTTGATAACTGGAGATGACATGAGGTCAAAAAGTTGAAGCCTGTACCCCCAACAGCAGCCATCTTGATTTGTCCAAAACAAACTAGCAGCAGTTGCAACCACATTGTAGTTGTACATTGTTATTTTATCTCAGTTATAGTTGGAAACATACTGGCTTGTGCAGCATATGGATGTACACAGAGGATGTATTACAAGAAAATACCCTTTCATTGGTTAGAGTGTGTGTTTCTGTGTGTGTGTGTATGCGTGTGTGTACATGCATACACAGTAGTTATTTTCACCTCTCTAATTCCTTTAACTTGTTTTTTTTTTTTTAATCCACTACCTTCTGGCCTGTGACTGAATGCTGGTGGAGTAGGGGAACCTTGGTATCTTAAGAAGTGAATGAGTGGTGGGGTTTCATTGATTTTTCTAATCCTTTATTTTTATTTTGGGATTTTCTTTTAATTATAGCAAATTTGATGGGGAAAAGTCAACCTGACCAGCAGAGGACTGGCTTTTCTGGATGAGCTGCAGCTGTTTCACCAGAGCATAATGCTGCACTGAAGTCCACAATGCAGTATTGCAAATAAAACAAGTTCTGGAGCACTGACAAAAAATTTCACTTTCATTTAAATAGGTTTTCTGTCTGCAACTTGAATAATAAAAGAGAATGGCAGAACAATTCCCCTTAAGTAGTAACCTAAAGAATAGTTCTCTGTTATCCAGTGATATCCTATATGTAACTATAACCCCCCCACTTCACAGACCCCTTTAAAACTCCCCAACCTCCCAACTCCCCTTACATACTCCTGATCCCCAATGCAAAACCAAAGCAGTTAATAAAACTTCACAAGTTCTCTATAGTTGTTTTGGACAAATCAATATGGCAACAAGCTCTGCCCACTCGTTTAAGCCTATATAATGGGCCAGATAGGATCAAGTCTCCTTTACAAACCTCCATGGGCACAACAAGCCTTGCATGCTAGAAGACAAGCAACCAATAGGAATCCTTCCATAAACCAAAAGAAGCTATACATGTGCTCTGAAGGAGCTCATCAGAGAGAACTACACTCTTTATTTATTAGGATTTATTTACCTCCTTTTTGCACTCACAATTGCATAGATTTGTAGTCCAAGGACACACTTTCATCTCTTAAAGATACAAGCACTGAATACTCTATACAAACAACATGCAACCTGCCTCCATGAATATGGGGGCAGAACAGTTCATAAGTACATAAGTATTGCCATACTGGGACAGACCAAAGGTCCATCAAGCCCAGCATCCTGTTTCCAACAGTGGCCAATCCGGGTCACAAATACCTGGCAAGATCCCAAAGAAGTACAAAACATTTTATGTTGCTTATCCCAGAAATATTTTCCCCCAAGTCCAATTTAATAATGGTCTGTGGACTTTTCCTTTAGGATGCCGTCCAAATCTTTTTTTAAACTCTGCTAAGCTAATCACCTTTACCACATTTTCAGGCAACAAATTCCAGAGTTGCATTACACATTCAGTGAAGAAATACTTTCTATGATTCATTTTAAATTTACTACATTGTAGCTTCATCGCATGCCCCCTAGTCCTAATATTTTTGGAAAGCATAAACAGACGCTTCACGTCTACCCGTTCCACTCCACTCATTATTTTATAGACCTCTATCATATCATAAGTACATAAGTACATAAGTAGTGCCATACTGGGAAAGACCAAAGGTCCATCTAGCCCAGCATCCTGTCACCGACAGTGGCCAATCCAGGTCAAGGGCACCTGGCACGCTCCCCAAACGTAAAAACATTCCAGACAAGTTATACCTAAAAATGCGGAATTTTTCCAAGTCCATTTAATAGCGGTCTATGGACTTGTCCTTTAGGAATCTATCTAACCCCTTTTTAAACTCCGTCAAGCTAACCGCCCGTACCACGTTCTCCGGCAACGAATTCCAGAGTCTAATTACACTTTGGGTGAAGAAAAATTTTCTCCGATTCGTTTTAAATTTACCACACTGTAGCTTCAACTCATGCCCTCTAGTCCTAGTATTTTTGGATAGCGTGAACAGTCGCTTCACATCCACCCGATCCATTCCACTCATTATTTTATACACTTCTATCATATCTCCCCTCAGCCGTCTCTTCTCCAAGCTGAAAAGCCCTAGCCTTCTCAGCCTCTCTTCATAGGAAAGTCGTCCCATCCCCACTATCATTTTCGTCGCCCTTCGCTGTACCTTTTCCAATTCTACTATATCTTTTTTGAGATACGGAGACCAGTACTGAACACAATACTCCAGGTGCAGTCGCACCATGGAGCGATACAACGGCATTATAACATCCGCACACCTGGACTCCATACCCTTCCTAATAACACCCAACATTCTATTCGCTTTCCTAGCCGCAGCAGCACACTGAGCAGAAGGTTTCAGCGTATCATCGACGACGACACCCAGATCCCTTTCTTGATCCGTAACTCCTAACGCGGAACCTTGCAAGACGTAGCTATAATTCGGGTTCCTCTTACCCACATGCATCACTTTGCACTTGTCAACATTGAACTTCATCTGCCACTTGCACGCCCATTCTCCCAGTCTCGCAAGGTCCTCCTGTAATCGTTCACATTCCTCCTGCGACTTGACGACCCTGAATAATTTTGTGTCATCGGCGAATTTAATTACCTCACTAGTTATTCCCATCTCTAGGTCATTTATAAATACATTAAAAAGCAACGGACCCAGCACAGACCCCTGCGGGACCCCACTAACTACCCTCCTCCACTGAGAATACTGGCCACGCAATCCTACTCTCTGCTTCCTATCTTTCAACCAGTTCTTAATCCATAATAATACCCTACCTCCGATTCCATGACTCTGCAATTTCTTCAGGAGTCTTTCGTGCGGCACTTTGTCAAACGCCTTCTGAAAATCCAGATATACAATATCAACCGGCTCCCCATTGTCCACATGTTTGCTTACCCCCTCAAAAAAATGCATTAGATTGGTGAGGCAAGACTTCCCTTCACTAAATCCGTGCTGACTTTGTCTCATCAGTCCATGTTTTTGTATATGCTCTGCAATTTTATTCTTAATAATAGCCTCCACCATCTTGCCCGGCACCGACGTCAGACTCACCGGTCTATAATTTCCCGGATCTCCTCTGGAACCCTTCTTAAAAATCGGAGTAACATTGGCTACCCTCCAGTCTTCCGGTACTACACTCGATTTTAGGGACAGATTGCATATTTCTAACAGTAGCTCCGCAAGTTCATTTTTTTAGTTCTATTAATACTCTGGGATGAATACCATCAGGTCCCGGTGATTTACTACTCTTCAGCTTGCTGAACTGACCCATTACATCCTCCAAGGTTACAGAGAATTTGTTTAGTTTCTCCGACTCCCCCGCTTCAAATATTCTTTCCGGCACCGGTGTCCCCCCCAAATCCTCCTCGGTGAAGACCGAAGCAAAGAATTCATTTAATTTCTCCGCTACGGCTTTGTCCTCCTTGATCGCCCCTTTAACACCATTTTCGTCCAGCGGCCCAACCGACTCTTTGGCCGGTTTCCTGCTTTTAATGTATCTAAAAAAATTTTTACTATGTATTTTTGCTTCCAACGCTAATTTCTTCTCAAAGTCCTTTTTTGCCCTCCTTATCTCCGCTTTGCATTTGGCTTGGCATTCCTTATGATCTATCCTGTTACTTTCAGTTGGTTCTCTTCTCCACTTTCTGAAGGATTGTTTTTTGGCTCTAATGATTTCCTTTATCTTACTGTTTAGCCACGCCGGCTGACGTTTAGTCTTTTTTCCCTTTTTTCTAATACGTGGAATATATTTGTCCTGAACCTCCAGGATGGTGTTTTTAAACAGCATCCACGCCTGATGCAAGTTTTTTACTCTGCGAGCTGCTCCTTTCAGTCTTTTTTTCACCATTTTTCTCATTTTGTCGTAATCACCTTTTCTATAGTTAAACGCTAGCGTACTTGATTTCCTAGTTTCACTTCCTTCAATGCCAATATCAAAACCGATCATATTATGATCACTGTTATCAAGCGGCCCTCGTATTGTTACCCCCTGCACTAGATCATGAGCACCACTAAGGACTAAGTCTAGTATTTTTCCTTCTCTTGTCGGCTCCTGAACTAGCTGTTCCATGAAGCTGTCCTTGATTTCATCAAGAAATCCTATGTCCCTTGCGTGTACAGATGTTACATTAACCCAGTCTATATGCGGGTAATTGAAATCCCCCATTATTATTGTGTTGCCCAGTTTGTTTGCGTCCCTGATTTCCTTTAACATTTCCGCATCCGTCTGTTCGTCCTGGCCAGGCGGACGGTAGTACACTCCTATCACTATCCTTTTCCCCTTTGCACATGGAATTTCAATCCACAGTGATTCCAAGGAGTGTTTTGTTTCCTGCAGAATTTTCAATCTATTTGATTCAAGGCTCTCGTTTATATACAATGCTACCCCTCCACCAATCCGATTCACCCTATCACTACGATATAATTTGTACCCCGGTATGACAGTGTCCCACTGGTTATCCTCCTTCCACCAGGTCTCAGAGATGCCTATTATATCTAATTTTTCATTTAGTGCAATATATTCCAACTCCCCCATCTTATTTCTTAGGCTCCTGGCATTCGCATATAGACATTTCAAACTATGTTTGTTGTTCCTAAGTACATCATGCTTAGTACTTGACAGTATTAATTGGCAATCTTTTGTCTGATTTTTATTGTTATTTAAAGATACCCGATCTACTACAATCTCTTTTGCAACCTCACTATCAGGATACTCTATCTTCCCTGTTATGGTGATATCTTTGAAAGATACCTTATCCCGAACCATGCTCTTTTGAGCGACTGTCGGCCTTCCCCCCATTTCTAGTTTAAAAGCTGCTCTATCTCCTTCTTAAACGCCGATGCCAGCAGCCTGGTCCCACTCTGGTTAAGATGGAGCCCATCCTTTCGGAATAGGCTCCCCCTTCCCCAGAATGTTGCCCAGTTCCTAACAAATCTAAAGCCCTCCTCCCTGCACCATCGTCTCATCCACGCATTGAGACTCTGGAGCTCTGCCTGTCTCTTGGGCCCTGCGCGTGGCACAGGTAGCATTTCAGAAAATGCTACCCTGGAGGATCTGGATTTCAGCTTTCTACCTAAGAGCCTACATTTTGCTTCCAGAACCTCTCTCCCACATTTTCCTATGTCATTAGTACCCACATGTACCAAGACAGCCGTCTCCTCCCCAGCACCATATAAAATCCTATCTAGGTGACGCGTGAGGTCCGCCACCTTCGCACCAGGCAGGCAAGTCACCAGGCGATCCTCATGTCCACCAGCCACCCAGCTATCTATATGCCTAATGATCGAATCACCAAGTACAACAGCTGTCCTAACCTTTCCCTCCCGGGCAACATTTGGAGATATATCCTCGGTGCGAAAGGATAATACATCCCCTGGTGGGCAGGTCCTGGCTACAGGAGTACTTCCTACTTCACCAGGGTGATGCTCTCCTTCTAGGAGACCTCCCTCCTCCAAGGTAGCACAGGGGCTACCTGACTGGAGGTGGGACTTCTCTACAACATCCCTGTAGGTCTCCTCTATGTACCTCTCTGTCTCCCTCAGCTCCATCAAGTCTGCTACTCTAGCCTCTAGAGAACGGACACGTTCTCTGAGAGCTAGGAGCTCTTTGCATCGGGCACACACATATGACACCTCACCAATTGGGAGATAATCATACATGTGACACTCAATGCAAAAGACTGGATAGCACCCCTCTCGCTGCTGGACTGCTGACTCCATCTTAGTGTTTTTTGAGTTTTTCCGTAATTTAAAACTTGCTAAAGTATTAAGGATATCAGCCTATCACTAACTTACAGTTCCTCCTTTAAACCCCAATCTTCAAGTTCCGAAAGCACAAGCAAAATTTGTTCACTTACCAGAGAAATATCCTCTTCTCCCAGAACTTATTAGAAGGAAAGCACCTTGAGCAGAGGCCCCGAGTGGATCGGAACGGACCTGGGAGTCACTCCGGCGAAGGCTCCGAGGATATGCAGATGAGCTGCAAGTCCTCTCCTCTCAGCCATCTTTTCTCCAAGCTGAAGAGCCCCAGCCACTTTAGCCTTTCCTTATAGGGAAGTCGTCCCACCCCCTTTATCATTTTTGTCACCCTTCTCTGCACCTTTTCTAATTCCACTGTATCTTTTTTGAGATGCGGCAACTAGAATTGAACACAATTGAACATTACCTTAACTGGTATTCTATAAAATGTGCACGTAAAATTTATAGCACACAAATGCAAAGAAAGCGTGGACTGGGACAGGAGTACTCAGGATACTCAGGACTTACCCACAGAACTGCTGTTATGGAATTGATACCTAGCGCCCAAATGTTTGGTGCCTAGCTTTCTTCAATTTACCCCTTACTGAACACAAAAAAATGTTTAGGGCAGTATACTGTATTATCAAGTAGTGTAATAAATAAAATAGTTGTGGGGACAGTTTTTTTTTCTAGTGAAAGGTTAAAGTTAGTTAAACCAAGTTTTTTCAATTTTTCTCTAAGCTGGAAAAGATTTTTCTTTCTTTGTTAAAATTGCTTTAAATGAAAGTTGCACCCATGCAACAACTCTCCAGTCTGTATTACCTCATGAATAACTATACTAAAACCTGAGAAACCACTAAAATTTATTCAGAAGAGTCAGTCCTTGTAGAGGGAGTTAGAACTGCATATACAGTGGTTCCCCTCCTGTGCACCATAAGTATCTTTCTTGCCCAAATCTGAATATCTTTTTTTCCCCCAGTAAATCTTATCTGCTTCGCACTCATTGAGCTTTTATTCCTTTGAGAATGTAGTTTTGCTTCACCTTTGGCTGTGTTAAGATCTGATATTCCTAAGGCAGATTAAATTAATACCCATCTTCTTTCAGTATGGTTATAGTGTTGATGGGTGTCCTTGTGGTTCATTAGAGAAGAAGCCACTTAGACAAGGGAAGACTATATAATGAATCAAGTAATGGCTTGAAAATGATCAAAGGTAATGAGTCACAATTTTATATGAGTTCCAATATCTCCGTCAGCCAAGCATGTTACACCAGTTTATATTTTATATTTTTGCTTAAATTCACTTCCTTCAAGCATTCCAATTTTATTTCAGCCTCACCTTTTAAAGGTCAGCTCAGCCTGAGTATATTTTGTACTGTCTTCAGTTTCTTCTGAGTTCTCAGTGAATTTTTTAAATAGCTCCTTTACTGAATTTTAATTTTCATTGTGAACCATTACAAGAATGCTTTACACCTCATTTACTTTCAAGAAGCTATTCTGCTGACGTGTATGTGTGTGTGTGTCTATTTATCTTTCTATCTATGGTGCTCTAAAGATACACATTTTTATATCCCAATTCAGTGAAGGAGTATCTGCACCACAGACCCATAAGTCTACAAGTCTATGCACAGTTATATCCTGTGACAAAAATTTAAAAAAACAAACAAAACTAGATGTTTTTTTTCTAATGGCAATACGCGTCTCTCTCCTCTCTCTCTCTCTCTCTCTCACATACACATGTACACATACTCACACATGGTTAATTTAGAAGCACCATTCATGTTTTAGATATGCGTAAACTAGGACTTAAGGGCTAGAGATTCTATATATCATGCCTAAAAAATTAGCGCCAAAAAAATACACCTATACATAATCTATAAAGTTTACCTAGATTTAGGCATACTTTATAGAATACACCTAAATTTCAGCACTGTTTATAGAATATGCTGAGCAGCCATCCATGCAACTAGATTTACTCGTGGGCAGTTACATCAAGTAAAATTTGGTGTAAATGCCGATACTTAAATTAGGCACAGATCAGATGTATTCTATGACAACGTGCATATATTTTAGAAATGCCCATGACCTGCCCATTCCACACCCATGGCCATGCCATCTTTTCACCTATGCATATTAGAATTTATGTGCATCACTTTATAGAATACGCTTAGACAATTGTTCATTGTGAGGAACCCCTGAGGGTCAGGGAAGAAGGGATCCGGGAGAGGAGCAAGATGGGTAGATTTCATACCCGGGATTCCAACTACAAGTCCCAGGATCCTAGAGGCTGGGAAGCCACACCCCCATAGAGGCATAAGTTTGCCAAGAGCCGGAGAAGGGAGGACTACAGTTTCCAATAACCCCTGCAAAGCCCTGGGGGCAAGCAAAGGGAGCAGCAAGGGAACTACAAGTCCCAGGATCCTGAGGGAGAGGAGGGGGATTGGCTGGGGAGGAATAATCAGGAGGGAGAGGACCAGCTGGGGACCATAAAGGGAGAGGAGCCCATGGAATGGGAGGTGGAGAAAGAGGTCGGAGAAGAGATCCAAGCCCAAGATGACTGGGGAAGTGCCACCATGGAGATTGCTGCTCTAGCTCAGGTACAAGGGAAGAAGTTGAAAGGCTTCATAATAAATCTTATTCAAGGCTGGGGAAAGCTTGGAGGAAAAGTTAAGCAACTGTTCCACTCAAGGGGGAGAGAGGTGTCGTGCTGTAAAGCAGTGAATGATTTCAGCTGTGGCCAGAAGTCAGACCCGGCTGAAGAAACAGGTAGTGACTTGAACTGTGTCCAGGAACCTGGCCATGCTGGGGAAGCAGTGAGTGATTTGAACTATGTCCAGAAGTCATGCCATGCTGGGGAAGCAGAGTGGTTTGAACTGTGTCCAGAAGTCATGCCATGCTGGGGAAGCAGTGAGTGATTTAAACTGTGTCCAGAAGTGGCGCCATGATGGGGAAGCAGTGAGTGATTTAAACTGTGTCCAGAAATCATGCCATGCTAAGAAGCAGTGAGTAATTTAAACTGTGTCCAGAAGTGGTGCCATGCTGGGAAAACAGTGAGTGACTTGAACTATGTTCAGGACACTGCCATGCTGGTGAAACAATGAGTGATTTAAAACTGTGTCCAGAAATCAGGCCATGCTGGGGAAGCAGTGAATGATTTAAACTGTATCCAGAAACTGTGGTAGGTGGGGGAGAAGCAACAAGGAGTGATATGTACTGTAACCAAGGACTGTGTCTGGAAGAGGAAATGTCTTGGCCTTGCTGATGGAATAAAGTGGTTTTAAGCATATTTTTGGAGTCTGCTTCTAGGAGTGCTGTGTCCAGGGATGGGCCCTTCCAAGGTCAGCCAAGTTCATACCTACAGGAAGGACTGAAGATGGGGGGCCTGCTGAAAGCATGTAAATTCTAATTAGAGCCAATTAGTATTTCTCCCCTTGCTCCTTCTCTTCCCATCCAGCATCTTTCTCCTCTTTCCTGTTCAGTATATTCCCTTGCCTTCTCTCTCCCTATCTAGCATTTCTTCCTTTGCCACCTTTCTCCCCCATCAAGCATCTCTCTCCCCATGCCCCCTCTTTCCCATCCAGCATCTCTCCTGCAGCCACTGCTGCTTATCCCAATGAGCAGCAGTGGCAGGCAAGTCAAGGAGTAAAAGGCGCAAGGCCACAGTACTCAGATGCGCACTGTTGGATCTGCTAAACTCCTGCCCCTGACATTAACTTCCTGTTCCGAGCATGAGATTTGCAGAGCTGACAGCACATGTCATAGCACTGCAGCCCTGCACCTGCTATTTCTTGCTTTGACCACTGCTGCTGCTCATTGTGAAAAGCAGATGTGGCTGTGGGAGAGAGGCAGAAGATGGGAGGATGAGCGAGGAAGGAAAAAAGGTGCCAATACGCTGTACTTGAAAAATGGGATCTCAGGTCACTAAGGTCCTCCCAAGGAGTATCCTTAACCACATGATGTGATACCCACTAATAAGTCTTCCCCGGAGTAGCTCCCACATTTTGGAATGCACTCCCTGAAAGCTATCACTTAACCAGTGCTTTTTTTGTAGGAAAAAAGGTACCGGTACTCATATAGTGCCAACCTTAATGGCGGGGTCATTAGATATGGCTCCGCCCCTGCTGTAGCTACACCCATTTTACCAGCCATGGCGCATATAAAAAGGCATCGTTGAAAATAGTACACAACTCCCTATGTCCTACAAAAGAACCCCTAAGAGTGATCATAAATGAATAAAATACATAGACAAAAATCCAGCTGAAACCCCACAAAAAAAAAGCAGACTGTGGCATGCAGGACAACACCAGAAAAACAAAAAATATTTTCCCCTTGTACTACTATAAAGATAGCAGAAGTAAATTTCAGAAACTGACATATTCCATTCACTAAATTACAAATAAAACAAAAAATTAACACAGCTACCACACCACTTTATTGTAAAATAAAAATTATTTTTTCTATCTTTGTTGTCTGAGCATTTTTTTCCATTCACTTTGGTCCCAGTGCCTCTCTTATGCTTTCCTCTGATTTTTCCTGTCTTTGCAGTGTCTCTGTCCATTTGACATTTCTTCTCTGTGTCCACCATCTATCTTCCCTCTGCATCCCTATTTGTCCTGTCCAGCATTTCCCTTCTGTGTTTTCAGTGTCACCATTTCACCTCTTTTCCAGTATCACTCTTCTGTGTTCCCATCACCCCCCTCCTTTTCTAGCATCATCCCTCTGGGTGCCTATCTCTTCTATGTCCTTCTCTCACCTCTTTTCCAGCATCTCCAGCTGTGTCCCTGCCCTTATCCTTCCCCCTTGTTCACCATATGCCCTTCCAGTGTCCATATCGCCCTCCCCTTTTTCAGCATTGCTCCTCTGTGTCCCTATCACCCCTTCCCTTTTTCAGCATTTCCTTCTGTGTGCCAATCTACCTCTCTTTCAGCATTGACCCCTACGTGTGTCTCTCTACCTCTCCTTTCAACAATGCTCTCCATTTTCCTTTCTCCCCTTCTTTCAACATTGCCCTCTGCATCCCTATCCTTATAGTTCCTGCCTGCCCTTCTTTTCTCTGTGTCACTGTTTATCCCCATGTCCAGCTTATCCCCTCTCTTCCCTTGTTCCCGCACCCTATAGCCATCATTTCCCTGCCCCCTCATATGGAATCTTTTCCTCCTCTGAGCTGTGCCTCCCTCCTGGTATGGCATCTTTCCCTCCTCTGTGAACCCCCCCCCCCCCCCCACTATGGCATCTTTTCCTCCTCTGTGCCATCCTCCAAGTATGGCATCAATGATCTTTCTCTGCTCCGTGCCCCCCCCCCCCCAGTATGGCATCTACACTTGTACTCTGGTCCCTCACTCTTTACCTTTCTTCCCCCGCTTTCCGGCAAGTCCTGCAGCCTTCCACTTGCTCCCCTCTTCCTTACTTTTCTTTAGCAACTTGGCACGCAGCACAGTGCAGTGATTAAGAGACACTGCCAGCATCGGGGCCTTCCCTCTGTGAGTCCTGCCTACTTTGTTTCAACTTCCTGTTTCCACAAAGAATGAGACTCGCAGAGGGAAGGCCCCAACACTGGCAGTCTCTCTTAGTTGCTGCACTGTGCTGCGTGGCAAGTTGCTAAAGTAAGGAGGATCGCCGGGAAGAGGGGAGTGAGAGGAAGGGAATGGGCCAGATGCAGGACTCACCAGGTAGTGGGGGAAGAACTGCTATTGCTTGCTTTGGTTGCTGCTGCTGTTTGTTGAGAGAAGCAGCATTGGCAGATGCTGGAGATTTGATGAGCGGCAAGGAAAAAAAAGGTGCCAGTATGCCATACCAGTGTGTACCAGCACAAAAAAAGCCCTGCACTTAACTCAAGACTTATCTGTACTTCAGGAAGCAGATGAAAGCCTGGCTCTTCATCCAGGCCTTTAATGGAAAAAGTAACTAACTTGCTAGTCATACACATGTAAGGAGTGACATCAGTGGCATATATTATAGCAGGACGTGTTTATCCACTCCTACCCTAGCTAAGATAATATTTAAGCACAATTCTGACTTCATATTGTAAGCCTGCAGGGGTGCTCTCCCGTGTACAGTGGCCCTCTAGTGGCTCCTGCCCAGCCTCACCAGCCCTTTGCTTCAGAGAACCACCTTGAGACCAGACTTCTCTGTGTCTCCATTGACTCGGGCCTCTATGTTTGGTCCTCCCCTTTCTCTCAGGGTGACCTCTTCATTAACCTTCAGTCCTGGCCCGGCCTCCCTGCTGTATCTCCTGGTAACCGACCCACCTTACCAGTTCTTCTGGTGGGGCCCCCTGGTCACCCTTCTCTGGAAGATAGCGCGGATTCCTTTGCTTACAGAAATATGCAGATTAGCTGATTACATGTAAATTCAGTTTATTGGAACTATGCTCCAGTCTAGTGGGAACCTGGCTTTCCAACTATTATTCTTTTACTGTAAATTCACCCCCCTGAGACCATTTACTGTGGGACACCTAGGTCTCAGGGTATAACAGCCTCCACCCCTGGATAGGACCTTCTTTACTCACATTAACCTTACGGTCCTATCCTCCACCCCACGGCTGTTAGTCCATTCTCCTTAGCCACTGCTCATAACCGTAGTACCCAGTTCCTGGTCCCCCCACCAGGTAAGTACCTCTTTGGGTTTGGAGGGAACCTTCTCCTGACCCTTCTCTTGAGCTCTTCTTCAGCAGGCCTTTTCCTTCAGTCCCCTGCTTGTAATGCTCTGGGTGTTGCAGGTCCCCCCCCCCCCCATCCTCTCTCCCCTTCCTTGGCTTAGAGGGTGCTTTTTATAGGGTCCCCAATAATCCACCCCACCTCTCTCTAGGCCTCTCCCCCTGCTTCCAGAAAGGTCTGCTCCCAGAACTCTCTCCACCTTTCCAGCTTCCACTCAGAGAGTTCCCCCTGGTGGCCTCCCCAGGGAAGTACAGGTCCTATGCCACGAGCACCCCCTAGCCGTTCCTTCTGGTCACTACCATAGACTATCCTCTTTGGCTCCCTCTAGTGGCCAGATCAGGGCATTTTCAGGTTTCCGGTAGGCCAGCACCATCTGGCAGCCTCCTCATGTAAGGGCAGACCCTGTGTTTATCACAATATGCAATTTTATTTTTTCTTAAATCAGTCCCCTTATTTTCTAACTCCTGTTGCTCTGTCTGTATGTTCTATCTTTGCTTACACCCTTCTGTTTATTAAAATGTTTTATCATGTATTATTGTGTTGACATTGTAATGTAGCATATTATTGTAACCCAGTTACCTGGTGGAGTCCGGGGTTGGGCATAGGAATATGGCTGAGCTGGAGCATTGCTGTGGGTACCACATTTGCTAGAGAGTTTGGTGTTGCTGGAGGCAGTCCAGAGCAATTTTGCAAGGCACCAGAGGGGAAGAGCAGGTGTCGGTGTGGGACAGTGGTTTTGAGTGGCATTGTGCAAGCCACGGGTCTGTATTTTGGCAGAGAGGGGAATAAGCACTGTGTGTCGGCATCTCTGCACATGTGTGCATTTGCGCTTGTAACTATACACATTATAGCATATCCTTCCAATATACTATTTCATTTATATGCTCTGTATGTTTAGTCCCTATTCTAGTCATTATTTATATGTATTCTATTGTACGCATTGTTCTTGCAATATTAGCACTTTATGAGAACATTGTATATGTGAACACATTTTTTGACGTTTAGCAAATGATGTTATTCCCACATTTTATCTTTTCATTTTATTGTTTTTTACCAAATGTTATTGCTTACTGTGGTTTTTTATCATATACATTTTATATTTTTTACTTAATTTTTCTTTTTTTGCATATGTATGTTTTATAGACTCCTGATGCAGGACTGACGGCTGAAACACAACAGTTGTGTCGAGTCTTTTTATCAATAAACAAGCTTTTTAAGATTCTTGTATCCAGGATTTGTATTTCCATGGTCAAACATCCCACTCTCACTTATGCATGCACAGTAGTGACAGGATCAGGTCTGTATTAGAACCTGCACATTATGGAGTGCTGGGTTGGTTCCGGTGGTGAGGTGCTGCTGTGGAGTTGCTGTGGAGTGTATCAGGGCAGGAGGGGGAGAGCTCCAGTGAGTATCTTAAAGGGGTTTTTTTTTGCTGATTTTGGGATGTCCTGAGGCAGTGGGGCCACACAGAGTAGCATTGGGTTATCTTGGAGACAGTGTCGGGAGCTGCAGGCTTGTGGGCAGAGCCGTGCAGCTGAAGGTGTTTTAATGCATTCAGAAAAAAAAAAAGGAATTGCCAGCAAAAGAAACTTTTAGCAAGGTAAGAAAAGCTGTAAAAATACATTTAAATGTTTTTCCTTTGTTTTCGAATAAATGTTTTGTATGTTTAAAGGGAATTATATGTGCAGCATGTGCCTGGAACTTTGACACAGCAGCATGCAAGGTTCAGTCAGAGTCCCAGGCAGGATTCTAAAACTGTTGTGTTGAAAGTTGGGTGGGAAGTGTTTAAGAAAGTGATTGTGTGAAAAATACTGAGAAAAAGAGTCCTTCTTGGTCATTTTGGTGACTTAAAATTGAAGTTTAGTCTTTGTGACTGGAGTGTGTATGGTTTAGGATAATTTTTGAAGCCTGGCGTAGTTTATGGCTTCAGGGAAGTGTGATTGTGTAAAAGTGAGAAATTCTTGGGACAAAATTAGTTTTCTTTGGTTTGCCCTTAAAATGTAAAAAGTAATATAAGGAAAGGCTCTGGAAAATTTAATAAAATAATTTTCATTGCTTAAGCAGTCAGAAGACATTGGTTCTGATTAAAAAAAAATACTGACAGATTTTGAAATAAAATATACTAAGGGCCAGCACTGTCAGGCTGTGAGATGCTACTCTGGAGAAAATTTAATAGAGAAATTTCTAATCATCTGTCAAAGTCTGGTCTGCGAGGGCATTAAATAAATGCTGGGCTTCCCTAACTCAAAGTAAGAGGGGAAGATTTTGATAGAGCCTTTATGTTTTTAAATAATTGCCTAGCCTTATTAAGGGCCCTGTTCGCTAAGGCGCGTTAGCATTTTTAACGCGCTTACAATTAGCATGTGCACTAACTGTGTAGGTGCCTATAGGGATATTGTAAGTGCATACACAGTTAATGCGCGTACATGGTTAACACACGTTAAAAATATTAATGCGCCTATAATGCAGCTTAGTAAAGAGGGCCCTAAATTTGTAGTGGGTGGCTTTGGCTAGCAGAAAAGTAAACAGTGATGTTTAAATGGTAAAGTCACTGACTCAGGAAAGTGTTAATAAATGAGCTCAGTGTTGAGCTGGTTATCTTTCAGCAGTGCCACTAGGTTCATCAGCAAGCTTATTGATAACTTATTGCCAAAGTTGAACAGTGTCCTGTTGTAAAAATAACGTAAAGCACTGAAGGGAGCAGGGGTGTAGCTACGGGGGGGGGGGGGGGGCACAGGGGCCTGGGCCCCTGCAAATTTCATCCGGGCCCCTGGTTTGGCTGGTTTGGCTGGTTGCTCCTCCCGTGCACGCTGATGCTCCTTTACGTGAAACTGAGAAGGAGCGTCAGTGTGCACAGGAGGAGCAAGAAGATAGAAGAGCAGGGCTGCAAACGTGGCTGCGCCAGAGACTGGCACTGAAGAAGGCTTCGGCTGGCGGGGGTTGGGGACCTCCGCCAGCAAAGGTATTTGTCTGTGAGGGGAAGCAGCAAGGAGGCGAGGCGGTGGGTGGGTGGGGAGGTGAGGTGGTGGGGGGACGAGGCAAGGCATTGCAGTGGGGGGTGGCGGGGCGGCACTTAAAATGTGCCCACAACCTCAGGCACTGACCTCTTCCCACCATGAGGTCTGGCTACACCCCTGGAAGAGAGACTAAAGAAACAGTGATGTTTAAGTGGTGAAGTCACTGGCTGAAGTATTTGCTGCAAGTTGAAGTCAGTGTTGAACTGATCATTTGTGGAACCTGTATTTAGTTCAGTGACAGGCTTATTTAATGCTGAGCAACCTTACACTGTGAAAAATAAATAAAAATAAAATTAGAGCAAAGCAGTAAGTGATTCAAACAATAGTACTGAATATGGGAAATAAAACTGGGTGGGTTTAGAAGGGACACTTGAATTCACCATTTATTTTTTCCTAGTTAGTTTAGGGTAATCAGTTTTTTGGTAATATAATAAATTGTAGCATAGTTGAAGGGTATTGTATTTTTGGTTTGTTAAAGTCAGGTAGTAGGGTTCCAGATCAGAGAGTCCTGAGAGAGAGAGAGTGAATGCGTATGAGCTCCTGCTAAAAGAAAGGAGAAGAAAAGAAATTTTACAAGGGAGACCGAAGAGAAGAGAGAAAGGTGATAAACAGATATTTAAAAACATATATATTAAATACAAATACAGAGATATACTTTGAGACTGGAGTCCTGGAGTGAGTGTTAATCCTGGAAAACAAGAGGTTAAGACAAAGTATCAACTCTTAAATTGGGAATTTTATTTCAGACACTGACATGTAGTTAAGAGAAAACATTTTACAGAGGGATTACCTAGCTGATATATGTTTTCCTAGTGCCGTTCAAATATGTTCTGTATTGTTATTTTTCTTAGGGGGTCTTTTAATAAGGATTAGCTCAAGTTATCTGCAGCATGGCCCATAGAAATAAAATGGGACCTGCTGTAGATAACTCGAGCTAACCTTTAGTGAAAGACCCACTTAGTTTTGAAAACTGGATCCAGTTAGGTTGCTAAAGAAAAGAAAGATAAAAAAATATATTTATTAGATTACGGTGTTACTGAGTATTAAACTGATTAGTAAAAAAAAAAAAAGGAGTTGGCAGACTTTATCTGATTTCTGCCTTAAACCTTTTCCTTTCCCTTTTTCTAATAGGCACCTGTTCACCTGGGGGAGGGGGGGATCACACCTGACGTAACAGCCACTGACTACACAGACAAGGTAATTATGTGGTGTGGTTCGAGGCTTACTTTATGCCATAATTCGTGTTGTCATTTGGCATTACTGGATACTGAGTTTGGAAATGCCTGCATAATTTTGAATTTTCAAAAGAACATTTTAGTTTTCATGGAAAAATATGTGTACAAAAAAAAAGAGGGTGCAGCTAGGCGGATTTTTCCTTTTGGGAAAGCATTCCACCTTGGGGTGGATTATATCTGATGATATCAAGACAACAAAATTATGTGATAAAGTGATGATCAGAGAAAAAGGAATGGTAGAGTACACAGGGAAAGGCATGAGCAGTAGATTGGAAGAGGTGATAATGCATTTGTACCAGAATATTGTATTCCATGATGGAGGCTGTTGTTCTGAAACAGGGATTTATAACCCAGTTCTGAGGGCATATTCAGCCTATTAGGTATTCAAGATATCCATAATATGTATGTAGTAGGGCAGAGAAGGGCGACAAAGATGATACAAGGGATGGGACAACTTTCCTATCAGGATAGGCTGAAGAGGCTGGGGCTCTTCAGCTTGGAGAAAAGGCGGCTGAGGGGAGATATGATAGAGGTCTATAAGATAATGAGTGGAATGGAACAGGTCGATGTGGAGCGTCTGTTTACGCTTTCCAAAAATACTAGGACAAGGGGGCATGCGATGAAGCTGCAGTGTGGTAAATTTAAAACGAATCAGAGGAAATTTTTCTTCACTCAACGCGTAGTTAAACTCTGGAATTCGCTGCCAGAAAAGATGGTTAAGGCGGTTAACTTAGCGGACTTCAAAAAAGGGTTGGACGGCTTCCTGAAGGAAAAAGCCATAGAATGTTATTGAATGGACGAGGGAATAATACAGTATTTCTAGGATCGGCGGGACAAATTGCTTGTTCTTTTGGCTGCTGTCAGTGACAGGGTGCTGGGCTCTATGGACCCTTGGTCTGTCCCAGCATGGTGATGCTTATGTACTTATGTAGATTTGCAGACAATAGTGCACTGTTTCCTCTAAGCTGAGCATGAGTCCTCCAAACTACAGTCCTGCCAATGTGTGTGTGGGGGGGGGGGGAGGGGGAGATCAGGGGGGTTCCTTGAATTTGTGCACAGTGTTACAGAATGAGAGAGATCTGTGCCTAATTTAGGTACAACAATTTACACCAAGTTTCACTTGGTGTAAATCCTCCCACCCAAAACTGGATGCAGATCCCAATGTCAAACACTTTTCAATAAATGGTACCCAACTCTGAACACTGTTTATAGAATAGCGCTTAGTGATAATTTTTATTGGTGCCCAAATATGGGCACCCTTTATTGAACTGAGTCCTATCTGTTTTAGCAATCAGCACAGATCTCTATATAACAGTAGCAATAGCTATAAAAACCAACACAGTGGTCCAAACCCCCAAATAAAAATCAGCAGTACATAGGCAAATAAGTAAGATAATAGACAGTATGTACTCAGCAAGCATCTGCCATGGTGGATGACTCAGTCATCACAGAAAAACTTGGCAGAGCATGTATGCCATACAGATAAAGAAAAATGACAGTAGATAATCTGAATTTGCCCTCTGACATTTTCCTTTTTTATTTTCAGGTTGGTATATGTGCCCTGGTAAACTGTGACCTGCTAGTTTCAAGGTTTAGCATATGACAATTACATAGAAAATGAATCCAAGTCCTTGGAATGAATGACATTTAAGTTCAGCTGTTGTCATTGGAAGTGAATTTTTCTTAGGATGCTGTCATCATTTTTTACAATGCAGACATGGTTAAAGCTGATCTGCTAGACAGGTAATAAATAAGGAAATGTATTACTGACTGTGCTGACCTAATTGATGCTTGGATGCAAAGAAGACTCAGGTTGCATGATTTCCTAAGCCATTTTGTAGGTCAGTTCTAGAAACTGGGTACTGGACCTGTGTGCTCTTTCATTTAGGTTGGGGTATCCTTCTTTCTAATCTCTTTGAGGGCCTCAGATATCAGGGCCTGCACCCCCAATTCATTAATCTGCTGCATATGTGTAGGTATTTATTACTACCAATCCTCTTATCCTACCACTACTACCACCACCACCACCTCCACCACCTCCACAACCAATGTGCTCTCTGCCACCAATGTGTACTCTTACCTATAACAGCACTACAACAGCACGCAGCACCACACCAATGGCACACAAGCAAGTACAATGTAGAACACCAGCACACATCATTTACAGGACACAGAGACAAAGAGTTACAGTGGGTTGCTGGATTATGCAGAACACTTAGGAGGGTGTGGATGAAGACATGGCAAGGTCGACAGGGGTTAGGAGTGGGAAGGGGATATTGGGAGGTTACCAGGGGATTGGGTATGGGATTTAGAGATGGAAGTGGTGGGAGTTGGGTTGCAGAGGATGCTATGAACAAAACAATGTGGGGTCACAGACAGGGACACACAATAAGAGCAATCTCTGGGAACAAATGCCAATCTCTCCTCTATCCTTCAGTAACCTTCAACACAGGCAGTCCCTAAAATGTTTAGGTAAATGGCAGATTAAATCCCCAAATCTCCATTGGCAGGCGTGAACATCCTGCCATTATCACATATAGATGTCCATCAGCTGATACCTCACCAGACATGCCCCAGGATCGTCCATGCCACATTTCCTCTACGAATGTTCATGTGTAGGCATCCTGGGGACATGGGTGTCCATATTTCCACTTTGCAAAATGGCATTTTATACATTCTTCTGTGCTGGACATTCATCTTGTGGAATATAGACATCTTGATTGCAAGTAAGGATTCTAAAATAAGCACCATAGTAACATAGTAGTAGACAGTAGATAAAGACTTAAATAACCTATCTAGTCTGCTCATTAAGGCAGGTAGAATTGTAGCTGCTTGTCCATACAGCTTTATCCCCTCCCCATTGACTTTATTAAGATGGTGATTGCCACTCTGTGCGGATTACTCCATGTCTTGGTGTAAAGGTTTGTTTCACTGCATTGAGATGAAACACTGAATGCTACATTTCTATCCTCTTACCTTTGTGGATCCTCTGTCTATATCCCATTCCTTTTGGAGTTCTATCGCCATTTTTTTCTCTTCACTATCTCTTTCGGGAAGGCACCTTATATTTTCTGACATTGCTTCTTAATTTACCTCCTTCTAGTTTTATGTTATGACCCCCTAGTTCTACATATTTTTTTCTTTTGCAAAATGTTCATTTATTTTGCATCAATATATTCCTGAACAATTACATAAATATCTGTTTTAGATCATACTAAGCATGTAAGTCAGTCTAATTGACTGATAGCCTTCTCTTTCCACCTCACTCTGCATCCACATCTAGTGTTTTCTTTCTTTCTTTTGGAAACAAAATTGCATGCATCATCTGTAATTTTTCATTTTGTCATTATGGTAAGAACATAGAAATTAATCTGGAAACAGACTCTTGCCTTTTAGAAGTATTAACACCTTGGTCAAATGCTTCCTGTTTTTCTTCACAAGATAATTACTTTTATTTGCATTCACTCATTTTTCTATTGAAAACGAGCTTGCAATAACCAGCATTAACCTGTGGAAAGTTTTAATCATTACACCTTTTATTTTCATTTCCTGATAGTTTGGAAGGCTCCTATCTGCAATTACTCATACCCTTGCCTCTGATGTACACATATTTATTTACTTATTTATGCATTCTTGTATCCCACTATTTTCAAAAATCAAGTTTCGGTTCACAGTAACTTACAATTTACATTTGGGTGAAGCTACAGTTATGTTTTTCAGTTAGAAAGTTAGGTGAAGTTTTTAGTTTGAAATTGGTGTAGGTCATCTTTGGCTTATGTCTTTAGTTATATTTTTGAAAAGGTAGGTATCCACCACCTTATATTTTCATAATTGTAGGTGCCCCATATAAGAGGCTTGGGGAGGCTAACCTGCTTATAATCGAACGAGAAAAACGCCCAAGTTCCGACCTAAATCGGGAGATGGACGTTTATCTCACAAAAACGAATAAAGCGGTATAATCGAAAGCCGATTTTTGGACGTTTTCAACTGCAATCCGTCGCGGATGCGGACAAAGTTGATGGGGGCGTGTCAGAAGTGTGGCGAAGGCGGAACTGGGGCGTGGTTATCTGCCGAACAGAGATGGGCGCATTTCACCGATAATGGGAAAAAAGTATACGTTTTTAGCTAGAATTTAGGACACTTTTCCTGGACCCTGTTTTTTCACGAATAAGGCCCCAAAAAGTGCCCTAAATGACCAGATGACCACTGGAGGGAATCGGGGATGACCTCCCCTGACTCCCCCAGTGGTCACTAACCCCCTCCCACCACAAAAAATTATGTTTCACAACTTTTTATTTTCACCCTCAAATGTCATACCCAGCTCCCTGACAGCAGTATGCAGGTCACTGGAGGAGTTGTTAGGGGGTGCAGTGGACTTCAGGCAGGTGGACCCAGGCCCATCCCCCCTATCTGTTACAATTGTGCTGCTTAATGCTTATTAGTCGTCCAACCCCCCCAAACCCACTGTACCCACATGTAGGTGCCCCCCTTCACCCCTTAGGGCTATAGTAATGGTGTAGACTTGTGGGCAGTGGGTTTTGAGGGGGATTTGGGGGGCTCAACACACAGGGGAAGGGTGCTATGCACCTGGGAGCTCTTTTGCCTTTTTTTTTGGTTTTGTAAAAGTGCCCCCTAGGGTGCCCGGTTGATGTCCTGGCATGTGAGGGGGACCAGTGCACTACGAATCCTGGCCCCTCCCACGAACAAATGCCTTGGATTTATTCGTTTTTGAGCTGGGCGCTTTCATTTTCCATTATCGCTGAAAAACAAAAACGCCCAGCTCACACATTGTTGAATAAAACATGGGCGTCTATTTTTTCCCAAAATACGGTTCGGTCCACCCCTTCACGGACCCGTTCTTGGAGATAAACGCCCATGGAGATAGGCGTTTTCGTTCAATTATGCCCCTCTAAGTATCCCCAGTGGCAAGTGCAACGCTCCACAAGAGGTTCCCCCCTGCCCCTGATTCTCACTCCATACATTATCCTGCTGCTCCAGTTGCTGGTAGTTTTACCTCCCTCTCGATCCCCGTAGCTCACTGGTGCTGCTAACTACCTTGATCGCTGCAGGTAGAGGCACTACAGTGATAGAAAGGAACTGCCTTAGGGCCTCCCTGTGATGTATCCTGCCCACACGGAGCAGGAAGCTGCATCAGAGAAGGCAAGACCAAGGCCCCAAGACAGCTTTTTCTATTGCTGCGGTGCCTCTACCATCAGTGATCAAGGTAGTTAGCAGCACCAGTAAGCCGCATGGGGGAGGGGGAATAAAGGGGAGAAATGATGGATCTGTGGGTCAGAGGAAAGTAAACAGAGGTGTTGCTCTGCTGGACCAGGAAAGGGGAGAGGGAAGGATATATAAATAGGAAGAGGTGCTATATGGAAAAGGTGGGGGGGGGGGAGAGGGATAGATGCTGGACCAGCTTGGATGGAGGAAGAGAGAGAGAAAGGGGGAGAGAGAGATTGACTGGAGGAGGGGAAGAAATGGGGAAAGATGCTGGATAGGAGATGGAGGCCCAGGAGGAAGCCATACTGAAATATGAGGGGGGTGTGGGTTGGAAGAGAGAGAGGAGGAACAAGATGCTGGACATGGAGGGAGGAAGGATAAGGACACAGAGTGAGTAATGCTGATCACAAGGGGAGGGATAGGGACACTGAGGGGGAAATGCAGGACATGGCAAGACACACAGAAGGGAAATGATAAATATAAGTGCTGGATTGGAACACTGAGAGGTCCTGAGACTGGAACAAGGAAAGGGACAGGGATGCAAAGGGGAGATGTTAGACAGGGCAGATAAGGATACAGGAGGAGGATAGTGGACATGGAGAAAGAATAAATGTCAAATGGATAGGAGACACTGCAAAGACAAGAAAAAAACAGAGTCACAGAAAAGAGACACCAAAGTGAACAAAAAATAAAATGCTCAGACAAAGGTAGAAAAAAAAATATTTTATTCTGAATTTATTAATTGGAATATGCCAGCTTTTGAAAATTCACATCTCTGTTATTTTGCATTTCAGTTTCAGACTCTCTAGTATTGCTGTATGCCGAGTCTGGCTTCTTGAGGTTTCTAGTTCAGAGTTTTTCTTTTTCTATTTTTTTGCCTTCGTGTTGTGTCAAGTGTTTTTCATGTATGACCAAGGTGTGGTATTTTGCTTGCATGTAGTATCTGTGTAGAGATCTTGTGTGGGGTTTTTTCACTACTCTATTGGTGTTTAGGGTCCAGTACAGTATATGTGAATGTCTTTTCACACATGAGGTTGTAGCGCTTTGTGTCCTGGGAGTTAGTGCTGTTATGGTATTGTAAGATTCTGAGGGTGTTTTTGCTCAAGTTTGTATATAGTGTTTTGCATTTCAGGGCTTGTGTGTTGGCCTTGTGACATAAAAATTTTAATATAATTTTTATTTGTCATAACTCCAGACAGGGTTGTAGGGTTTAAATTATGAGACACTGCCTCTTGAGGGATCTTTAAACAGAGTTGGTTTGTTTCCATAAGTATGTTAGCTCAGGGTAAGTGGGAGGTATAAGAGAAAAGAGAGGCAGACTGGCTGCAAGCCTCTATGGAAACAAAGGCATCATCAATCCACCACCACCACAGCTTCCTGCAAACTTCCAACTCCATTCCTATGGCACACACGCATACATACACACACATCATCCACCTTTTCTTCAGCCCCCTCCCAACTTCATCTATGTTTTTTCCAGACCCCCACTCCAGCATAGCAAGAGGCGGAGCTGCACAGCCACATAGCCACATTTGGGCTGCTTCCTGGGCCCAATTGTTCCTTTCAGTTGTGCAGCTAAAAGGAACTAACAGGTCACTGCAGTGGCCCCCTATTCACGTCCACATACAACTGTGAAGTACAGGTGCATTCATTCTGCAACTCCTCACTGCTCTTCTCGCTCTACTCTCCTCCATTATGAATGTCGCACATCAGGTAAATTGCTCCTGTCTATGCCCCTCTCCACAGTAAACACTTGGCTCTATGATTTCCATCTTGCTGTGCCCTGTGCTTGGAGTTGATGTTGTGTCAATATTGAGCTGCGTAGTCTACATCGTTTTAAAATACCAGCTGTGATTGTGGAAACAACAACAACAAAATCCACACTTGCGGTAATCAGGGAGCATGCAGCAATGTGCCCATGCTGCTCAATTACCACCGGCCATGCCTCTTCCCCACCCCCACACTAGAAAATAAAAATTATTTTCTAGTGCGGGAAATGGTGCATGGTAAAAGCAGAACTGCTGCTGGGTGCCTGGGCGTGCCCAGTGGTAGCGCTGTTTTGCCATGTGCTACCTGTGCCTTACCATGCCTTCATAAACGAGTCCCATGGTTTTTCTAGATACCAAGGGATTCTCAAGAAATAGTAGCAAGGGATGGGAAACAAAACTATGGCAGTCTTTATAAAGGTATGCTAGCATTTTAGGGGAGAGAGGAGAATTGCTGGACATGGATGGATGGAGCAGAGAGCAGGGGAGAGAGAGGAGAATTTCTGGAAATGGATGGAGGGAAGGACAGAAGTAGAGGAGAGGAGAATTGCTGGACATGGATGGATGGAGGGATGGACGGAGAGAGAAAAGAAATGCCGGACTTGGATGGAAAAGAGGGGAGAGAGAATTATTGCTGGATGTGGATGGAGGGGAGAGAAGAGAGAGGAGAAATGCTGGACATGGATGGAGGAAAGGAGAGAGGAGAAATACTGGTTATGGATGGAGGGGAGGAAAGAGAAAAGAGGAAGATGCACATGGATGGAGATGAAGGAAAGGGAAGAGAGGAGAAAAACTGCACATGGATAGAGAAAATAGGCAAAAGCTGGAGCCATAGTTGGTGACCCTGCCCATATTGAGTACCGGTACCTTTTTTCCTACAAAAAAAAAAAACACTGTATATATGGCACCTAAAAAGTCCATGTTGAAAACATTTCTGCCTAAGCATATTCTATAAGCAGTGCCTAGATTTAGGCATGGTATATAGAATATGATTAGTTGAAACCTAATGCCTAAATCTATGCATCTGCATTTACACCAATGAAAACATGGCTTAAATCCCAGCGCGTAGATTTAGGTGCAGAAGGCCATATTCTATCAGTGCATGTAAATTTTGGAACGCCCACAAAACACCTATTTCCCCGCCCATAAGCATGCCCCCTTTTGCCTGTGTGCATTAAAATTCTATGCATTACGGAATACACTTAGCGATTTACATATGCCAATTTTATTTATTGTTAATTAGTGCTCATTATTGCTACTTAAATGCTGTTATCAGTGCTGATTGACTTGTTAAGACAATTAAGTTATGTGCATTGTTATAGAATACGCTTGGATTTTGGCACGGAATGTTAGGTGCACTATATAGAATCCAGGGGATATTGCATAAGTATGGTTTGGGCATGTTTTTATATGTATCCTACTCTTAGTGGATTGGAGTGATCATTTCTGAATTTTAAGGTATGATATATCTTATTACATGTTAAAGAAAACTTACCACTTAAAGAAATCATAAAGTATGCTGCACTACTGTTAAAACTGTTTAATTCTGAAAAGCACTTTGGGAATGTGGGTACAAAGACAGATCTTGTTCAAATTATGTCATCATGAAAATATGTGAACTGTATTGTATTAAACATTCTTCTTACCCTTATTTGTGTAACAAAGGCAGCTGGAGCTATTTCCTGTTCTATCCTTCATTCTGATGAGATAGTAATAACCCAAAAGTAATTACAGGCACCTCTGACAAGATTTTCCTTGAGGAGACAAACTAATAATTCTAACTCTAGATCAGAATAACAAAATTTGCTGAATGGGACAAGATACATATTTATGTATGCAGAGCAAGGAGCCTTTTAATAAAGTGTATTTTCAGTCCAATAATAGAAGCTGATGTTATAAAACAGGGCCTCCTTTTACAAAGCTGTGCTAGTGATTCCCATGCAGCAAATGTGAAAAAGCCCATAGGAACTGAATGGGTTTCATCGCATTTGCAATGCCAGAATTGCTAGCGCGGCTTTGTACAAGTAGCCTTAAATCTGTTTTCTGAAGATATATCTTCTAAAGAATGATTCATGGAAGAAATAAAGACTTGCACTGTAGAGCAAAGAAAACTAAAGAAAACTGAAATTGAATACAGGTAAAGGTTTTAAAACGTATCTTCTGGGTGCAGTTGCCACCCACTTTTCTGTTATTCTATAATGCAATGAAACAAGGGCGTAGCCAGACTTTGGTGGGAGGGGGGTCCACAGCCCGAGGTGTGGGGGCACATTTTAGCCTCCCCCGCCACCACCACCAGCTACTTTGACCTCCCCTACCGACGACCCTCTCGAACCCCCCTCCCGCCACCAACCCTCCCCTGCCGTTGCCATCGCCTACCTTTGCTGGCGGGGCACCCCAACCCCCGCCAGCTGAGGTCCTATTCGTCCTTCAAATGTGCGGTCCCAACGGTTCTGTTTCGCTCTGCTGCTTCAAGGAACCACACCGCAGACCATCACGATTACAGAAACGCTGGAGGGTTGACTTCCCACTGCCTCACTACTGGCATTCTGGAAGCGGAGGTGTACCACTCTCCACATGAACTGGACAGCGTGCTTAAGATAAGTGATTTATATTTTGATTACAGCATGCTGTTGTATGGTTTATTAAGAAAAGACTAAATATATTTTTGTACATTTCAAAAGAAAAATACACTTATACAAGTGTTTGGGGTTTTTTATGTCTATGATTACTTTTTGTGCTGTGTGCAAGTGAAAAGTTACAGTTTTGCCACAGATGTATGAGACATTTTCCCCTTTTCACTTAAAAAATAGTCACGTGTCACTCTTCGCTGTGTGGGTTTTTGATGATCATCAGTTGTTTATACAGTGAAGCTGATCTTTGCTTTTGTTTATACCATTAAAAAGAAAACAAGTCCTAGAGAAAAATGTACAAAAACAAGTCATAATGATGGCAGTGTGGCACCATTCGTAGTAAACTGGCCACACAGACTTCCTAGCAAATACCCTCTTAACACCCTTATTTATATTATTTATTTATTCATTCATTGGGATTTATTAACCATCTTTATGAACAGATTCACCAATAGTGTACAGCAGGTCCAGTTTAACATAAAGATTACAATTTTGTTAACAACATAACAATAGTAAAACGACCAAATATAAACTTGTAAATATGACATCAATCAACAGATGCCAATAGAAACAATACCATAATAGACAGCATGGAAAAATATTCAATAATATAATGTGATGTCAGTATAATAGCAATGAAACATCTAATAAGCAACACAATAGAACATTCAAATAGCATAGATATGATGTTAATGCTTTTCTATGTAGCTGAGGGGCCAAGTACAGATATATAGATGGGGACAAGATTGGCAGTAGAGAGTCAATTGGGATAAATAGATGGGTGGCAAAACTCTTTGTTCAGTTAAACAAAATATGGTTAGTTCTGACTAGGAAGGCTGGTTCTGTTGTGGGGTTTGTAGTAGGCTGTTTACTATTTGAAATAGTTGCTTGGTTGAATTTGCAGCTTATTCAATGTGTTGAGAGAAATATTGTTTTTTGGCTGTTGTTAAGGCCTGGCAGTACAATGCCATGTGTTTCTTATAGTTGAGCCTGTCTTCATTTAGGTGAGATTTGCACCATTTTCTTTCTTGGTATCCTTGATGCTTAAAGACCCATAGTTCTGGTGAGACCCACAGTGAATGTTTGTGCGTACAGCATAGGACCTTCTTTAGAGGCGCCACTTTTTCCAAAGCCATTGCTAAGCATGCATTCCAGATATCAACCTGTTCTCACACTGTTTTCATCTTTTCATCCACATGGGGGTAGGGCAAGGCCCCTAGGAAGTTATCAGCAGTCAGATTTTTCATGTCTCAAAATTCCTTTGAACTTTGGTTGGACCTATCTATTTTTGGCAGTCCTTAGTAGAAAATGTGATTAGAAAAATATCTGATCATGATAGGTGTGTTATCTTGATGCCACCCGCCTTGTGTTTAAAAATGTTGACCCCTTTGCAGCCTAGCATATGGGACTAGATTCTATATATGATGGCTAAAAAATCAGTGCTGAAACAAAAATACACCTAGGTGTATTCTATAAAGTACGCCTAAATTTAGGCATACTTTATAGAATAAGCCTAAATTTTCACATGGTTTATAGAATACGTGCTCATCCAGGTGACTAAATTTAGTCACGGGTACTTACACCAAGTAAAACTTGTTTTAAATGCCAATGTCTACAGAGCTGCCATCATATCAAGGAAGGCAGCAGTAGTGGTGTCTGGAGTTTCGATGTGTAAGTTGAAGTCTATCATTATCAGTAACATAGGGTAGCTCAGAGTTACCTGAATCACCAGATTCAGCAGTTCTTGCACAGATGATGAGGTGCTCTGTAGACCATGAGCAGCCACAGTGGTTCCTTATCTACTAGCTGGATTAGGAGGCATTCTGACTCACACAGGTAGGGGATGGAAACCATGCCATTTGATTGTCTCTCAGATCAAGACTGCTACCCTTTACCCCACTTCCCTTGTCTTGGTTGTTACAGAATAATGAATCCTATGGGACATAGTTCAGTCAATGGGAATCCTCCGCTTTCATCCAGCCAGGTCTCAGTTATTCCCAGGATGTGTAGGTGGTATTCACTGATGACATCGTGGATCATGAGACATTTTTTATTGCCTGATCTGGCATTTACTAGGCCCAAGTTTCCAACTAGTGGTCTGTTAGTTGTAGGGTTACTTGATGATGGTAGGGGTTCATGTAGGTATAGTTAGATAGATATTATTTTGTATTGTGAGCCATCTAGGAGCACCTAAAAACCTACTGTACCTAACTGTACACCACTACAAAAGCCCTCAGATCTGCAGGTGTCTCCTATCTATAGGTACAGTTGACATTTTGTGGGGTTTGGAAGGCTCACAATGTTTTACCACAAGTATACTAGTTAGATTAGGATGTGGACCTGTGTTCCTTTCTCTACAGACACTGCACTAGCCTACTCCCAGGACCAGCTTGCTGATGTAATAGGAATGGCCATAATATCTGAAGCTGTCACAGAGCCTAGTATGTACTGTCACATCTTTGGAGGTAGGAGGGGGTCAGTTACCACTGGGGAATTAAGGGGGGGCCCATGTCTTATTGTCTCCAGTGATCAGTTAGGGCTCCTTTTTGTGACTTAGTCATGACTGAAACAGGTCCAGATAAAAACATCTCAGTTTTTCCCTAGATATTTTTATCTTGTTCCATTATCCCTGAAACACGTTCAAATTCTGGGCCTGCCCAAAACATGACACCTTGCAATTTAGAACAACAGAGGAGTAAAACGTCCCAATTCTGAATTTCAAAAATTGCAATTTAGACATTTGGTGAGAAAAAACATCCATCTGCCACTTTGTGCTGCTTTTGAGATGATTTTCTCTTTTGAAAATAAGTGCCTTGATTATTTATTCTATTTATCTATGTATTTATTTTGTGAAAAGTTATCAATTACTGAAAATGCATGAGATCTCCAATGCTCCAAGTATACAGTAGGTCTAAATAGAATATTCAGTAAATAGTTCTTACTTGAGTGCAACTGTCTAGACAGATAATATAAGCTTGCTCTTTCTGCTAAATCTAAAGGCCACTCTGTATGCAGAGTCTTAACCACAACCAACAGCTTAAACAGAATTTATTCCCACACTGGGAGCTACTGTAACTCAGATACTCCTAAATTCTATAAATGATGCTCAAAATTGTGTGTGAAAATTTGGGCATGCACGCAATTTAATTGGTCAATGAGCCAATTAGCACCAATAATTGGGTGCTAACAATCAATTAGTGCTAATTGGCATTTATTTTATTTTCCCATATTGCTAGGTGCTATCCTACACATATGCATGCGTAATTTTTTTTTTTAAAAATGTTTATTTATATATTTGAACATACATTTCAAAGTATATTGCTGAAGTTTACATTTAAACAATCCCATATCCCCTCCCCCCTCCCTCACTTCCCCAACTCCCTGCCCATATATCTCTTCTATTTTCATTTTGCAATAGTCCCAACACTGCTGCACCCGTGGTTAAGTTTATAATGTATTTCGGTCTTTGCACTTTTAGTGGCGTTCAGAGCCGCGGTGTCATCAGCTGGGGTGCATCAAGGTCGATCCCGGCTCGGTGCCTCCACTCTTTATACTTATCCCAGATTTTTAAGAACTGGGCTACTTGTCCATTCTTTATTGCTGTCAGTTTAGACATTTGGTAAAAGTAGTCCATTTTATATATAACCTTCATTACTGGTGGAGTCGATTGTTGCTTCCATGCGGATGCCACCGCTATCTTACTCGCTGCCAAAAACATGGAGGCCAATCGATGCAGAGGTTTCGAGAGACCTGTAGGTCGAAAGTGTAGTATGCAATGGTCCACTGTCAGTGGATACTCTTTGCCCAGTATTTGTTTAAGCATGTCCAGCAGTTCTCTCCAGTATCTTTGTATTTTTGGGCACATCCACCAGATGTGTAGCATGTCTCCCTTCATTGTACATCCCCTCCAGCATTGATTCGATGCTTCTGGTATCATTTTGGCTAGTCTGTCCGGGGTGTAGTACCAGCGATATAGTATTTTATATCCATTCTCTATAATGGCACTACTCACAGAGCTACTTAACAAGAAACCCCATGCCTTCTCCCAGCTGTGTGTATCATGTCTAGTATCTGTGTCTTGTTCCCATCTCTGTGTGTATTTCAATATGGGGGTTCTATGTGCTAATAGTGCTGCATATATTCGTGTTATACATCCCTTGGTGCTACTCCCACCCATTGCCCGCTCCAGCTCTGTTTCCTCCCCCTGCAACTCTGCCCTCGCTTTTCGAAGAATGTAATTTCTGATTCTGGAGTAATAAATTAAATGTTGTGGTTGAAGATCATATTCCTCCTGTAGCTCCTCATAGGAACGTACTACCCCCTCTTCCCATATTTGTCCTAGCTGTTTTAGTCCTCTCTGTTCCCATTGTTTATACACTGTATCTCCCTCTTCCCATGCAAAACCTGGTGCTCCCCTAATGTGCATCTTTCGGAAATATGTTCTATTTGGGCAATGCTGCTGACGTATCGTGTTCCAGGTCAGGAGTGGTGATTGTATTGCTATTGGCAGAAGTGCCGCCATTGCTCTAATACGCTTTCTAGGCTGCCAGAGCAGCATGGCTGGTTGATGCATACCCACCCACTGTTTTTCTATCTGAAGCCATGGTTTTGTTTCATCGTTAACCCAAGTTACCAATATCCTCAGCTGTGCTGCTTGATAATATCGATAATAATCTGGTACTCCCATACCCCCTTTTTTTTTTGATTGATAGAGCATTTCCGCTCGAACTCACGGCGGTTTATGCTTCCATATATATGCAAATGTTTTACGCTTTAGTTGTTGAAAGAATTTATTGGGGATCGGTAGTGGTAGTGCTATAAAGAGATATAATATCTTGGGTAAGATCATCATTTTTATCGCTTGTATTCTGCCTATCCATGATAGCTCCAATCCCTCCCATCGATCTAGGTCTTTGAATAGCTCCCGCATTTTAGGGGGAAAATTCGCTTCATATATATCCGTTAATTTGGGTGTAAGATTGACCCCCAGATATCGCAATGAGCGAGTTGCCCATCGCAGTGGGTATTGCTGTTTTATGGCCTTGGTAGTTTCTCCGGACAGGTTAAGGCCCATTAATTCTGATTTAGTCATATTTATTTTAAACCCTGCTATTTCCCCAAATTGCTGCAGAGTTTGTATTATGCCCTCCATGGAACCCTGGGGATTTATCACAGTAAGCAAGATATCATCTGCGAATAACATGATTTTATGTGTCTTTTGTCCAATGCGGACGCCTTGTATTTTGGGGTGTGATCGAATATCTTGGGCTAGGGGTTCCAGTGTTAGGGCAAAAAGCAGAGGTGATAGGGCGCATCCCTGTCGTGTCCCTCTCTCCAGTGTAAAGGTTTCAGAGCATTCCCCATTAATAATCAGAGCTGCTAGTGGTTGTTTATATAATTGTCTTATCCATGCTATAAAGCTGCCTGTTATCCCCATTTTCTTTAGTACTTCAAACATGTAGGGCCAGTGAACTCTATCGAACGCTTTTTCGGCGTCAAGTGACAGAAGTACCGCTGGTTGCTGCGTGCTATTGATCTCCTGTATAAGATGTATGGCTCTTCTTATGTTATCAAATGTCTGTCTACCCTCTATAAACCCCGTTTGGTCATCTCGTACTAATTGCTGCATAAACATCTGTAGGCGCTTAGCCAGAATCTTCGTAAAGATTTTGTAATCTGTGTTTAACAGCGATATTGGGTGGTATGAACCGCAGTGTTTCGGGTCTTTCCCCGGCTTTAGCAGTATAATTATATGTGCTAGCCTCCATGAGTAGGGCAATTTTTCCTGATGTTCAATCCCATTTAAAACTCGGGCCAGTAAGGGAGCTAATAGATTTCTAAAGCTCTTATAAAATTTATTCGTAAATCCGTCTGGCCCAGGCGCTTTTCCATTTGGGAGGTTACTGATGGCCCACTCTATCTCTTTTAGTTCTATCGGCGCCGAGAGTATGGCGCTTTGGTCTGGGGTGATTTGGGGGAGCTCTACCTTTTCCAGGTAAGTCTGTGTTGTTTGAGGGTCTGCTTGAGTCTCATCTCTATACAAGTGTTTATAGAAATCCATAAAGGCCCGGCTAATTTCCTTAGTTGTAGTTAATCTTTGCCCTGTGCTTTCTTCTATTGTATGAATATGATTTTTGCTTTTATGCTGCTTCAGTTTATATGCTAATAATCGGGATGCTTTATTACCAAATTCAAAATGGCTTTGTTGAGTTTTTTGCAAGGTTTCCGCCACTTCTGCTAGCTGGAGTTCCCTAAGTTCCAGTTGTACCTGGTGGCATCTCTCCGCTGCGTTAGTGGGCGGATTTCCATTGGCCATTGATGTTTGCAGTGTTTCTAGTTCTACATGTAATTGTTGTGTTTTTGCTTGCTTCTGTCGATTCCTATGGGCCTGCAGTGATATAATTTGACCTCTTAGGACTGCTTTTAGGCCCTCCCATACTATCTCATCTCCTACTTCCCCCGTATCATTTTCGCTAATGTAGTGTTTTATATCTTCTTCTAATTGTTTTATAACATTTTGGTCTGCTAGCATACTATCATCCATGCGCCATGTCGGGGGAGGCAGTCTATTAGTTGCACTTTTTAGTTGTAAGGTTAGCGGGGCGTGATCCGACCATGTTCTATTCTGTATTTGAATTGTTTGCACCTGTTGCAGTATAGCTCGCCCTCCTAGCCATAAATCTATTCTGGAGTATGATGCATGTACTGCAGAATAATATGTGTAGCTACGAGATGTGGGGTTATAATGCCTCCATATATCTGTCATTTGCCATTTGGTTAAAAACGTATGTAGTTTAGCTCGGTCTGTTCGTGCATATCGTATCCCCTGTGTGGAGTTATCCATTGATGGGTGGGGCGTTAGGTTAAAATCCCCTCCAATCAGTAATTCTCCCTCTATATATTTTGCTATAAGTTCCGATAGTTCCTCATAGAAGGAGCCCTGATGTTCATTTGGGGCATAGATGTTTAGCAAGGTAAAGACCTCTGTCCCCAAGCTTATTATCAGTAATATATATCGGCCATCTCTATCTCTCACCACTCTCCTCACCTGCCACATGTATCTGTGTGTCAGTGCTATCAATACCCCCTTTTTTTTGTTCTCTTTGTGACTAGATGCAAAATATATATCCTTATACCGCCCATGTCTACATAGCTTTTCATGTTTTGGCAGCAAATGCGTTTCTTGCGCAAAAATTATATCTGCCCTGAGACGCATTGCCTCCTTAGAAAGGAGTTGGCATTTTGCCGGGGAGTTTAAGCCCTTCACATTGATAGTGAGTAAGTCAATAGTGCTCATCATGTCCTTCTGTGTTAGTGTTTGCCATATCCTCTCCTACTCTGTTACTCTCGCCACCCCTCTGCCTCAAAAGACCATATCTATCTTGGTGCAGCAGTATCAGTGAATGTTTCCCCCCTCTATCCCCATGTATCCCACTCCCATGACCGTTATCACCTGTCATATTTGGATCAGGTGTGCTGGGGTAAAATGTGACCGTCCCGTGTCCCTCCGCTTTCCAGTTAGCTATTTCTTGTACTGTTAGCCCTGCATGTGTTTAAACATAGTTGAACATTTTAAACTCTTCTCTATTGTAACATTAACACATTAACCTTTATATTCCTGCTTTAACTTAACAGTGGCATTACAGTTCACTTACTACCTCTCAGTCCTTAGTAGTAGCTATTCTGTGTGCGCCATCGTGCATCTTCCATTGCAATGCCTCTTGGTCGCTAGATTCTGTGTTATCGATTTAAGTTCAAGTGGTCACCCGATCTCCACTTCTCAGTGCAGTATCCGATTGCTGATGCTGTAGCCGTCCTTTTCCTTTTGTCACTCTCTGCCATCTGGGTCTCTCTCTGCGCGTTGTCCCCATTTCCCGTCTTGGCGCCATCGTGGATTGCAACTCCTTGTCTGGGAATATGATTGCCGCTTCTGCCACCTCTCTGATTTGGTGTAATTTTCCTTCTTTATAGAAGCGCAGGGTGAAGGGGTGACTCCATCTATATTGAATGTTCTACGTGCGTAGATATTGAGTGATCGGGTGTAGTTCTGCCCGTCGTCGCAGCGTAGAGGCCGCCAGATCTTGATAAAGTTGAATCTGGTGTGTATCCCATTTGAAATTCGGCTTTTCTCGTGCTGCCTGCATTATTTTCTCTTTCAGCTTATAGTCCACAAAGCAGGCTATCACGTCTTTCGGCTGATTATTTCTGGGTGCTCCAAGCGCTCGATGTGCCCTCTCGATTTGTATCTCCGAGGGATCTTTATCTATTTGTATTTCCTTTAGGATGGCGCTTGCTATTTGCTGCACAGTATATTCACAGTCCGCATATAGGGGAATCTCAGGAATACCTCGGATTCTGATGTTGTGACGTCTACTGCGGTTTTCTATATCCTCCATTTTGTCCCATATTTGTTGGATGTTTTTCCTTTCCTCCGCTTGTTGCTCCGTTACAGATTGCAGCAGTTCGCTTTGGTCATCTAAGCGCTCTTCCGTTTCTGCTACTCGCGTTCCTAATGCAGCAATATCACCTCTGAGGTCCGCACCCAACGTGATTAAATCAGAGCGTAAGGCTTTCAGTTCTCCTGTTATTTCTTTTAGCCAGTCTCGAATCTCTAGGATTGGTTCATTTTCGCCCGTTAGCGATTCCTCTTGTGTAAAGAGGATCTGGGATTCCTGCGTTATCTGTTCTTGTTGAGCCGGCCGCTCCTCCGCTGGGCCTTCCGCCATGCTGTTTTTTTTTTGTTGGTACCGCGGCCTGCTGTGTCGACACGCTGGATCCCGTGTACGCGAAACCCGCCAGCGAGTGCTTTATTGTTCGAGCTGCCATGCATTTTTCGATCACCTGATGTTCCGCTATTGTCCGCGATCGCTGATTTTATTGTAGCTTCGCGCTAACTGCTTGTATTTTCCACTTTTCTTCGTGGGACAGCCAGAGCTCTTTGCTCAAGCAGCCATCTTGGCTCGGTGACGTCACTTCCCCCCCTGCATGCGTAAATTTTTAAGCGCACAACTGAAAAGGGGGCATAGCTATGGAAGGGTCATGGACGGGTCAGAGACATTCATTGAAGATCATTCAGTATTAGAGAATTTGAGGGATCTGCACCAGGTTTCAATTGGTGTAAATTCCCGGCATTAGGTGCTATTCTATACATTGCACCCAACTTGGAGCACTGTATAGAACAGAGCTCAGCACTTATATTTTTGGCACCCAAATTTGGACACCATTTACTGAACCTAGTTCATAATGCCTTTCGGGCACCTTCCCTTCACTCCCTGCTGGTAATCACTTATGCAGTGCTTTTCTGGATAACTAGTAATCATCGCAAAGACTTAGCAGGAAGTCTACATATACAATGTTACCATAATCCAACACACTTATGACTATAATTTGCAATACTGAATCTGTTAAAAAAAATGTTTTAATCGTCTAACCATTCTCAATTTATAAGAATTTTGAACCACCAAAGAGAACTGAATGGACACATTTATGTCCAAAACCACTGCCAGATCTCAAATGAAGTGTTTCCATAGAACTACCATCACTTCAGTCATTGGTTAAATAGCAAATTGAGACCACTCATTCTTTCCAGTCCTAATAATCAAATGGCTATCTCTTAAACATGGCACTATATCTAGCAGACATTGATTTCATATTTCAACAGCAGGTTAAGGATCCAAGAAAACAATGATTTGTAAGTCATCTACATATGCAGAAAAGCAAAACCTGAAAACTCATACAGGGTATTAACTGCCCCTAAGACTTCCAAATGACGTTAAATAGAAGTGGGGACAGTGCAGATCCTGAGGAGCTCCACATGTCAATGCTTTCACTGCTGATAGATATCTATTCATATCCTGAAAACCCTTCCTTCCATGTTGATTTAATTCATAGCAAACCATCAAGAAAAAAGGCCTGTATCAAGAAAAGTCCTCCTGGCTCTTCATATTTTACCACACCAGCTCAGCTGGATCCCAAGGCTGTCCCACCAACAAGGGGCAACAATGGACACTTAAATACCACCAAATGCATACGTATATACTTTGCCGCTTAATGTAAGCATCTCTTTATAAAAGTTCCCCCTGAAAGATGTACACTCAAATTTGATTGGCTGATCATATAAATAACTATCATATAGTTACACAAGCAGAATGCTCTTAAGCTGATTCTGTGCTCCTCTTAACTCCAATTATGCAACAATGGAGGAGTGGCCTAGTGGTTAGAGCACTGGTCTTGCCATCCAGAGGTGGCTGGTTCAAATCTCACTGCTGCTCCTTGTGAACTTGGGCAAATCACTTAACTCTCCATTGCCTCAGGTACAAAACTTAGATTGTGAACTCTCCTGGGACAGAGAAATATCCAGTGTACCTGAATATAACTCACCTGAGTTACTACTGAAAAAGGTGTGAGCAAAATCTAAATAAATAAATTTAGGATAGATACTGTGGCTGCCTCTTCAAACATGCACTTGCAGTAGAACAATTATCTTCTCATTTACCAAAACAGAGGTCATCCCATCAGCATATTTACAACAGAAATGTCCCTGTCTGTGCTTTTGTAACATGGCAGGGGCATTTCAAACTGGCATTTTAAAGTACATGGTAATTATGCTTGTGCCATTTCTTTCTCATTTTGACTATACTATCATTTTTAAGAATGGCAAATGTGTTAAAAAAAATCTAAAAGTGGGCTAGATGATTTATTCATACTGTGATACTATAGTAACAACCATTTTTTTTTATTTCTGCAAATATGTCAAGTGAAAGAGTTTGTCATACAGCAGAGTAGTTTAAAAGGGTGGCACAATTTATATAACTGAGGTATTACTATAAAAAAGAATTCCTCCAGACTTGACACTTGCTTTTAAACTTTTATCTTCCCACTCTGCTTAGAGCATTCACTGATATTGTGCAATTTGGTTTGAAGGGGTACTTTTCTGGAAACAAGATATAACTAAAGTGGGTGCTTTTATAATTTAAGAGCTGAGGAGTAATTGCTTTTAAATTATATAGACATAAAACTTTTCCTGTCAAATCTAAACAGTATAGATCACTGCATGTCAAGAAAAAAATCAAGGAAAAAGAATGTTTGTAGTTTCTCAGCTTTTATTGCTTGTAGTGATAAAAAAAGGGAAAAGAAAGAAAAACTGCTGAAAAGAGGGAAAAAACCCCCAAACAAAACCAATAAGGAACAAAACATGGCTGTCGGTAGTAAAATAACAGGCATTCCTGCTTATAATCGAACGAGAAAAACGCCCAAGTTCCGACCTAAATCGGGAGATGGACGTTTATCTCACAAAAACGAATAAAGCGGTATAATCAAAAGCCGATTTTTGGACTTTTCAACTGCACTCCGTCGCGGATGCGTACAAAGTTGATGGGGGCGTGTCAGAGGTGTGGCGAAGGCGGAACTGGGGCGTGGTTATCTGCCGAACAGAGATGGGCGCATTTCACCGATAATGGGAAAAAAGTATGCGTTTTTAGCTAGAATTTAGGGCACTTTTCCTGGACCCTGTTTTTTCATGAATAAGGCCCCAAAAAGTGCCCTAAATGACCAGATGACCACTGGAGGGAATCGGGGATGACCTCCCCTGACTCCCCCAGTGGTCACTAACCCCCTCCCACCACAAAAAAATGAAGTTTCACAACTTTTTATTTTCACCCTCAAATGTCATACCCAGCTCCCTGACAGCAGTATGCAGGTCACTGGAGGAGTTGTTAGGGGGTGCAGTGGACTTCAGGCAGGTGGACCCAGGCCCATCCCCCCTACCTGTTACAATTGTGCTGCTTAATGCTTATTAGTCGTCCAACCCCCCCAAACCCACTGTACCCACATGTAGGTGCCCCCCTTCACCCCTTAGGGCTATAGTAATGGTGTAGACTTGTGGGCAGTGGGTTTTGAGGGGGATTTGGGGGGCTCAACACACAAGGGAAGGGTGCTATGCACCTGGGAGCTCTTTTACCTTTTTTTTTGGTTTTGTAAAAGTGCCCCCTAGGGTGCCCGGTTGATGTCCTGGCATGTGAGGGGGACCAGTGCACTACGAATCCTGGCCCCTCCCACAAACAGATGCCTTGGATTTATTCGTTTTTGAGCTGGGCGCTTTCATTTTCCATTATCGCTGAAAAACAAAAACGCCCAGCTCACACATTGTTGAATAAAACATGGACGTCTATTTTTTCCCAAAATACGGTTCGGTCCACCCCTTCACGGACCCGTTCTTGGAGATAAACGCCCATGGAGATAGGCGTTTTCGTTCAATTATGCCCCTCAATGTCTAAGAAAAGTGGGGGAGGGGGAATTACAGATGTTTGATGTTCAAGGTCTAATATTTAACATTATAGGGTAGGAGGGATAAGGAGAATAAGGGAGAGTTTTGTTGAATGACTGTTGCTTATTGATTGATTAGGGAAGAGGAGGGGAGGCAGATGGATTGGGGTTAAGTTTTTGGATGTACTTGATATAGACTGTGTGGTGGGAGAGAGGGGATTTTGTGGTATAGGTTTAAATTTATAAACAAAGAGTTTTTAAAAAAGAAAGGGAGGACAGAAAAGGAAGGCCTGATAATTTGTTGACCCTGGTTGACGTTAGTTTGATCATGACCCCTAACTAATGTTATACTCATGGGTATCCATCACAGTCAATCCAGCAGTTATGAAGCTGTGCATTTTGGTCAACCAGCAGTATGTCCCCTGTTCGGGGAAGGAGAGCACATAAGTTTGGGGCAAGAGCATGGTTAGGTATGCAGTTGATCAAATTTTAAATGGTCAACCTGATCAACTATTACAGACATATTGTCTTGTATAATTTAACAGTCCCTCAGGGATCCTAAGGTTTCTGAAGGAGGAAATCCACAGACACACACACACATGTACAGCACTGTGCTTGCCTTCCACTAGGGAGCCCACTAGGGACAGAGAGAGTACCTGTATTTAATATGTAAACCAATATATCACAGAAAGGTGGTATATCAAGAATCTAATAATCATAAATACCTTTAATGATTCCTTCGGGAATCTAAACAGCTTGCCGTAACAACAAACCGCCAAAAACTGGGACACCTGATTCAGGCAATTATGCTGAAATCCAGCCATGTTGGGTCATTTCTGCAATAAGGTTTTGCTTGGTGATGTCTCAGATTGGGTTCTTTTTACTCTCCTGACCGCCTCTGCTCTTTTGTTTCGATAATTCATAAGTACATAAGTACATAAGTAATGCCATACTGGGAAAAGACCAAGGGTCCATCGAGCCCAGCATCTTGTCCACGACAGCGGCCAATCCAGGCCAAGGGCACCTGGCAAGCTTCCCAAACGTACAAACATTCTATACATGTTATTCCTGGGATTTTGGATTTTTCCAAGTCCGTTTAGTAGCGGTTTATGGACTTGTCCTTTAGGAAACCGTCCAACCCCTTTTAAACTCTGCTAAGCTAACCGCCTTCACCTCATTTTCCGGCAATGAATTCCAGAGTTTAATTACACGTTGGGTGAAGAAACATTTTCTCCGATTTGTTTTAAATTTACTACACTGTAGTTTAATCGCATGCCCCCTAGTCCTAGTATTTTTGGAAAGCGTGAACAGACGCTTCACATCGACCTGTTTCACTCAACTCATTATTTTATATGCCTCTATCATGTCTCCCCTCAGCCGTCTCTTCTCCAAGCTGAATAGCCCTAGCCTCCTTAGTCTTTCTTCATAGGGAAGTCGTCCCATCCCCACTATCATTTTAGTCGCCCTTTGCTGCACCTTTTCCAATTCTACTATATCTTTCTTGAGATGCGGCGACCAGAATTGAACACAATACTCAAGGTGCGGTTGCACTATGGAGCGATACAACGGCATTATAACATCCTCACACCTGTTTTCCATACCTTTCCTAATAATACCCAACATTCTATTCGCTTTCCTAGCCGCAGCAGCACACTGAGCAGAAGGTTTCAGCGTGTTATCGATGACGACACCCTGATCCCTTTCTTGGTCCGTAACTCCTAACGTGGAACCTTGCATGACGTAGCTATAATTCGGGTTCTTTTTTCCCACATGCATCACCTTGCACTTGCTCACATTAAACGTCATCTGCCATTTAGCCGCCCAGTCTCCCAGTCTCGTAAGGTCCTCTTGTAATTTTTCACAATCCTGTCGCGAGTTAACGACTTTGAATAACTTTGTGTCATCAGCAAATTTAATTACCTCGCTAGTTACTCCCATCTCTAAATCATTTATAAATATATTAAAAAGCAGCGGTCCTAGCACAGACCCCTGAGGAACCCCACTAACTACCCTTCTCCATTGTGAATACTGTCCATTTAACCCCACTCTCTGTTTCCTATCCTTCAACCAGTTTTTAATCCACAATAGGACATTTCCTCCTATCCCATGACCCTCCAATTTCCTCTGTAGCCTTTCATGAGGTACCTTGTCAAACGCCTTTTGAAAATACAGATACACAATATCAACCAGCTCCCCTTTGTCCACATGTTTGTTTACTCCTTCAAAGAATTGTAGTAAATTGGTCAGGCAAGATTTCCCCACACAAAAGCCGTGCTGACTCGGTCTCAGTAATCCATGTCCTCGGATGTGCTCTGTAATTTTGTTTTTAATAATAGCCTCTACCATTTTCCCCGGCACCGACGTCAGACTCACCGGTCTATAATTCCCGGATCTCCCCTGGAGCCTTTTTTAAAAATGGGCGTTACATTGGCCACCCTCCAATCTTCCGGTACCACGCTCGATTTTAAGGATAAGTTGCATATCACTAGCAGTAGCTCCGCAAGCTCATTTTTCAGTTCTATCAGTACTCTAGGATGAATACCATCCGGTCCAGGAGATTTGCTACTCTTCAGTTTGCCGAACTGCCCCATTACGTCCTCCAGGTTTACCGTGAAGTCAGTAAGTTTCTCCGACTCGTCCGCTTGAAATACCATTTCCGACACCGGTATCCCTCCCAAATCTTCCTCGATGAAGACCGAAGCAAAGAATTAATTCAGTCTCTCCGCTACGTCTTTGTCTTCCTTGATTGCCCCTTTTACCCCTCGGTCATCCAGCTTTCTTTCACTGAGTTAACCTGCTCACCTGACCCAGATTCCTTTCCTTTGTCATTACCCAAGAATTAGGCAAAGATATCTATTCTCAAGATTATCCTTTATAGATAGATGGATGGTTTATGCTCACAACCTAAATTAAATACAAAAGGAAGTTTAACAAAAATAATGAACCGTCCGGACCCAACAGCATATTAATCATAACTACTATAGTTCAATTTTTGCAAAATGACTTATGCCTTTTTAGGGCATATAAGGTGATATGATGAATATACTACGGTTTATCTTTCACAATACCAATATATTGATTTACCCCCAAATTCTCTTTTATGAGGAAAGGCTAAAGATGTTAGGGCTCTTCAGCTTGGAAAAGAGACAGATGAGGGGAGATATGACTGTGGTCACTGAACAAATAGTTTTGCTCTGGAACTCTTTTCTGGAGGGTGTAGTAACAGCAGTTAATGTATATGGGTTTAAAAAAGGTTTGGACAAGTTCCTGGAGGAAAAAGTCCATAGTCTGACATGGGGAAGCAACTGCTTGCCCTGGGATTTGGTAGCATGGAGTGTTGCTACGGTTTCGGTTTCTGACAGGTACTTGTGACCTGGCTTGGCCACTGTTAGAAACAGGATACTGGGCTAGATGGACCATTGGTCTGACCCAGTATGGCTACTCTTATGTTCCTGGAGGAAAATTATATAGATATTAGATTTAAGTCCTCTTATCAAAAATCAAGTCACAGTTAAAAAGTTACTATTTTAAGAAAACTTTAGAATGTAGTTAGTTTAGGTCTCCAGATGACACTGGGGGGGGGGGGGGGGGGAGACATAAAGAGGCATATTTCCAAAGCACTTAGACTTACAAAGTTCTATACTAGTGCTTTGAAAATGAGCCCCAAAATAAACTAAAGGTCCAGTCTTTTCTTTTTAGCCTTAATTTTATTGTATCTCCTTTCTTTTTAAATGTTTATAATATTTTTGGGCTCATTTTCAAAACAGAAAAACATCTAAAAAGTGGCATAAAGCATCATTTGGATGTTTTTCTTACAAAAACGCCCAAATCAGTATTTTCAAAACCTATTTTTAGACGTTCTTCTTTGAAGTCCATCAGAAGTATGTCCAAAACTCAAGGGGGCATATCAGGGGCTTGTTCAAGGCAGGACATGGGTGTTTCTGAGACTTAGACATTTTTCAGCCATAATGGAATAAAACAAAAACGTCCAGGACTAAAACTAAGACATTTTGAGCTAGATCTGTTTTTATAAACTAAATAACCAGATGACCACTGGAGGGAATCAGGGATGACCTCCCCTTATTCCCCCAGTGGTCACTAACCTCCTCCCATCCCCAAAAAATGTGATGAAAAACATTACTTGCCAGCCTCTGTACCAGTCTCAGATGTTATACTCAGGTCCATTAGAAAAGCATGCAGGTCCCTGGAGTAGCCTAGTGGTGGGTACAGTGCACTGCAGACAAGTGGACCCAGGCCTCTACCTCCCACTTCCTGTTACACTTGTGGAGGAAACTGTGAGCCCTCCAAAACTCACCAGAAACCCACTGTACCAACATATAGGTGCCCCCTTAACCCCTAAGGGCTATGGTAGTGGTGTGCAGTTGGGGGTAGTGGGTTTTGGGTGGGTTTTGGGGTCTCAGCAGACAAGGTAAAGGAGCAATGGTCAGATGTGTACCTGGGGGCATTTTATGAAGTCCACTGCAGTGCCCTATTGTTTTCCTGGGATGTCAGGGAGACTAATGTACTAAAAATGCTGACTCCTCCTACATCCCAATAGCTTGATTTTGTGCATTTTGCACTTGGACGTTTTTCTTTCGAAAATGGACCAAAAAAATAAAACATCCAATCACAAAGCCTTCTGTTTTCGAAAACAAAAGATAGATGTGTTTCTTTTTTGAAAATGACCTTCTTTGCCATTCAGATTTTGGACATTTTTTGCACAACGTCCAAAGTCGGACTTAGACGTTATATCGAAATTGCCCCTCCTTTTGATGCAATTTTCTTTCTGCATAAATATTTTTATAATGTACACTGATGAGGTAGTATTTATCAAATACTAAATAAACTCAGAAACTTGGATATAAACCACTACTAAGATAGACCTGCAGAAAGCTACTGCTTATCCCTGGGGGTAAACAACATGGAGTCTATCTACTTTTATGGGATCCTGTCAGATAAACTTGTGAGCTGAATTGGCTACTGTTGGAAACAGGATACTGGGAATGATGGACCCTTGGTCTGACCCAGTATGGCATGTGGTTATGAACTGTAAGATCTATTAGACTCTGTAACTACATGAAGGAGATATGTGTCATCTCTTTTTGTGCATAGTTTTATTACTAGGTCAAAGTCTGGTAGATTCAGACTTATATGTAATTAGAAGTGGTGATTTAAAGCATCATTAACAGAATTAGGCCAAAATTCTATATATGGAGCCGCCGAAAATCGGCACTGATAAAATTTTGTGCTAAGCACTATTCTATAAACAGCGCTCAGAGTTAGGCACCATTTATAGAATAGCATTTGGTGCTGGGATCTATGTCCAATTTCAGACATGAGGATTTACACCAAATAAAATCTGGTGTAAATTCTCATGCCTAAATTATGTGCAGATCACCCTTATTCTATAAAACTATGTGTAAATTCTGAGAATGCCTCTGATTTGCCCATGCCCCCTCCCATGGCCATGTCCACTTTCAGATCCACACATAAAATTTACGTGCAGATTTTGGTGCCTAAAAATGTGCACATACATTTTAATTGATGGCAATTTGTGCCGATGATTATTAGTGCTCAATTATTGGCACTAATTAGCTTGTTATTCAATTAAATTGTATGCAGAAAATGTGTGCACACAAATTTCCATGCACAATTTTGAACACCATATATAGAATTAGGTCATTTACTCGTTAAAATTTTAATGCAAATTAAGGGCCCTCTTTACTAAGCTGTGCTGTAGGTGCGCTAATGTTTTTAGCATGCGCTAATATTAGAGACACCCATAGGAATATATGAGGGTATCTAGCATTAGTTCATGCTAAAAACACTAATGCACCTTAGTAAACAGGGTTCTAAAATTTTTAATGCATTAATTGCATTAAGCTCCCCCCCCTCCCCCAACGTCCGGCATCTCATTCTCTCTCTCCCTCCCCCTGGCAGCCCTCTGAACTTGCATTTATGGTCACCAGCACTAAACACTCTGCTTCTCTGTAGCCCAGAGCCTCCCTCTCTAGCGTCTCACCCACAGAAATCAGGAAGTTCTGTCAGAGGAGGCAGAGGCTACAGAGTGAGGCTCCAGGCTAGAAAGAAGCAGCTTGTGTTTAGCGCTGCTGACCGTACAGGCAAGATCAGAGGGTCAGAAAGTCAGCAGTAAGGAGGGCCCACTGACTTGAAGAGGGGATGAAATGGGGAGCTACCAAGGACTCCTGGTTAAGTCAGAAGCTGTAGGAGAATGGGAAAATGAGGGCCCCAGCCATATATGGTCGCCCTCCTCTCCCTCTCCATAAACTCTCTGTTAACATTCCAGCAGGGGAGTAGCCAGACTTGACATTTTTTGGGGGGAGGGCCCAGAGTTAACATGGGGGGGGGGGGGGGGGTGGCACCAGGCAAACAGATGTGAGTAGTGTTTAGGAGTATACCAAATAATACCTTAGAATGAACTTTATGATGAATTTCTAAACAAACAGTCTGTTCTGTGTCAACATAAACCACATTCACATTTATGGAAACTTTGGAAACACTGGGATTTTTAAATCTCTTACTTCAGACACTCACAGAACACAGACCAATTCTCACCAATTACAGAATAAAGGACCAAAAATTAGAAAAGGAAGCACTAAGAAATCACATTCTCTATAAGCAATGCAGCACAGGAGAAATAACAATAAAAATGCATTATCTACTGTAGGAAGCAAAATGCAAGATCACTTTCTACCCCAAAATAAAACCCACAAATAAATTATCTGGATACCCATAAAATGGTAAAACTTGTGGGAGACAGTTTATACCAAACTGTTTATCCACTCTTAGGTTTTACCTTTGGGTTTAACAAGCAATACCATCTGTATGTAAGGTCTAGATTAACGAATTTAAACAATCTATGTTGAAGGCATATGTCCTAAATATGTAATACTTAGTAGCAATAATGAAACAGTGATGGAATATTCACATAGCAGGCAGCCAACTGTGATACCTATGAACACAGTTCGCTACCACGGAGGGAATCGGGGATGACCTCCCCTTACTCCCCCAGTGGTAACTAACCTTCTTCCACCATAAAAAAAAACAAGTTTAAAAATACTTTTTTGCCAGCCTCTATGCAAGCCTCAAATGCCATACTCAGGTTCATTTCAGCAGTATACAGGTCCCTGGAGCAGTTGTAGTGGGTGCAGTGTACTTCAGGTAGGCAGACCTGGGGGGGGGGGGGGGGTTGGGGGGCTCAGCACCCAAGGTAAGGGAGCTATGCACCTGGGAGCAATTTCTGAAGTCAACTGCAGTGCCCCCTAGGGTGCCCGGTTGGTGTACTGGCATGTGAGGGGGGCCAGTGCACTACAAATGCTGGCTCCTCCCATGACCAAAGGGTTTGGATTTGGATGTTTTTGAGACAGACGTCTTTGGTTTCCATTATCACCGAAAACTGAGGACAACCATCTGTAAGGTCAACCTAAATGTCAAGATTTGGGCATCCCCGACCGTATTATCGAAACAAAAGATGGACGTCGATCTTGTTTCGATAATACGCGTTGCCCCGCCCCTTCGCAGCGCCGTCCTTATAGTTAGGCGCCCTTAGAGATGGTCGTCCCCATTTGAAAATGTCCCTCTATGTATTTTAATATATTTCTCTGTTTCCTCAAAGCTAACCCTTCATGGGTTTTTGCTTTCAGGAGGCATAAATAGCTGCCCATGCTTAAGCCTAACCCTAGCCTTACCCTAAACTTTTTTTTACTCTCTCCACCTGGCAAGCTAAGTTTTGAACCAGCTCTCTGTCACCCTGTGGACATTTACTTTGAAGAAGGACAAATTTCAGCCCATTGTCACATCAACTCTTATTCAAGTGTTGGTTGGTAAGCTTTGTAAAATACAGCCAATCTTGACTGAGTAGCTATCCTTAGAATGGTATGATATGGTCTTAAAAATCAAAACATTTTCATCCACACCTTCTACATATGGAGAATTTCAATAAGTGCAAGTATTTCATCCAATGCAATTATATAAACTGGTGTTGTTCCAATATTTTATTTACTTGAATAATTTTTCTTCATTTTTTATAGTTACAACCAATGCATTTGGAGTACAATTGGGAGCTGATCATGTTGAATTACATTGATGTGAAGTATTAGATACACATTGCCTTGAATTAATTCACTAATTATATATTTCAGCCACTTCTATGTCAGTGCATTATAATTTAAATTTCAGCAGCATTCAAAAGAGAACTGCTATCCGCAGCGAGAAATGAGATAAATCAAACTCCTCTGGAATTTCACTTACATCTGGCCCTGTGGTGATTAGACTTAATATGTTGCCCTTGCATTCTTCATAAAGACATACTCATCTCTCACATTGTTGTTTAGTCCTTCCTGCTGGTCTCTTTCATTATTATCTTCCATGTACTTCTCTGTCTTTGCATTACTGCGTGCTGGAATATATCAAGTTTGGTGACTTGTGACCATATTTCTTTGCTTAGTATGCAGCAGTATTTATAAGATTCAATTTAATGATGTGTCTTTCTAATCCATGCTCAAAGAGTTACATTTCAGGTAAGTATTTCTTTCTCCAAGTGGGCTTACAACTTAATCCTTAGAATTTACTAGACTGCCCGCTATTCAGCCGCTCCGAGCCACGAACTGAACTGATCTCAGATATTCAATCCTGGGGCATGCAAGGCTCCCTGCATCGAATATCTGAATCTCAGCAGTCACTTGGACGTTAATCAGGCACCAGCCAATATTCAGACTGGTGCCCTGTTAATTTTGGCTTGTAAGTTAGGGCAGCCTTTTTGCTGTCCTAACTTTATGTGCTAACCTGGGAGCTAGCTAAGAATCACTGCTAACCAGCTAAGTAGACATTCCACCCACGCTCTGCCTCAGCCTGCTGCTAACCTAACAGATTAGGAGATGGCTGGTTAGTGGCGATATTCAGTTGCACTAAATGGTTAAGTGCTGCTGAATATCATGTGCCAGGTCACTCAGCAAGTTTAACCGAGCAGGAGTCTCTCCTGTCTGGTTAACCCCTTTTGAGTATTGGATAGAGTGTATTCTACTATGCATTAATGTACGTTATTCTACCACAGGACCATTTTATGTAATGGGACCTAACTAGAAACCCCCTGATTCTATAAAGGTCACCAAAAATTGTGCACAAAAATTTAGGCAAGGTTCTGATTTGTGCACTCAATTTAATTGAATAACAAGCCAATTAGTACCAATAATTGGCTTTTTAACAAGCAATTATTGGCACTAATTATATTTAATTGGGTATTACGTATGTAAAATTAGGCACTAGATCCAAGCCTAAAATTTACATGCGTCCAAAAAAGGGGATTGTCATGGGCATTTTGGGGCAGAACAGGGGCATGGTTTTGAGTTACGCTCATAATTACAGAATAAGGGTGCTCCAATGTTGGCATGAGCATTTGCACTGTTTTTGTTGGTGCAAATGGTCATACCTAAATTTACACACAACCATAATCCTTAAGTGCTATTCTATAAACTGTGTCAAACTTTAAGCACGGCTTATAGAATACTACTTAAGCAGGTTTTTATCCATGCCGATTTTCTAGGCACCATTTACTGAATCTAACCGAAATCGTGTGTGCTAATAGCAGTAGCACTAGGGATAGGTTTTGTAGCTAAGGCAATGAAGGATGAGTAACATGTTCATGTTTTCTAGGAGTAGCAGGCAGAGTCTACTGCTCTAATCAGTGGGACACTGTACTTTCAATTCATCCATTAAATAGCAGAGATGTTCATTGAAAGGAAACAATTTTAGCTGGGCAGGATCAAAACAGAAATCTTCCAGCCTTAAATTATATTAATCACTTTTATACTGAAGACTTTTCTTTTCCACGCAGCCAGATGAATACAGGCATACATATAAAGACCACCAACTTCTGCATTCAATTGTACAGGAGCTCTAATAAATTACCTTGCCAGATCATTTTCAAATGGAACCCAATACTACTGTACATCACAAAAGTGACTAAACAAATTACAAGTTTGAGATGTTAGCAGCTCTGTAGTTTTCTATTTTATAATGATTTGTATTATGTGCCAAAAAAGAAAAATGCCCTATCTGTGTTCATTTTTTTTTAAATCTTACCTGCTGAGATTAGAATGAATGTTTCTTCTCTGGAAAAGTTTGAGATAAAATGTGTTTCTCTCTTTGTTAAATCAATACCCTTTGTAAGTCTGTGCCTTCACATGTCATTGGAGAAAAAAGTTATTATTGTTTATTTGAATGTAACTATGCTGTTACTTTGATATAATAATGCATTTATGTAGCCATCCGGTGGTAGGTTCTCCAATAAAAAGAAACTTAAAAAGACTAAGACCATTCTTTTCAAGATCAATCTTTTGCACTTTAGTTCAGCCATTAGTCTTATCCAAATTTAACTATTACAATTCATTTTCCACAGGTATTAAGTCTCCTATGGAAACTATAAATTGCATAGAACATGACTGCTCACCTTATATATAGATCATCACATTACGTTAAAGCATCTCCTCTTCTTAAGGATCTATATTGGCTAACTATCAATGAAAGAATTTCATTTAAGCTCTGTGTTCTTGTTTATCAGATTCTCCATCTTATATATAGTAACATATAGTAACATAGTAGATGACAGCAGAAAAAGACCTGCACGGTCCATCCAGTCTGCCCAACAAGACAACTCATGTGTGCTACTTTTTATGTATACCCTACTTTGATTTGTACCTATGCTCTTCAGGGCACAGACCGTATAAGTCTGCCCAGCACTATCCCTGCCTCCCAACCTCCAGTCCCGCCTCCCACCACCGGCTCTGGCACAGACCGTATAAGTCTGCCCAGCACTATCCCTGTCTCCCACCACCGGCTCTGGTTATGATAGATCTGGATATGATAGATCTCATTAAGTTATCATCATGAAATGCCATCTCATCATCTAGAGAATATCTCATATTACATTTCCCAAGTTGTATAAACTTACAAAACTATCCATAATGCCAATTTTTCTTACCACAGTACCAAACTCTGGAACTCATTACCCAAGTATATCAGATACTCAGTCAATTATATGTCATTTAGAAGTTTATTTAAAGCCCACTTCTTTAGATCTGTGTTCAGCTAATATAAAAATAATTTTTATTTTATTTTTTTAATAGTTGTATTCTTGTATTAATATTAATTGACTTGTAATGCTTCTTCTAATTTGTTATGTAAGCCACATTGAACCTGAGTTTTCTTGGGGAAATATAGGATAGAAATGTCTAAATAAATAAATATGATCACAAGCTATTAAGTTGGTATATCATTGAGAAGGTGTAATGGACCTTAAGTAGTAGGGGGAAAAATCGCCTCAAGAGAGAAATTTTATAATAGATCACATAGGGACTCTTTTACTAAAAATTAGCACATGCTAATGGGATTAGTGCACACTAAGGGGTCATTTTACTAAGCTGTGGTAAAAGGGGGCCTGCGCCAGCATCAGCACATGTTTTTGACGTGCGCTGAGGCTGCCTTTTACTACAGCAGGTAAAAGGCTGGCCATTTTGGAGAAAAAGTAATGGCTATGCGGTAAATGAACCACTTACCGCATGGCCATTTCTGTGGGGAGCCCTTACCGCCACCCAATGAGATGGCAATAAGGGCTCCCGCATTAACCTGGTGGTAACCGGGAAGCGTGATTGCCGCTGGTTAAGTTCTGGTGCTACAAAAATCACTGTAGCACCAGAAATGGCACACACACTGGGGGTGGGAACTACCACTGGTCTCCTGCGGTACTCCAGCATTAGTTACGGATTGGTATGCGGCAAGCCAATTTGCCGTGCACTAACCCTTTAGTAAAAGGACCCCTAAATGTTAAGCTGATAATTTTATCCCTATGCACTAATTCCATTAGTGCTCACTAAGCTTCAGTAAAAGGGCCCCATAGACAGGGAGAGACTCATAGGCACATATGCCCCCAAGTTCTATAAATGGTGCCCAAAGTTAGGCATGCAATTAGGCGCACAGTTATCGAACAGGGTCAATTACGTGCGTCAACTAATTGGCTTACTTGGCAATAACTGTCAATAATTGGCCTTAACAAGAGCTAAGTGGCATTAATTACTGGTTATGCACATATATGCTCTGGGCCTCTATTCTATAACCTGCACATCTAATTCATCTTGTGTGCAACTCAAAGGGGGTATGGCCAAGAGAAGGGCATGGACGAATCATGGGCATTCCCATGAATCTTGAGTAAATCTATCCTATTCAAAAATATAAGATAGATAGATATTGCTTTATAAAAGAGAGATAATATCTCATTCACACAATACAAAGAGAAAGTGGAAATTGATACTCAAATGCTGTTGGACTTTTTCTAAAATGACAAACTATACAGTGATGGTGTTCTGAAATTAGGTGATTTTATTCATTAGGGGATATCTATTGGGTCACAAAGAAGCTAAATTAATCAGTTACCTTTGTCCAAGCCTCATTAGCCAAATTTCCAGCTGAAGGCAATCAGATAGGTGTTCAGCTGGAAAGGCTAAACCTAGCAGGTCAAAATTTGAAAAATAGAACCAGTAAGTTAAGAACTCTCCTCCCCCACCCCCTGCAAATCCTCCCTTTTACCCTCTGAAGAGTAAAATCCACTTAAATGGAACAACGAACCTCTGTAATCCTTTCCCACCTAATCAAAGAGTGGGGGATCTGAATTTCCTCTTCCATTTGCCTAATGTCTACAAACATTTCCTATCTCAAGCTTCCCCATCCCCAGAATCCCTCACCGACAGCATTGTGGGAACTCAAACAGCGTTCTGACATAAAAAATTATGATTCCAGGTAGACAGAGGTTATTTTAACTAGATCTATGATTGTTTTCATTTTTTAAGAATTTTCACAAATCAAAGTTTTTATAATTAACTAGTAAAAAAGGCCCGTTTCTGGAACGAATGAAACGGGCGCTAGCAAGGTCTTCCTGGGAGTGCGTATGTTTGAGAGAGAGAGCCAGAGTGAATGTGCGGGTGTGTGACAGAGTGAGACTGTCTGTGTGACAGTGTGTGTGTGAGAATGAGAGTGTGTGACAGGGCCCCCTCCCCTGTTCCTAATGCCCCTCACCCCGTTCCCTCCCCTCCTTTTCCTCCTCCTTCCCACACTTTGGGTTCCTTAAGGCTTTCAAAAGTCTATGTACCCCTGTGGCCCTAATGCCCAGTATCCGGATACCCCACCGCTTTCCTCCTCACCCCTCCCCCAAGATGTAATACTTTCACGTCCTTCATTTTTTTAAAAAAAGTGTCCTATCTACCCTGTGTACAAATGCCCGGCATTCAGATTGTGTTCCTCTCGTAAATTTTCATTTCTTTCATTCATTCAGAACTTGCCCCCCCCCCCCCCCCCCCGAACACTTTTGGTTCCTTCAGTCTTTTAAAACTGTCCTATGTACCCTGTGTGCTAATGGCCAGCATTGAGATTGTTTTCCTGTCCAAAATTTGCATGTCTTTCAGTCATTCAGAACCCCCCCCCCCCCTTCTCCAGTTTAACACTTTTCAGTCTTTTAAAACTCTCCTATCTACCCTGTGCCTTAATGGCCAGCATTCAGATTGTTTTCCTTTCCCAAATGTTCATGTCTTTCAGTCGTTCAGAACTCCCCCCTCCCCCCATTTAACACTTTCGGCTCCTTCAGTCTTTTAAAACTCTCCTATCAACCCTGTGTCCTAATGGCCAGCACTCAGATTGTTTTGCTTTGCCAAATTGTCTGTCACTGATGTCACTGAGGTCAGTGCGTGCCTGCCTAGCAGACCACTTCCGGCAGGCACGGTCCCAAGCACATCCTGTTGGAGGTGAGAATTATTATATAGGATGTTTTAAGATGACATATTCTATGAGCAAGATGCTACGTGCTCTAATATATTTCAGCATACCCATTGTGTTATTGGAATTTTTATGGCTGTTTGAAGCTATTTTATGTGCTTTTAATGTTATTTTTTAAATGTTATTTATTGAACACTTGATATACTGCTTTAACAAACCAATAAAATGAAAAAAAAAAGCCCACAAAGGAAAGGAACTACAATAGATCATAGGAAAGAAACCAAGCACATAAAACATACACAACTAGAGCCAGACTCACAGTCAGGTATTCATACCCATTACACCGGATATCACAGTCATTCATAGGCCTGCTGAAAAAGTCAGGCTTTAAGGATTTAAATTTCTTTAACATAGGTTCACTATTTAAAGTAAGAGGCATAGAATTCCATAAATGAGGGGCAACAAAGAAAAAATGTGTCTTGATGGGTTATCTCCATTTGAGCCATGTGGGGTCCTGGCAGAAACAAAGGATGGTCATTAATAGAGTGCAGGACCCATGCTGGGGAGTAAGGGACAGTCAACAATGATAGATAGGGAGGCTTACCTTGACAGTTAGCCTTAAAATTCAGGAGCAGATCTTTAAACTGAATGTGAAATGCAACAGGTAACCAATGGTGATTCTTCAAGACGGGCATGACGTGATCAGATTTGCATAAATGACAATAAGAATGGCTGTATTTTGCATGGACTGAAGCCTCTTAAGCAAATACTTAGAAATCCCCAAATAAACAATATTGCAATAATCTAATCTTGTCATAAACAAAGATAAGATTGAGTGAAGCATATCATGATGAAAAAGTAAGCAGACCGACTGTAATTGACACAACAGGAAAAACTCTGAATTACAAAGTGCGGATACTTGAGGTTCAAAAGAGAGACTAGAGTCAAGAAGCATTCCTAGGTAAGAAAAACTAGGGACCAGAACAATTATGGTATCAAACAACAATAAAGAGTCAATAGGTGACATAAGATGACCAGAGAGTCAACAGGCCACTATCTTGTTGCAATTTAGCACAAGGAGGTGTTCTAAGAGCCACTGGGCAACAGCTTTTATGTAACTCTGAAGAGGCAGTACATCTTTACAAGGTCAGTCCACTTAATCTAGAGTAAGTGGACTGACCTTGTAAAGTAACAAAACATCATCTGCACACATACGAAAAGAGATATTATAGTCTTGAATAAGTGTAGAAAGAAGACTCAAGAAAATGTTGAATAAAAGAGGAGAAAGTATGGAACTCTGTGGTACTCCACAGGTTAAAGCCTTAGCATTATTGAAGAAAACATAAAAGAAGCAATTGGTAAGAAATGAATGGAACCAATGCAACACAGCACTATTAACCCCCAAAGATTGAAACTGGGAGAGCAGCAGGGCATGGTCCACCACATCAAATCCTGCAAAAAGATCAAGCAAAATTTCCAATGTAATATAGTGATTGTCTAGATGAGACTGCACTTCACAAAAGATAGAAGCAAGAATAGTTTCAGTGCTACAGGCTATATGAAAGCCTGATTGTCAAGGATGCTGCACAAGTTTCTTTTCCACAAATTAGCTAAGCTGTAAGAAAACTACTTTCTCTACAACATTAGAAATAAAGCACACATTAGAGACAGGTCTGTAATTGAGAGAGAAAGATGGGTCAAGAGCCAACTTTTTAAAGATTGGTTGAACACAACTGATTTTCCATTCAGGAGGGATCTGCCCAGTAGCCAGGCTCAAGCTCAGGGCTGTGCTGATACGGTAAGCGGGGATGACTGATGAGTGGAAGAGTGGCCTAGTGGTTAGGGTGGTGGACTTTGGTCCTGAGGGACTGAGTTTGATACCTGGCACAGGCAGCTCCTTGTGACTCTGGGTAAGTCACTTAACCCTCCATTGCCTGCCGCATTGAGCCTGCCATGAGTGGGAAAGCGTGGGGTACAAATGTAACAAAAAAAATATATATATACTATCCACTATCCCAGTGCTGTACAGAAGGACTTGTTGCCATGTTTAGGGTGCTTGTGGCTAATTTGTACATTGCAGCTCATGCTCATCTCTGGTTTGTACCTTTTCTATCTCTGCATGTTTGTCTGTATATGGCAGTCTGAAGGGTTACACAGAGGCAGGCACACATGATTGGGGATCCACAAGGCTTTTTCAGGGATGTGCAACACATTAGGTTATTAGCAAAGATACCTGGCCAGCTATACAACTGAGAGGGCAACAGTAGTGAGTCATCAGCTGTTAGCTGATGGCATGTGGGTTCTTAAACATAAACACAATTACCCTAATATTCAGAAACTGCTAGGTTCCCACATTTTGTCATCAAAGTTAGTCTCCTACATTTGAGCCCTAAGATCAGGCTGTTTGGGAGCCTAACTTTTCAGATATATTTTCATCTTTATTTAGGATTACAGATAATGTTCAGAAATTAACGCCTGCCATTAATAAGCAAACATTTCTGAGCATAATTGATGACATCTGTGCTAAGCTCCTAACTTCTTTTCCCTGACCTATCTCCACCCCTGTTGTCAACCTCAGTTTAAGCTCCTCAATTTTAGAGTATAGGGATTTTTTTTCATTAAAAGTTTGTGCATTCAGGTCTAGCTAATATACTAATACGCCAATTTACAAGTATATCAGTGAATGTTAGAAGGAAACATCTCTTGAATAATGGGTCCACCATGCCTTACTCAGCCTGGGTATTGTGTGGCCTACACCAGGGTCAAAGGATGTGGGAATACCTCTTACCTTTCCAGCCTGCTCTGGAAATGCCTCTATAGGTTCCTTGATATTTACAGGCCAGACCTTCAGTTTTGGAGGTATAGTTCCCCCTCATGCCAGAGGGCTAGTATGCAAAGTTCCAGGGCCTCTGCCTTGCTAAAATTAGGCAGCCTTTTCTTGCCAGCATGTTTTCTGTAATATGAATCTCCAAGCCACAGAGGGTGCTAGCAGAAAGGCAAGCAGGTTCTACAGTGTCCCACATATAACCGGTTGTAAGAGCTCACATACCCAATTTATGGATGTAACTGGTTACCATACCCCATGCATGGCCAGCTGGCACATACCATGCACCCGGGTATAACGACAATAGTACCCTGAGATATGGGGAATCAAACCTGGGCACCATGCCATCCGCACCTAGGAACAGGGGTGTAGAAATCCTTGCCTACCACAGTAATTGCCCCAGTTTGGGCCTGTTGGCTGTGCGGGTTTAAAAAGTGTGGTTATGTCATCGCTTACATAGTTCATTGCTTCCCCATGTGATATTCAAAGCTGACAGGACAACATATTGCTGTTTAGTCTCTCAGTTTCAAAACTATGCGGGTTATAGAGCAAGTCCAATATTCGATGTCATGGTTAGGTTTATTTATGTAGCTATGTTTTTAGACAACTAACCTGGAATATTGAGAGAAATAACTGGATAAGTTCTGGTTCTTAATGTGCAGACCTAAATATAGGTGGCTATTTTTAACCGGATATTGTGGCACTCACCGTATTTCTGAATATCGTCCGGTAAGAAATTATCTCGTCTACATACACAGGCAGTGGAAGAATTAAGCAATGGATAGATAATTTATTATGGGGCCTGATTTCTAAGCTGCATTAGGTGTTTAATGTAGCTTTAAATGCACACTAACAGTTATTACTTGCTAATTGCAGCATTTAACACCATTGTGTGGGAAGGGACAGTGCCTTACAATTAGCCCAGAGGTTGTTACTGCAGCAGATATCATAGTGTAGCTAAGTATGTTCTGAGTTATTCTCTGTACTGTTAATGTACAGTAGCAATCATTCCTTTGCATTTGCTACATGCCTGCCTTCTTCACAATGCTGAAAATACACCCAACAGTTACCAAAAGGTTGTGTGTAACCCAGGCCTACTATCCCGGGTTAGGGGAGCTCAAGAGACTGGTCTTACTTAGGTCCAGGTCCTGTCAGCTCATCCATTTAGGAACCACACGACACTCAGAGGATAAGAATAACTGGAACTGGATAACTGATGATTTTTCATTGCATTGATCAATACTGTCCAGGTTATAACTCATAATTGCTTTTTGAGATGATCAAGCAATAGTCTTTTCAGGGTTAACACATATGCAAAACCCTTATGCCTGTCCTGTGGCCTAATTGAACCCCAGAGAGAATTTCACTCTCCCGATGTACTTCAATACCATCCAAGTTAGACTTCTTACAACTGCCACCCCAAAAGTCTCACCTCAGCCATGGGTAGACTGCATCCTACCTAAGCCCTGGTTAAAGCAGGAGTTTCTGGCTCATCAAATGGCTGATGCAATGGTGTATCCAATCCACTGGGTTTGGCACAACAGAACCCCCCTTTATTGCAGTGGGCAACCTGGCAGGGGGCTATAGGTAGCTCAGACCTCATGCAACCAAGAATAATCCTTTCCCTCTGAACTTCCCTTTATTAAACCTCTGAGCCCCTCCCATGTCCTCCAGTCACTCACCTAATGACTTGCTGCCCAGGATTACATGTGCATTTAGGACCAGATTCTAGAAAGTTGCATTCCCAAATTTCTGATCAGTGTGCACATTTGAGTACTCATGTTACAGAATAGTGTCAGTCGTGAGCCTGTAAATTGTTAAATTAGGTGCTAATTGGCCTTAAGTACCAATAATAGTCTTTAAGTGATGTGAATTAGTGCTAAGTGTAACTGCACTTAGGCGCTATTCTATAAACTTACTGGTCGATATTCAAAATGATTTAACCTGCCAGAAATGGCCACTGTCCAGTTAAATCACTTGTTTGGGGCTATCCGCTTATTTTCAGTGGCACTTAACTGGTTATCGCTGCTTAAAATTAGTGATTAGCACCTAAGTGAAAACTGGCCCTTTGGGGGGCATTCCAGGGATGAAGTGCCAACATTCAGCACTTAACTGGCCAGGGTAACTGCATAAATGGGACTGCCTAAAACACAGTCTTATCTTTAAGTGGCAACCCATGAGTGGAGGACTAGCCTAGTGGTTAGGGTGGTGGACTTTGGTCCTAGGGAACTGAGTTCGATTCCCACTTCAGGCACAGGCAGCTCCTTGTGACTCTGGGCAAGTCACTTAACCCTCCATTGCCCCATGTAAGCTGCATTGAGCCTGCCATGAGTGGGAAAGCGCGGGATACAAATGTAACAAAAATAAAAATAAAGTTCTGAATATTGATTTAACCGGCTGTCTTAGCCACCTCCACAAAAACCGGATAGTGAATGCCAAAGTCAGACATGGTCTAGCATTGAATATCCGGGAACAACGCCGCGCCAGTGGTGGTCAGCAAAATGCTCACTGTTGCCGGCAGAATATTGACCCTGGTGCCTAAATTCTATAGCACGCCACATGGGCATAGCAGGGGCATGTCTTCAGTTATGCACGTAAGTACTACTACTAATAATAATTTCTATAGCGCTACTAGACATACGCAGCACTGTATACTTTAAATACTATCACTTACACACGCAACTGCCAACTTTAGGTGTGACCATTTATGCCAGCATTTGACATGGCATTAGTGCTCACACCTAACAATAGGCACACACATGCCAACTTACACTGTATTCCATAATGGCAATTTTGCATGAAATTGCCATTAGATAACTGGCATTTAGCCACCCATATTTTTTATACCTAATTTTTGGTACATAACATTGACATTCGCACCTCAGTCAGACCATTTAATACCACACTCCTTATAGATATAATAAACACCATAACACATTCTCGTGGAATAAAATTTGGCTGCAGCTTTATTCACCAACATTAATAAATAATTCAACTTCAACACTTAACATCTTCTTAGCCACAAAATCTTTCATCATAAGGTAAACTGCCCAGATCGGTTTTTTTAAATAGAGCTAAGCCATTCGGTAACGAAACTGGCTCTCCCTTTCTCCGTATTATCCCCTTCTACCCTGTGACTTACGGTGCCGTCAAGCCACATCTTACCCGTGGCGGTTCCGCACACGAGTTCCTTTACTTCCATATATTTCACAATATTCATTTCAAATATTCATGTAACCGTCTCTGGTGCCTCTCTACCCCTCCTACAGGCACCCTCTTAAAAGCTGCTACCAGTCACCCCCAACTCTACCACCCCTCTTTAAACCCCTCCTTCACTAACCAACCCCACCTTTCAACACCCCCCCCCCATTCAACCCTACCCGTCGGGTGGGCTGGGAAGGGTCATCAAAAACTACCTCCTAACCACCCTCACCCTTTCCTACCTACCCACCCAATACTTTTTCGCGCCAGAAACTCCTTACCCTATCTCCCCTTTTCTCTTTTTCCACCAATCACTATCTTGCTTCATTCACCAATCCTCTTCCTTCCTTTAGTTGCTATCCTACTTCACTTTACCTTCACCTATCACTCCCTATCCCTCCCCCTATTCCCCCTCCCCCACCCACTTCTTCCCCTCTTACTGCTGCCTGACTGCCTCAGTCAATGTTATTACCCTCACACCTTAGTCTGTGAGGGCTTCTTAACATTGACATTCGCACCTCAGTCAGACCATTTAATACCACACTCCTTATAGATATAATAAACACCATAACACATTCTCGTGGAATAAAATTTGGCTGCAGCTTTATTCACCAACATTAATAAATAATTCAACTTCAACACTTAACATCTTCTTAGCCACAAAATCTTTCATCATAAGGTAAACTGCCCAGATCGGTTTTTTTAAATAGAGCTAAGCCATTCGGTAACGAAACTGGCTCTCCCTTTCTCCGTATTATCCCCTTCTACCCTGTGACTTACGGTGCCGTCAAGCCACATCTTACCCGTGGCGGTTCCGCACACGAGTTCCTTTACTTCCATATATTTCACAATATTCATTTCAAATATTCATGTAACCGTCTCTGGTGCCTCTCTACCCCTCCTACAGGCCACAAGCGGTGACAGATTATATCTTGTCACTGCTCCCCATAACTGCAGCTGCTGCCAAATCCTTTTTTAAACAATCCTCCAAAAGATCTTGGATAGTACTCAGAAATATATCCAACCCAATTTCAGACAAATGAACCCCATCCTTTCTATATAAACCTGCGCAATCCACAGAAATCAATTCATGCACCATTACCAAACCACCCATTCGCCCCATAAATTTAGAAACTTCACTATTAACTCTCCTCCGTAAACGCTCAATACCCTTTTGATTATATGCCCCCTTCCACACGCGTCGTGGGATAATATGTGACCAAACCAGCAACGCTTCCGGGAAATATGACATCACAGCTAATAATTCAGTTTTCATCACACGAATTAAATCAACACCCTTTACATTACACAAATCATTTCCCCCCAAATGTATACAAATTAAAACTGGTGATGAAAATCTCCTTGCTTGAAGTAATGTCGGTACCATCTGCTGCCAAGTCATGCCTCGAATGGCCAACCAGCGGATCTGGATACCAAATTCAACCAGTCCCAAGTTGGCTCCCCACTTGGACTCCCGAGCATGCTTGTGCGCCCAGAAGACATACGAATGGCCACAAATCCACACACATATATCTGGAGGCAATACATCTGCAAAAGAAACTAAAACAATTAACATACAATACTCCCTTTCTGAGTCCGCACATACCCTTTATATCTATTGGAACGCCACCTCCCCAAACGCTGAATTAACTCCACCGAACCCCCATCCTGCGCTGCATTGGAAGCCGCACCAATTCTAAAGAAGTGCGTCCCATAATCCTTAGGCTCCAAACCCATATACTCTAAACCTTTCTTCAATACAACTGCAAGCTGGTACCTAGTCAATGGCAAACCAGTCTGATGCACCAACCAAATCTCCCCACCCACTGGTCGTACTCCTTGGTAATCCACTGCACATTGAACCGGACAAAATTCCAAGCACTTAGCTGCTCGTAAAGTAATCCATTTACCTTTTCCCTCCTGATCTGTCTTTGACTTGCGTAAATATAAACGCAACAGACCTTTCTCCACCATAACATCTCTGCTCCGCAGACCCCCATCATCCATTACCCTCCTAGAAGTCACCACCAATTCTCCCACTCTGCACGCTGCAAAGAAAGCCACCACAAATGCCACTTGAAATAACCGCACCTCGTATGCTGAAAAGCAAATGTGCGGTAAAATCTTACATAACTGCACAACCTGCGCATAGAACAGTGGGCGTCTCACCCTTGCAATGCCTGTTCTCCCTTCTTCTCTGGAATAACCACACAATAACTTGCGAATCAAATAGGACCCAGCTGGATCTTTCCAACCCAGCACTTTAGACACAAATGCAATCGCCGCCATTGTCTGAGAAACTATCCCAAACGACCATTTTTTGGTCATTGCCCAAGGAAGAAATCTGACCACTCTCTCCTCCTCAATTGGCATAACCAATTCCAACTGATTGTCTTCCAGAAATGCTAAAAAACGACGCCAGCCCACTCCATAAGCTTCGGAGCTAAGGCCTTCATCAACAGAGATTCACAACCTCCTGAAAATTGGACCACAAATCTTCTGACATCCTTGTAGGCGCCCAATCTGCTAATGGCGCCAAAGCTCTGAAACGATGTAGCTGTAAACGAGACAAAACATTCGCAATCTCATTACACACTCCTGGCACATGTCTGGCAGTTAACCAAACATTGAGTTGCAGACATTTTAGCACAATTAACCTCAACAACTCCACTAACAAAGGACAACGCGAAGATTGCTTATTAATCGCCCAGACCACTGACATATTATCAGAATAAAAGTCAATCCTTGTATTACTCAATTGGGCCCCCCATAAACACAGGGCCACCCAAATCGGAAATAATTCCAACAAAGCAATATTTGCACACCAACCCTTCTCCTTCCACCATGGAGGCCAAGCTTCCGCACACCAAGCACCTCTGAAATAAATTCCAAATCCCCTCTCCCCCGAAGCGTCAGTAAATAATTGTAGATCAACATTAGAAACTAAAGCCTCCTGCCAAATGCATATGCCATTAAATTCTGATAAAAATTGCTTCCAAATCATCAAATCTGCCCTCACTGCCTGTGTTAAACGCACCCTAAAATGCTTCTTTCTCAAACCAACTGACGATAATGCTAACCGTCTGGAAAATATCCGCCCCATTGGAATTACCCGCGTTGCAAAATTAAAATGACCCAGCAATGACTGGATTTCTCTCAAAGTCACCTTACCCTTATTACACACCTGATCAATCTCGTCACGCAACGCAATGATTTTGTTGTCTGGCAGACGCGATTCCATCCGAACCGAGTCTAACTCAATTCCCAAAAACACCAACTTGGTAACAGGTCCCTCACTTTTATCCAGTGCCAAAGGCACACCAATTTCCCTTGCCACTGTACTAAATGCTGACATCAGCGAAGCACACTGATCTGAATTCTGAGGACCCACAAATAGAAAATCATCCAAGTAATGGACGATAGAATCCAAACCACTAACCTGCTCCACCACCCAGTGTAAAAATGTTGCAAATGCCTCAAAATAATTGCATGAAATCGAGCACCCCATAGGCAAACATTTATCAAAATAAAATTTACCTTCAAATGTAAACCCCAGCAACCAAAATGCAGTTGGATGAACTGGCAACAAACGAAAAGCTGACTCAATGTCCGCTTTTCCCATCAAGGCACCCCGTCCTAACTGCCTCAACCAATCTACAGCCTGCTCAAAACTTGCATATTGCACAGTACACAACTCGGGATCTATGAAGGCATTAACCCCACAACCCTCCGGGTATGATAAATTATGAATTAACCGGAAGGTACCTGGAGCTTTTTTCGGTATCACACCCAATGGGGATAGCACCAAATTCTGAATTGGAGGGTTCTCAAACGGCCCAGCTATACGACCGAGACTTAACTCCTTCAACAACTTCTTCCTAACCACCTCCGCATTCTGACCCACCGATGCAGAATTTTTACACTTATGATCCAAAATCGGACCTTCAAACGGGATCGGAAAACCTTCCGCAAAACCCACCCACAATAAATATGCATCATTCCCCAATGGATACCGTACCAACCATCTTTCCAGAGCCAACAATTTAATGGGAGAAGGGGCCTTACATTCAGAAACCTGATCCACTTGGGATTCTTCCACGCCCCAATCGTCCTCGACTCGCAAATCCCCCCCTGGGACATTTAAACACGGGGTGCAAACCTTGACAGCCGCTGCAACAATGCTTGAATCTGCAGAAAGGCCGACTACATCTTCCTGCATTAAATTGGAAACAAGCATTAATGGGAATACCCCCTCTTCCCCAACTCCCCCGGGCCCAATTCCTCCTCCTCCTGTTGTGCCAAAATTACCGGCTCGCCACCCACCAACTCCCGCGGTGCTTGCCACTGAGCCACTGCCAAACCCGGGAAATCCGACAGGGGCTCCCGTACGAAAGGGGGTATTAACCGACGGTGTAAAGTTAGCAATCCACAAATCAACATCACGTACACCCCAACTTTCCGATTTGTCTTTTGCTAAACTCCTTCTGAACTGCTCATCATAATTAGCCCAAGCCCAACCTCCATACATTTTATACGCTCTTAGAATAAGATCACAATAACTCAATAAACCTGGATACCGCGCTGGTTTCTGACCCCCAAGCACACTAGCAAAAACATGAAAACTTAGCATCCAATTCATAATTGTCTTTGATACTCTCCCTTTCTTCTTTTTTCCCTCATCTTTTCCCCCTTCCTTCCCCACATAACTATCTTTATCATGCGCAAGCAGAGCAAATAAATCAATATATTTACCTCGCAAAATTCTCTGCTGCCATTTTACAGATATAGCACAATCCAAAGGTGCAATATTACATAAAGTGTGCCCCTTCCTAGAAACTGCACACCCCCCTACCATCAAATTACTACCCATACCCCTGGCCTCATTCCCCATATTCCTTTCCTCCTCAGAAGAAGAAGAGGAAGTCGACCCGGATGACTCCCAAGAATCTGATGACTCCCACACCTGTAGTGGGTCTCCTAAACCTCCCCTCCTCTGCCTTTTTTCCCTATCCAATCTCTTTACTACATGACACAAACTGCGCAAAAATTTTTTATTCTTTAATTTCTTCCTCAAACTCTTACCACTAACCCTTTTTGAACGACTACCCCATTTTCTACCCCCCTCCTGAACATCCCTTCTCTCACTCCCAACTGACGACACGGCCATACATATATCCTCCAACTCACCAATGGCTCTCCCAGTCGAAGGCCCCTCCAAAGGATCCTCACCAACACCTTCTCTCACTGGAACAGCACCGCACCTCTGGATACCACTGGACCATTCCTGCACTGGAAAAGTGCCACTTGCCACCATTTCATTTCTCTCTTGCACCCGGTTGCCACCATCCAAACTCCTCATGCCCCCTTGCGGAACCACAGAGCCCCGTGTTCCACCATCCACATCCCTCACCAAACCCACTATATCACCCGCAGCACCCCTTCCATCAGCTGTTCCTATATTATGTTTCTTCCCACTCGCTTTACCCCCACTTTTTCCTACTTTTTTCGGAGCCATTCTTGTACCCTAGCTCCCTTAGCCAAACCACACAACCTTCCTAACACCCAAATAAACACTTCACCCAAAAACTGTACCCACAAAATACTCCTGTCCCTCAATCCTTTATACCCAAATCCCCCCTCCCACACGTCTCCCTCACACAAACCAAACACCCATTCACTCCAATCCTGTTTATATCCCCATCCGCAACAACCATACACCTCACAAAATACTGTGCACCCTCAACCACAAACTTACTTATTCACCCTAACCCTCCCAACACCTTACTAAACCTCAAATTCCCACCATCCAATTCCCCACTGTTTTTATTTTTTATTTTTAAATTTAACGATGCCAGCTAGATTGCCCTTTCCTCCTAGCACACACTCCCCTATTAGAACTTGGCACCGCTCCCCCCAGCAAGCATGTCACGCTCCACACTCCTCCCTTATCGCACTTCAGTCTAAAACATGCAGGGAAGCCCAGCCCCAAACTACCACTCACGTCCCTCCAAGCACACTGCTTCCAACAACCGCCGACCCACCTCACACGCCTCCAATCTCATCCAAACAACCCGAATCCACTGTCGCTGTTTGCGACGAAGAAACACTCCGTTTCAGCTTTAAACTCCCCAACCTGACTGCAACTCCGCTCTCCTCACAGACGCACCGACGCGAAACCGGAAGTGAAGCGCACCTCTGCACACAGCGCTGAAGAAAAACACTCTCCACTGCCCAGGTACAAATTTCGCCGTTTCCAGTTCAAATTTTAAAAGAAATTCATCAAAAACTACCTCCTAACCACCCTCACCCTTTCCTACCTACCCACCCAATACTTTTTCGCGCCAGAAACTCCTTACCCTATCTCCCCTTTTCTCTTTTTCCACCAATCACTATCTTGCTTCATTCACCAATCCTCTTCCTTCCTTTAGTTGCTATCCTACTTCACTTTACCTTCACCTATCACTCCCTATCCCTCCCCCTATTCCCCCTCCCCCACCCACTTCTTCCCCTCTTACTGCTGCCTGACTGCCTCAGTCAATGTTATTACCCTCACACCTTAGTCTGTGAGGGCTTCTCTATCTCAACCCTACTACTTAAGATACCTTACCTTTGTCTGTTAATGTGCATCAGGAGTGACACCTTAGCACAAGTTAGTAAATAGGCCCCACAAGTGTATTACTTAGGCCCCAAAGCTAAAAGGTCACTGTTAAATACAGCAGCCACGGTTGAACTTACCAATTTCTAAACAGTGACCGATGCACAAATGGAATTGCTTGCAAATTAGATGCATGGAAATTCTGTGAGGAAAAGTGCCTAGGGCATGCACAGAACAGTCTCTCAGTAAGTGTCCATGTTCTATGCATTCCCAAGAATCGCTGCTGCATGCTCTGTCGGTGGGCTCAGACCCTGCCTGTGCCAAATCCGAGGGTTCACTTTCTGCTTGTGCCTAGGCCAGGGGGCAGGAGATCAGGAAGCAGAAACTGAAGGAGAGAAGGGAAATGCATAGGGGGTCAACACTGGAGTTGCCAGCATGGCTAGCAGACACAAGGAAGGCTGTTCTCAGACAGTAGCTGTGTGCTATATGGTCTGTGGCGGTTACCACCTCCAACCTTCCCCCCCCCCCCCCCCCAAGGTTATCCACCACCTCCAGATCTGTGGGGTAATCTCTGTTCACGTTCCCAGGCCTGGGATCGGTCACACAAGGACAGCTTCTAACCTGCCTGAAAATATTGTATGTCAAAGGTAGATGCTTCTTTCTGTGCATCACATGGAATGTTCACTTTAATACTGATGAGCTTGTTGTAATATATTTACATTGGATTATCGGTAGCCGCTACGGTGAACAGTTAAAGCCACACAGAACCCCTTTGTGCATTAGACACTAAATAATGTTTGCTTTAGACTGGCTACAACTGGTCTAAAGCAAATGTTGCAAGCAAGGTAAGCTTTGTACATCTCCCCCTTAGTCTTGCTCTGTGATGAGAAGCTGAAGAGATAAAAACCAAAGGAATAGTTAATCATATTGGTAACAACAACTTCTGAGGAAAGATAATGAAGATGATGACATTGAAGTGGAGCTGATGTGGAGGCTATAATCAACATGCAAAAATGTGCTATTTGTTCCCTAAAAATTCTCATCAGCACTGCCAGTCATACTGTCTGCCTGCGAGAGACACTTCACACTGAAGTTTATTAACTGTCTGGAGAGTGCCCTGATGCAGAACATCTGGATGCTTTCCTCTTCAAAGAAACAGAAAAGGAAATACTTATGAATTTTGATGTAGAAGTGATCAACAGAGTTTCAGGAAAAAGGGTATTCTACTGCTGCTCTAGGGGAAAGTAAGCTATTTCCAGATTTTCTTAAGAATAGTGAATGTGACCTACATTGTTATTTATGATCAAAATATGGCTCTTTATGCAGGTAAGGGGTGATCTGGAATTTGGCAATCTGAATTATGGGGATAAATTTGATTTTTACCTAGTAATCCCGACCTGTTTTTACCAGTGTACCCCCCCCCCCCCCCCCCACACACACACACACTATAAATGAACACATCTAGAACATTCTCTGTCTAAATCTGGCATTGTATTCTTTTTTTCCCACTTTTGGATGATGCAGGAGCTTGTGCTGACTAATTCATAATAAGCTGCATTCATCAGCAATTGTAGATATTGAAACTACTGAAGAGAAAAATTAGGATATAATACTTCTGTCAGTCACAAACAGTAAAGTGAAACTGAAAATCTGCCATGACATTCTGTGCTAGAGTTACTGTGTTAAAATAAGATCTAAGGAGATAAGAAGTCACTGTTCTCTATGTGAACTTCTTTTTAGCTCATTATAAACGGGTATGTCGCAGAATACTGTGAAATTAAATGATCAGTTATCCCATGCTGTGACTGTAATTGCTTGTTGATTGAATTATATTGCTTTGGGAGCCACCTCACCAGAAGGATTGCACAGCACGATGTCATGAGCATACTAAGGGAATTAATTTCAGAAGATATGCCTAAACAACTACAGTATACTGTGCAACTCATTATATGCCTTTTCAAACAGAAGATGTTCTGCCCCTATTTGAATGGAGGCAGTTTGCGTATTCTTTATTTGTATCTGTTGGACATTGTTTTTATCAGATTGCATTGCCTGTGGCACTTTGCAGTGCTTGTGCCCTTAAGAAAGGCAGGAAGTGACTCTGGACTACAAACCTTAGTCTTCCTGCAGTGTTCTGTAATAGGCTTTTCCTGAACACATGTCCCAGTTCCCTATGTCCTATGGGACTTTTCCTATTGGCTGGCCCTTGTCCCTGTGTATGCTGGGCTGGAGCTCACCTCTTCCCTCTTCATTGGGGTCTATAGTGTGTCTGCAGCATGCTTTTCTGAGATCTGTACGGTGACTTGCTGTACTTTGTTGCATACTATTCATTCAAGCTACTTTAAAATAACCAGTAGCTTGGTGCTGAGACCTAGTTCCCCTTGTATACAGGGTGAGCTGGTAGAGAATAGACTCCCAGTTTTTCAAGGCAGAGATTCTTGTCCAACATATCTAACTGTAAGTTATTTCCTTTTGTTTGAATTTGCATTAAAGAAGATTTTGCTTCAAGAGTTCTAAGTCTTCACAGTGATGCTCTATACTCTAGTTAACTGAGTGCTAATCTCATGAGTCCTGAATAGAGTGAGTCTTTCAGGAGACAGAGCAGAATGGAAGGCATTCCTATATTTTTTTTTATATTGCACTAGGAGCAAGGAACAGTTGCTCTGTAATGGATGTGAATCATTTATGCCATTTGTCATCTTCATTCCCTTCTCTCCTTCGTTCAAGACTCCTTCACTCATATTTCATATGTTAGCTGCAAAATCTAAGCAATTTACCAATCAAACTTAGGGGAACGAACAATAAGACAGATGAGAAAGGACTAAAGTGGACAAACAAGGAGACCAACAGAAAACTGACACTAAAGGAACTGAAATACAATATTGAATTATCAATAAGGTGAGAGAAGATATAAGAGGGTCTTGGAAAAAGGTGCCGGGAACCAGGTTGGAGTGCCAGGCATTGTGCATAGGTGGGCTGGGGAACAGATTGGGATAATGGAGTTGTGTGTTGGATTTCTGGGGACCAGATCGAGGTGGGGAGTGCTGCCGCAATGCCAGTAATAACATATTGCGCTTCTGGACTGCTGGTAGCACAGCTGCTCTTAAAATATCCTCTTTAGGTGGTGATAAGTTTAGCTGTGCTATCAGCAGTAGTAACAGATAGTGCAGAATATGAAGCAGAGCATTAGCTCTTACAGCTGGCCACACCTGGACCACGTCTTTCCCAGCTCCCAGCTCCCAGTGTTAGACAGCTAAATGCCTTTGTAAAAAAGGAAACAATAGTGTAGGTCAGGGCTTGACAACATTTCTTAGAATCTAGGAGCCAGCCCAAAAATCTAGGAGCCAGGCTTGTAATGAGCCTGCACACACATGCACACACACACACATATACCCATAGCTCTATCTCTGCCCCTCCCCCAACTGAATTCTCAGTACTGCTCTCCAGCTTTTTATTTTCTCCACCTGCACATACCTCCCCAGCTTCTGCACCCCAGCATACTGACACCACTTTTTGCTCCCACTCCCCCTCCCTCCAGTAGCACAGACACCCAGTCTGTGCTCCCTCCACCATCAGCAATACTAGAGAAACAGAAATAGAAATGAAAGATATCAGAGATGCACATGGTCCAATTGATAAATAGAATATTTTTTCTACCTTTGCAGACTGAGCATTTTATTTTCCATTCGATTTGATCTGTGTGTCTTCTGCTTTTCTCTGTTTTTCCTACCTTTCCAGGGTCTCCTGTCTATTGGACATTTCTTCTTTCTCCATCTCTGCCATCCCTCTTGTGGTCTGGCATAACACCCTCTTCCCATCTGTGGGTCCACCATCTCTCCTCCTCTGTTCCAAACCCCAATCCAGTCTCTGTCTCTTCCCTCCCCCAGTCTGATCTCTCTCTATCTCCTCTTGTGTTCTCCTTCCTGGCAGGTCCAGCACATCTCTAACTATCTCCTTCCCCCACCCCCATCCAGGGTCCAGCAATCTCCATCTCTAACATACAGGTGTCTACATCTGTGTCTCTTTTTCCTCCAGCTCCCTATCCCACACAATGGGTTCTCTCAAGCCCCCCCCCCCACCTTGACCCCACATCATATCCCATATAGTAGTCTCTCCTGATCCCTCCCCCCCCCTCTCCCACTATCTGTCACAGTGGGTGCTCTTATGGCCATGACCCAGCCCCCCATCACACACAGTGGTCTCTCTTATGACCCCCCCCACCCTCTCCGTATATTACATCCCACACAGAAGTCTCTCCTGATCTCCACCCCCACTGTCTCTTTCATGCCTTAGTCCCAATCCCACACAGTGGGCTCTCTCATGCCCCGCCCCACATCACATAAGATCCCACACAGTAGTCTAACCCCCCCCCCCAAAAAAAAACAAAAAAACAAAGCAGAGGATCTTTGATTATCAGAGAATGGAGACTTCCGCTGCAGGCTGCTCTGGTACCACCACTCCTCTGCTCCTCTCTTCAACCCCCAATGCTCCTCTTTCATTGCCACTGCTATCTTCAGCACCCCGTGCTCTCTTCAGGGCTCTTCAGCGTCTCTTCAGCATCCTGCTGCACCTCTTCCATCACCACTGTCCCTCTTCAGCGCCCCGATGCTCCTCTGCTGGTACCATTGCTCTCTTCAGCCCCTAATCTCCTCTGCCATCGCCGCCAGAGCAGCCGCTCTCTTCAGTGCCCCGATGGTTTGCCACTACACCTCGACCATTAAGTGAGGGAAGGGACAATTTTTTTTTAAACCCTCCACTGCTACACAGCCCGCTGCTCCGATCACTTTCCGCCCGCTCCACGTGGGCCTCTGTATGAAGGCTTTCCCAGCCAATGAGATTTGTTTGCCTTGCCAGCCAATGAAATGCCCTTTCATTCCTGGAAAGGAGCATCTCATTGGCCAGAAAGCAGCATTTCATTGCCTGCCAGAAAGAAGAGAGAGAAGAGGTATTTTTTAATGAGGATTTTTGCCGGCTGCAAACCTTAGGCACCAGGTCCAAATTTTTAGTCGCCATGGCGAACTGGCACTTGGGGTTTGTCAAGCCCTGGTGTAGGTCTGCACTACTGTCTACCACATGATAAACCCTACATTAGCTGCTTAATACAGCTTAATTAAAGAGCCTACTTAAGACCCCTTTGACTAAGCTGCAGTAAACGGGGCCCTGTGCTAGCAGCAACATGAGTTTTTGATGCACACAGAGTCCCTTTTTTTACTGCAGTGGGTATAAAGGTGGAAAAAAGAAATGGCTGAGTGTAAGTTTGCATTTACTATGCAGCCATTTCAGGGGAGCACTTGCCACCATCCATTGAAGTGGTGATAAGGGCTCCTGTGCTAACCCGGTAATAACCAGGCAGCACTGCGTGCTGATTATCACCAAGTAACCCCTTGTGGTATTAATTTATTCCAACAGTGCCGGAAATGCCACACTGGGGGCGGAACTACCGCCAGCGGCCGCATTGGGACAGTCATAGTTCCGGCAACCCTTAGTAAAAGGGACTTAATGGAAATAAGAGCAAGACCAGGGCACTAGACTAGTAGCTAGATTCATAACAGTACAGCAAAAGCAGTCAGGGGCAATAGGATACCGCATGTGACCTACAGTGTTGGTAGGATATTCCACAAACTGGGTATCTTGGAGAAATAACAGAAAATGTTGTGCTATAGCATTGTTAGGAATATCAACATGAATACTGAGAAACCCTGGAAGAATGAAAGACAAAGTGCCCAGTATTTGTGAGACAATTAAATCATAAAAAATTTGAATTGAAGACAGGGAAACATGTGGGTTGATAGATTAGCAGAAAGTTAACAAGAAAGAAACTATTAAGCTAAAGTCAATAGCCTCAATTGCTAAGGTAACATATGTATTTAATAACTAGATATGAAGTGGGCCTCGCAGTAATATTTGCTAATCACTTCTCCATTTCAATTCATGGTTGCAGTGAATAAAATTATAGCCTGGGGAATCAAGTGGTCCAGATATGCTAATTCTGATTCACTAAGCCAGGTCTCAATAAGGCAGAGAGTCTCCAACTTAAAAAGTTTAAATGCAGTCCATAATCAAATGAGCCGTAAAGAGAGGGGAGCGCACATTAACTTTTTTTTTTAAAGAAAAGATGAGTTGGTGTTAATAATATGCAGCAAAGCGTTGGTTCAAGGCAAAACTGGAGACAAGGTGGAGATGTCTTACCTGCCTGAGATGAGATTAGTAACTCACTACAAGGGGCTTATGGCCCCACAGAACAGGGATCTGACCAGAGAGAAACATTTCCAAAGGCAAACTAGGAAAGAATAAACAACATAAAATTTGTGTAAGAAGGCACCCTCAGAAGGCAGTTGAAGGAATGCACTAAGGAGTACAAATACTCCTTAACTACACTTCTTTGGTATGTGCGGATATGGAAACGAAGCAAAATTTATGAAGCTGGGGAAGTGATATCACCCCTGGGAAAGGGCCAAAGGGGGTGGTCTGAAAACAATAAGCAAGGCTAAAGGAGTTAAGTAGGAGACCTGTAGGAGGCAAAGAGAAAACACAGGCTATATTCTTCCTCCTTCTTTGGGACAGTTGAGACAGAGCACATGCCAGGGTTACCTCAAGCCTCTCTGCGAATCTCATTGCCTCTTACCTCATTTGGGATCTGATAGTTGCCTATCTGCCCTGCATCTAGTCTTTACCTCTGTTCTAACCCTCTTCATCCTTTTCTGAATCAGCTATTTGAGTGTGCTATGAGAGGAGCCAGACATTATTATTTTTACAGGTAGGAGATTTCAAATTCTATTTTCACACAGGCAGCATTTTCCTTAAATTGGATTTTTAAAAACAGCAAGAAGGTTAAGCATATTCTGATGAAATGATGTTGAGATTATGTCATAAAAGTCTTATTTTTTTGTTTTATTACTTTTCATTAACAAATAAGTATTCTGATGCAAAGTTCTTAGTAACTGAAAAATAAATTAAATACTAGCAAATAGTACAAAACAATTGTATAACTTGTTGAAATGAATTTTCTGTATATTGACAGTTCGTAAAAGCTTTAATTTTGTGAACTATGGATCTCACTTGCTGATTGCTTAAGAAATAGACTAAACACTATAACATTGATTTACCTACTATGCAGTCTGCTGGATTAGCATTCAGACTAATTTCCCTGAAAAGAGACAACACTGAAGCTACCTTATCAAGATGTGTATGCTAGTTTATACTATGAGTCAGATGTACTTAGCTTTATTTCCCATTTACAGAAAACTGTAGCCCCTACCTTGGCAATAATAGGCCTAATATTTTAAAAGGTTCAACCACCTGTTAAACCATGCTGATTGGTATGGCTGCCAATATTCAGCAACACTTAACCAGGCAGTGCTTCTGAATGTTGGCACTAACTGGTTATGCCAAAACTGGATTGTGGAGAGGTGGCCCTGGAGCAGAGTCGGGGAGTAGCTGGGAGTTATTAAGGTGCTGGTGATATTCATTGCCAGTGCCCGCCTAACTAAATGATCAGACAGGACCACACAAAAGGCTGTCTTAACTTCAATCATTTAGTTGTACAGGTGCTGGCACTGAATATCAACTGGTACCTGTATACCTTACCCTCCTCTCTCTATCACCTGTCTCTACCTATCGACCCATCCATTTACTACCCATCCATCCTTCTATTATGTTATACTTAATTTCCTACTTTACATATCAAAATTCTGTGTTACCTATTACTATGTAAGCCACATTGAGCCTGCTTTTAGTGGGAAAGCGCGGAATACAAATATAATAAATAAATAAATAAATAAATAAATAAATAAATAACCTCTGGGTAGCAGCCAGAAGCATTCTCTTTTCTCCACTCTCTCCCCTAAACAAGATTTATTCCCCCCCTGAACCCCTCCTAACAAGATTGATCCCCTTCCTGAACTCCTTCCAACAAGAGCCACAACCTCTCCCAGCCCCCCCCCCAAGAGAAGGATCATTCCTGGACCTCTTCAAGAGAAGGACCCTTCCATGTCCCAGTAGGCCTTTCCAGCCCTACTTTAGTATCTTTCATGGTCTAGTGGGTAGTCTGAAGTGTAAAAAAAAGTCCCACCCAGTTAAAATACAATATCTATAAAAGACTTTTTAAACTCAAATGTGCCTCATTTGATTATATTCCTCAGGTTTTTTGTTTTTTCTACCCTTCTGCTGTTTGTGTGGGTATTGCATCCTTCTTCTATTGGGTAGTCTGTTCCTGTTGTTGGAATTTATTGTGTTTTGCATGCATTGCCTGTCACCTATTATTTCTCTGTGATTACTCTGTGACCTCTGATGTGAATTACTTAGAGAGGTCACACAGCTATGCAACTTCCTGTGGGGGTTAGATGCAGCACATGCAGCACATGGAGCACATGGAGCTCATGATCTCTCCTAACCTGAGAGGATCTACTATGGTGTGAGCATCCATTACCATCTAAGCACATGGAAGGAGCTGATAATACAAATGTATAGTAATATGTATATATAAGCCTGTCTGATTATAATCTAACTGCAAACTGTGAGTAAACAGATGTTTTGTTACTTCAACTTTAAAGTGACTCAGCAGTGAATTATTCAGGGGTGAATGAGAGAGAGATGAAGAAAGAAATTAACATTTCTAAAGCTGAAGCTGTGTGTACTAAAATCTGCTAATTATTTACTACAAATAATCCAACAAAAGGGTTATGGGCCCAGGGTCCAGGAATTGAAAAAGAAGAGAAATATTACCAGGCAGAAAAAAAGGCCACATTTTTCTCTTAAGTTTTAAAGGAAAGATTCAGTCTGTCTCTCTCTCCCCCCACACAGCAGACAGAAGGCTAAGAAAATGGCTGAGGGAAGAAATTCACCATTGTTCTATTCTCTCAAGGTGCCTAAATTAACTGAGTTTAATTATCAGCAGTGGGAACTAAGATTCATATGTCTCCTTCGAGCAAAAGGATTACATATATGCTTAGACCAAGACAGAACAGCTGAAAATATGGCTGAATGGGACAATGCAAACTATTATGTGAAGTGCATGCTTTTGGAAGCTCTCTCAGAGAAACAAGCCATATTAGTGGAGGGAAAAGATACACCAAAGGACATTTTATATAAACTGAGAACTATGTATGCAACTACATATGCAAAGCAGCAACCAATTTGGTTGGCAGAGTTGAATGAAACCAAATTAAGGGATAAAAGTAAATGTAATGATCACATTATGCATCTTATGTCTTCATTTCAAAAGCTAGAACTTTCTGGAATTCCCATGTGTGATGCATTGAAAAGAGCATTTCTTTTTACCTCACTATCAAAGAAGTTTGATGTTTTTAGGTCTGTAAATGAGGCCATTGAAGGGCAATCTTTTGAACAGGCAACATCAAAACTAAGGCAGGAATGCATAATAAATGATTCTGAGGAGATGTGTTCTCAAAGCAAGTCAGAGAGAAATGAAACAAATTTCTTGGCAAAGAACAGAGGAAGGCGGAGCTATGGGAAAACTCCACCCAAGGGCAAGCTGATTTGCTACTCATGTGGAAAGGAGGGACATGTATCTAAATGGTGTAAGGAAACACAAAACACTCCCTCTAGCTCACCTAAGCCAATGGAACTAAAGAATTTTCAAACCAGGAAATGTATGAAGGACAAAGATAAACACAAGGGCTTTCTAATGGCAGAAAAATCTTTGACTATGGTAAATAATAATTCAAATGAAAGTACTTGGATTTTGGATTCAGGGAGCACATGCCATTTAACCAATTGTAAAGATTTCTTTCAGGAAATGTGTCCAGAGGAAGGTATTCTTAAAACTGCAAACGCAGGGACTGCTAAGATCCAAGCAAAAGGTATTGGATTCTTAAAATGCAAAGTGTCTAATGAAGTTAAAGAAATTCCTGTAAGTGATGTCTTGTATATTCCCCAAGCAGTTTGCAATATGCTTAGTGTATCTACATTAGATAAGAAGGGATTTGTGATTCATTTTGAAAACAGTAAGTGCACAATCTCTAAAAATGATGAAGTGTATGCTGAAGCTTTTATGCATAATGATGTTTATAAACTGAGCATTTCAGGTGAAGCCTCACATCTGGCGCAAGTAAGGAAGAATGATGGTAAATGTAGTCTGGAAATCTGGCACCGCCGCCTGGGACATCGTGATTCTAAGGTGATCCAGGATCTTTACAGTAAGCAACTGGCCACCGGCATTCAGATAAGTGCAGATGCTGGTAATATGGAGAAATGCATAGACTGTGTTACTCAAAAAGGTGTGAGACCCTCATTTCCTGCATACACAGGAAATAGGAGTAATAAAGTGCTGGACTTAATACACAGTGACTTATGTGGACCGTTTAATATCCCATCATTGGGAAATAACAGATTTGTGCTGATATTCTTGGATGATTTCTCTAGATATTGTGTGGCCTATTTGCTGAAAGAAAAAAGTCAAGTCACAGACATGCTGAAGAAATACGTAGCCATGGTGGGCAATAAATTTGAAAGAAAACCAAAGGTTCTTCAGACCGACAATGGTGGTGAGTTCACTTCACAAAGCATGCGCACATTTCTAGAACAAGAAGGCATTCAGCATATCACAACAGTAGCTTATACACCAGAGCAAAATTCTGTTGCAGAGAGAAAATTTAGGTCACTTGTGGAAATGACCAGATGTATGCTGTCAGATAGCAATCTCCCTAAAAGACTATGGGGGGAAGCCATTCTCACAGCAGTGTACCTACAAAACAGAATGCCAACTAAAGGCGCTGAGCGCACACCACATGAGACATGGCATGGTAGGAAGCCAAACCTGTCACACATAAGAACATTTGGAAGTACAGCATATGCTCATGTACCAAAGCAAAGAAGGCATAAGCTGGATTCCACAACAGAAAGGGGCATTTTAGTTGGCTATACTCCAGGACACAAAGGATATAGAATTTTGAATCTGAAAACTGGCATTGTTGGCATAAGACATGTTACATATTTTGATGAAAACAAAAGGGTTGATAAAGGCTGGATTATCCCAGATGAGCCTTATCATCCAGAATATGAAACTAGAACCATAATAGACATGCCAGTGTATATAAATGCCATACCAAGGCAGATGTCTGAAAGCAACTCATCTGTATCTAACGAGGAACAGGCAGAGGAAGCAGACACAGAAAGGATCATTGAAGAAGACAGTACAGTTGGAGAAGGGGAATCAATTGGAGAAGAACTCTCAGATTTAGAGGATGCGGAAAGGTCAGACCAACCTGTTGTCAGACGCTCATCCAGGGAAAACAAAGGTGTTCCACCCCCAAGACTGTCTTACCTAACAAAGTCAGCAGAAGCTCAAGAGCCCTTAACATGGGATGAGATTGAGAAAATGCCAGCAGAAGAAGCTGCTGAATGGCGTAAAGCTGCACAAGAAGAAATTGATGCATTGGATAAAAATAATACTTGGATTCTTACAAAATTACCTCCTGGCAAGAAAGCTATAGGATGCAAATGGGTATTCAAGTTAAAAAGGAATGCACAAGGAAAAGTGGAAAGGTATAAAGCCAGATTAGTCGCAAAGGGATATCTTCAAAAATATGGAGAAGATTTTGATGAAGTGTTTGCACCTGTAGTGAAACACACGACAATCAGAACACTTCTGAGCATTGCAGTCTCAAAAGGCATGCAAGTCAAACACATTGATGTGAAAACAGCGTTTCTTCATGGAGAAATAACTGAAGACTTGTACATGGAACAACCAACAGGTTTCATAAATACAAAACAAAGACAGCTAGTGTGTAAATTAAACAAAGGTCTTTATGGATTAAAGCAAAGTGCAAAATGTTGGAATGATAAATTGCATGAAATATTGACAAATTTAGGATTTAAGCAAGGTGAAGCAGATAAATGCTTGTACACTAGGTGCAGAAATGGACAATATGCATACATTTTAGCTTTTGTTGATGATCTGCTCATTGCAAGCAAAAGTGAGCAAGAGTACAAGGACACTGTAAAGTGTTTAAACCAGAATGTTGAGATAAAAGAACTTGGTAATGTGTCATACTATCTTGGTATAGAAATTGAGAAACAAAATGATGGTTCTTATCTTCTAAGCCAGAAGCAGAAAATAAATGAGCTTATTGAAAGTTTAGGTATGCAAGATGCCCAAGTTGTAAGCACTCCCATGATCACTGATTTTCTGAAGGATGAAACAGTAAGAGAACCTTTACCAGATAACATCCAATATAGATCAGCCATAGGTAAGCTTTTATATCTAGCTACCACATACAGGGCTGATATAGCAAATGCAGTAGGAATTTTGAGCAGAAGGGTCAGCTCACCTACCAAATCAGATTGGACTGCAGTTAAAAGGATGGTAAGGTATTTAAAGGGTACCATTGATTGTAAATTAAAGATTTCAGCCAATAGTAATCCAAAACTAATATGTTACTGTGATTCAGATTGGGCAGGGGATCATTCTGATTATAAATCCACAAGTGGATATGTGTTTATGTATGGAAATGTACAAATTTCATGGGCCAGTCATAAACAAAGTATTGTGAGTTTGTCTTCTACAGAAGCTGAATACGTGGCCGTATCGGAAGCGTGCAGAGAACTGATGTGGATTGAAAAACTTTTGCTGGATTTCGGAATAGCTGAAAAGAGACCAATCCAGTTAATGGAAGATAATCAGAGCTGCATCCGACTGTCACAGAATGACAAGGTTCAGTCACGCACCAAGCACATCGCAACGAAATACCACAACGTGCGAGAGTTGGCGAAAGAAGGGGTCATCAGTCTACACTATTGTCACACCAGTGAGATGACAGCTGACATCATGACCAAACCGTTACCCAGAGAACATTTTGTGAATCTGCGTATAAAGCTTGGACTTTGTATGAATAAATAATTGCATGACAGTTATGCATGAGAAGGGGTTTGTTGGAATTTATTGTGTTTTGCATGCATTGCCTGTCACCTATTATTTCTCTGTGATTACTCTGTGACCTCTGATGTGAATTACTTAGAGAGGTCACACAGCTATGCAACTTCCTGTGGGGGTTAGATGCAGCACATGCAGCACATGGAGCACATGGAGCTCATGATCTCTCCTAACCTGAGAGGATCTACTATGGTGTGAGCATCCATTACCATCTAAGCACATGGAAGGAGCTGATAATACAAATGTATAGTAATATGTATATATAAGCCTGTCTGATTATAATCTAACTGCAAACTGTGAGTAAACAGATGTTTTGTTACTTCAACTTTAAAGTGACTCAGCAGTGAATTATTCAGGGGTGAATGAGAGAGAGATGAAGAAAGAAATTAACATTTCTAAAGCTGAAGCTGTGTGTACTAAAATCTGCTAATTATTTACTACAAATAATCCAACACCTGTCAGGTCAGCTCCAGGTACAAAATGACAGCTGTGACCTCTAGTAGTTATCTCATGGTATTACTGCTAGGTTTAGCCTTTCCTCACAAACAATAGGAGGGTAGTTTTATAAAGTGGATACCAACATTTACACACCAAGGGCTAGGCTTCAGTAAATGGCTCCCACCACTATCTATAAAGGATGCTTCTGGGATGAGAGCTCTTTAAAGAATAGCATTGGACGCCAAATGTTTCACCTGACTATGGGTGTGAGGACTTACACCAACTGAAATCAGGTGTAAATCCTTGTGCACAAGTTGGGGGTGTGTCCGCGGTATTCTAAAACACTGAGTGCAATTTTCCAGAATGCTCCTGATCCATCTATACCTCTCCCATGGGAATAACCCCTTTGTAATTGTACATGGATACATTTAGGTGAATCCTAAGGGTGGTTGAACAATTAGTTATAAAATATGTTGTTGTTTTTTACTTTAATTGTTTTGGAATTTGGTCTGCTTTGGGTCCTGTGCTGATTTGTACCTCTGTTGTCTTGTCAGAGTATGGAAGAAAATGATTTATGTTACTTTTACTAGTATTTTTACTGCTTATAGAATCTGGCTTTCTTAGGGGGAGGGATCAAGGTGACTGCAGCACAGCAAGGGCTTGGTGGGCCAGGAGCTGGGATGGAGGAGATTACTTGTGGTGGAGATGGGCGGGACGAGCAGGGATGGGCTACATTCCCATAAGGAAGGGCGGGGATTGGTTAGATTCCCCATGGGGCCGGATAGGGATGGGTTAGAATCCAGCAGGGATGGGTTGGATTTCTGTCCCTGTTCAACTCTCTATTGTTAAGCCAATTAAGTTATGCACATTGTTATAGAATATGCCTGGATTTCAGTTTAGTCTAGGCACACTATATAGAATCCCATAGTTAATGCATGCTAAGAGGAAAATATCATATGTTATTGCCTTAACTCACGTTAGTGATCACTCCCTTTAATTCTGTGTTTTATAGCATTCAGCCTTTCCATTATCTTAATAGATGAATTGTTGATTAGTAGTGCTAGTAAATAAAGGGCAAATAGTTAAAATATTTCTTTTTTTAGAGATTTAGTACTGCTTTTTTTAGAGTACAATCCTAAATAGTAAATACTTCAAACGCAGATTGGCAATTTATGATGGTAGAAGCCTTCTATGTTTCTCAGTTAAGCAAAAGTTCAGCATCTAAAAATGGTATCCTTTATTTCTTTTATAGAAAAAATAAATCAGATAACTGACCTTATGGTGACCCGTGTTCTTGGCTTTCTAAATGACAAGGTTCTCTTTTCTAGGACCTCATTTCTAAAGTTCAGCCTGAGCTTTCAGAATGCATTTGTATTGCTATTAATCTATTCAGTGTGTTTCTTTTACTTAAGGAAAATAATTATCTACCATGTCACTCACAATGAGCAAAGGTGCAAGACTGCTGGAAGAAGCCTAGAATTCATAGTGGTGCAATGCAACTCACAATTCTGTGTTTCATCATCATGTGTTAAAATTTCAGCATTTCTTGAAATCTAGTTTATTTTTCAAATCAGAGAGAGAGAGAGAGAGAGAGAAAGAAATCACTACCTTAGCCTCTGAAACAAGTTTGCTGTTTGGTTCCTTTCAGTTATCCAGCTAATGATTTTCAGTTACTCTGGTCATAGACATCATGTCATGTGTAACTCATGAGCTGAAGAACAACATCTAATTCCTTAAGACAGATTGCTGTACAATAAGATTAATGTCCATATAGCTATACGTTTGTTCACAATGAGCTTTCTTTTTTTTTTTGTATACCAGCCACTCCAATACAGATTTTCACATGCTTATCTTCGTATCCATTATTTAGAAGCCACTAACTACATTACAAAAAAAAAAAAAAGGAAGAAAGAAAAGAAAACAAAAGAAACACAAAGAAAAGAACATCCTGTATGCTAAGATATCTGGTCACAACCCTGTCAGTCATGGAAAAGTGCAACTTAATTTAAACATTAAAATAAATAACTGCATAATAAAGGTTAGTTTCCTTACTCTAAAGGTGGGAGAGGAGTGAACAATTACTTAGAAGCAAGATGACAAGTTGGCACTAGTGTGGAACTTGTCCCATGAGGAGATATAGTATTGCTAGTGATAGGGATCAGGTAGGATCAGACACAACTAGGGCACTGATTTGGCAACTGGATTGATCAGGACACTGGAGCAGTAAGCACAGGAACTGGGGGTTTCTGTCACATTTTTCATTTTGATGGTTGAAGATAGTGGGCAGAAAGGAAGGCATAGAATGGGGCATGTGCTTGCCTGGAGCATGAATTGTGCTGTATTAGGCAACATGTGCAAAGCTGTAGAAGGCTTATGTGCTGAGTTTGCTAGGTAACTGCAACTTGTGTGGGGGCATAGGGGGAAAGAGCACTTTGACTCCAGTAGTTGTGGAATGAACAGAAAAAAGAAGGTTATATTATCTGAGAAGTGTTTTTATTTTTATTTTTTAAGGCAAAGGTCCTTGTCTGTGACTATTGGTGCATGTTGACAGGGGCTGAGCTGTCCTTGGTCCTGATGCTGCATTCAGAGGGAATGTGTAACTTGTCATTATAAAAAAAAAAAATATACAGATGAATGATTGTGGAAGGTGAGTGTCTCATTTTATTGGTGGAAATGTTCTTAAAGAAAAGATCAAAGAGAGATTCTAAAAACATAAGAGACCATATTATAAGAATTATTACTGAACTGTATTGTGAATATATTAAAACTCAAAAGATTACTGAAAACGTGATATACTTACAAAAGTAGTAATAGTCGGGGAAACTTGGCTGATCAGAGACAGTAAAAATATCTGAAATATTAATTGACATTGTTTTGTAAACACTGATACTCATCTTAAGCAGGATTTAAAGAAATCCACTCATTGATTGGATGTTTATACAAAGGTTCAGCTTGTGTATCAGGTGAATAAGTGAAACTACTCTACCTTTAGTAACAGATGGAGAAGCTCTGATACTAAGACATTGTATTATTTAACTTACAGTAATAAGCTGGAATGAGATAGTGATTTGGAATACATAAAATACTATTACCCTTACATTTTATAAAGTTCTGAAAGTAAGCAAGTCACATGTATTTGAAAATATGGGGTTGTGCCACATCTGACTAGGTGGAACCTAAGAGACAGCTCTGCGAATGCTTGACTACCTTCAGTTTTGCAATAAGGCATGAACCGTGACAAAGAAGAGGTGATATATGGTGAGTGTTTTACCCCTAATAATCTAGAAAAGTTGGCTCCTATAATGGCAAATCATGTCCTAGACAAGTGAGTATCCCCTCCTGGGGATGGTCCTATTTTCAGTGTAACTGCCAACAGAAACCAAGTACTGTAGTTCCAAATGTGTGTCCAGGTATTTTCAAAAGTGTGTTTTCCACATGCTTCCTTTTCATTTTGGAGGCCAGACTGCATATGCTTATCCCTGTTTGCTGTGCCAATACCTTTGATTATCCCAAATCTGGTCTTGCTAATGTGTCTTTGCTCTTTCCTTGCAGAGGCATGTGGTAGCCGTGTTAGTCCACTCTTAAGGTTATCAATAGAAATCAAACAAAATAAAACATGGAAAAGAAAATAAGATGATACCTTTTTTATTGGACATAACTTAATACATTTCTTGATTAGCTTTCGAAGGTTGCCCTTCTTCGTCAGATCGGAAATAAGCAAATGTGCTAGCTGACAGTGTATATAAGTGAAAACATTCAAGCATTACTATGACAGTCTGACAGGGTGGGAGGATGGGGGTGGGTTGGAGGTATGCATGGGGACATCAAAGCATATCATTGATATTCTATCCTGCTGCATACCAGTGACCTCTTCCCTGTGCAGGGAAGCTAGCTGCCATGTGCCAGGAGCTGTCAAAAATCCTGCAGTTGAATCTAGTCTCCACCCACTAGACCCAAAAGAGGTTGGAATTCTCCCCAATGCAGCCACTTCCATCTTGGTAGACCCAATGTAATTGAGATTGCGACAGTGGTTTCAGCCCAGCTAATGGACCAAATGGACTCATGCCATCTCTTGTCATTAAACCTACTTGATCACAACTGCCTGTCTATCCATACTATGATGCATATATACAGACACAGACATTGGCATGGAATGCGACACTGTGAGATGGAGGCGGAGGCATTTAATGGTTAGATGATTAGAGCAGTAGGCTGAGACCCAGGGGAGCCTGGCTCATCCCACTGCAGCTCCTTGGGAAAGCCTCTGAACCCTCCATTGCCTCAGGTACAAACTCAAATTGTAAGCCTTCCAGGGACAGAAAATGCCAATTATACCTTGCAGGTGGTGTATGAGGAATCAATAAATAAAATGAATAAAATGAAGCAAGTGTAAATTTGTTTTGCTCATCTTGCATTTTCAGGCAGGTTTTAGACAATATCACTCAAATTCTTTATATGACAACTAAATTTGCACACGCAAATCATAACCAATTATTGGTGTTAATTGGCCTTAATTGGGATTTACATGTGCATTGTATTCTATAACAATGAGTGTGAAAGGCCTATAGGGCCTTATTCTATGAAGGTTATGCTCCTTAATGTATGCTCTTATATTATGAGCGTAATCTATCCTCTTAAATTTATACTCCTAATTTAGGGCCTGTTACACACATAGATTTAGCATACATTAGGAGCATGAATTTATGAACATAGATTACGCTCATAATATAATATAGGGGCATACATTTAGGAGCATAACTTTTATAGAAAAAGGCCCATAGCGCATAAATTCAAGAGGGCATGGCCAAGTGTTCCCTGGTAGGAGGGGTGGCAATTTGTACAAGAAACGTTTATAGAAAAAACAGCATTGCATTTTCCACCTAAAGTCTTTAGAACCTATGGAACTTAATAACCATATAGATTGGTTGGTCTTTTTGTAATTCTATGACATCATCATATTGTGTGATGATTTAGACCACTATTGGCTATATTAGGTTGGCATTTTGTTTTATATGGGTGCCATTTTTGATTGGCCATAATCAGCGGGTTTCATGATATATCATTAATTGAGTATGAGTAAGTCTAGGAGCATACAGTTCTCTATATCTCACAGTGAGCAAAATCACTATAGTTCAGTTTTGACTGGTTAGGCTTGTTCTGTTGTGGGAGTTGCAGTAGGCTGTTTACTATACTGAACAGGTGCTTAGTTGAGTTGGCAGCCTGTTCAATGCATTAAGAGAAATATTGTTTTTTGTCTGCTGTTAAGGCTTGGCGGTACTTTGTCATATGATTCCTTCAGTTTAGCTATCATCATCCAGGCAAGATTTATACCATTACCTTTCCAGTTTCCGTCCTTCTCACTTAAGGTTCCAAAGTTCTGGAGAATACCAAGGTGAGCATTTGTAAGCAGGACATACGACCTTTTTTAGTAGTGCCATTTTCTCTAAGGTCTTTGCTAAGTGTGTATTCCAAATATCAACCTGTTCTGACACTGTAGTTGTCTTTTCATCTACATGTGTTTGGGTCACTTTGTAGTTGACAGGCCCTGTCTTCTCTCTTATCACATATGGCCTTTGCCACTTGCACAACAGCTTGCTTTCCAACAAGGGCAGAAGGACTAGAAATCTGTCCCCTGTTTGTAAGGTTCTCTGAATGGCCTTCTGGTTATAGGCTTGGGCCTGCACAGCCTGGGCCTTCTCTGTCAGCCTCACCTGCTTTCTTCAATCTTTTCTGGATGGTAAGCATGTACTGTACCAGGTTCCTCCTCAGATTGGGTTGTTCCTCTCAGACTTCTCAAACCACATCCAGGATTCTTCTATGTATCCGCCAATATATTAAATCAAATGAAGAGAACCCAGTTGAACTCTGGGGCACCTCGCATACAGCAAACAGGAGGTATGGGAGCAGGGTATCCAAGTTCTTCCCATCTTTAGCCATAAATTTACTCAGCATTTTCTTGAAAGTCTTGTTGAAATGTTCCACTAGACTGTCAATCTATGGATGATACACTGATGTCCACAAGTTCTTTACTTTTAGCAGGGCACACATTTGATTTATGACTTGCAACATAAAAGTCTGGGTTGTCCTGCCCATTTTCTTCCCCTGGCCCCAGGTCTCCATCAACTGCAGCTCCAAAATTCAGTGGGCAGCACAGTTTTCCCACTGATGTTGATGGTGGAGCGTAGGCAGTTTTAGGTGTTTTTGTATATAAGTCGTGGTCTTATAAATGAAAGATCTCAGAAAAAGAGGCCAAGCATTGTGAGATTTTATTTATTTATTTTATTTTGTAGGTGGTTGTATGACTACTTTTAGGGGTTCACTTTGCTTTTTACCCCTATTAGGTAGGTGATATTTAGTATGTATGGTCATTCAGTTATTTTAGTGTTGTATATCTCCACCTATCTGTCCTATGCAGTTCTGTTGATATACATTTAGTGTTGATATTATTATTTTTTGTTGATATCATGTCTTGTATTAAAATTATTATTTTATTGCATGCATATTTAATCTGAATGTTTTTAACTGATATTGATTTGATATTATATTTTATTGTATTATGTTTTTAGATTTGATGTTTTTATTTTATATGATGTGATAGTGTTTTTAGATATGTTTTATTATCAAATATACAATGGTGAAGTTTATGTTTTACTCATTATGTATTTTTATTTTGTAGTTTTTTTACCCCTGACTCAGCCTGAGGGTGAAACGTGGCCACGTCGGGTAACTTGTAATAAACCACTTCTTCTGTTACCCTCCTGTTCTATTTTTTTGTCTTTTGTGATCTGCTTTTTTTCTTTTGATTAGCTATTTATGTGGCAGATCTTTGCCTTTTTTTTGTTTCTGTCTTAAATGTGAGAAATACAATCTTTAACCAGATATGATATGGTATAGGTAACCAATGAAGTTTGAAAAATAACGGAGTTACTGGGTCAAAAGCCCATGATATGGCTATGCTCTGCCCATGTTAATACCCCTATGAAACTGGACGCTAAGGGGGAAATTCTACATATGTCGCCTGGAAAATCTGCAATGAAATCATTTTTGCCAGAGTATTCTATAAGATTTAGGCACGGTATATAGAATACACTTAGTTATATCACAGTGCCTAAAACTACAAGCATCCATTTAAACCAATGAAGAGCTGAAGAGCTGTCCTAAATATGGCCACTTAGCTATGCAGTTGCTGGCTTTGAATAATTGTTGTAAAGAAAAAAAAATCCCCCGAGCCCCCTTCTGCCCCAATGTCCCCTTTTCCCTTCCTTACCTCTCCCCCACACTCTTAGACTCCCTCCTCAAGACCTCTCACCCCTGCCTCTTCCAACAGTGAAGGTAAGCCCCTGGGTTTACCTACATCCCTGGTGGTCTGGTGGTGTTGTTGGGGGCAGAAGTGCAGCTCCCCTCACTCCTGCCCCTTGTGGCACCTTGGTAAAATGGCTGCAGTGACCTCTTGCTGCAGCTCATCCAACGACCCCACTGGACCACCAGGGATGTAGGTAAGCTTTCACTGTTGGGGGGAGGTGGGGGTCTTGTGGAGGGGGGAGGGAAGGAGAGAAAGAGGGTACATTGGGGTAGGTGTGAGCTCAGGGGCTTAAAAAAATGTTATGCATGCCGGAGCAGCCTGATATTCAGCCGTTGCCGCATAACTGTTATGCGGCCCCGGCTGAATATCGGTCAGGCCCGCAGTACCTCTGGCAGCTTGCCCTCCCCAAATGATCCTCTGATATTCAGTGCCAGTACCCAGACATGGCCTGGCACTGAATATCGGGGGATAATATAGCCGGCAAAGATCAGCGTTTAAAAAAATGTTGACTGCTGCCAACTGAATATTGGAGGGATTGTTTCCAAACAGTTCACACTCAATGACTTTGCTCCTTTGATGATAAAATGGCCAAACAAAAACTAATAAAATGACATGGGAAATGACACAAAACAAAAATGTTCTGTTTGCCCATCCCTAATGCCTACGGATGGCTCAATTTTCGTTTTCTAACTTTGAAATGTTTGTAATGTTTATTCATTGGAACACAGAGCAGATTACTGGGTTGCATAATATTGTCCACATTGAAGTTGTGTACTTTAAGAAAAAAAAGAAATAGGGGTCCTTTAACTAAGGTGCACTGAAAAAATGTCCTGCGCTAGTGTAGGCGCGTAATTTGGACACGTGTAGATCCATTTTTCAGTGCACCTGTAAAAAAATACCCTTTTTTGGTGCACGTCCATTTTGGGTCTGAGATCTTACCACCACCCACTCACTTAGTGGTAAGGTCTCACCCATGAACCGGGCAGTAATCGTCAATGCTTGTACAATGCCGATTACCGCCCGGTTAGTGCCGCACGCTAGAAAATAAAATATATTTTCCAGCACGTGTAGTCAACGTGCATAAAAAATGAAATTACCGTCACTTCTCAAATAAAAGAACTGTATTTATCTTCAACCTGAAGGCCCAGTGTTGCTTTTTCTTGTTTCTCCCCTTACAGTAGCCACACTCACAGTGGCCACACCCCTTTTACCAGTCATGCAGCATATAAAAAAAATCACTGAAAATATTACACTGGCATAGGAGAAGAAAAGAAGCTTGTGATTTTTTAATTATAAATAACTGGTAAAAAAGACCCGTTTCTGTTTGAAAGGAAACGGGCGCTAGCAGGGTTTTCCTCTGAGTGTGTATGTTTGAGAGAGTGTATGTGAGAGTGACTGTGTGAGAGAGGCTTCTGTTCCTGCTGCTGTGCATTCCCTGTGTTGTGCTGATTCGCTGCTCCCTGTATCGTGGCTCCGCCTCTCTCCCTTCTACTGGCCAATATGGTGTGGGTTATGTGACATCACTATTATCTACTCCAACATGATCCACAGTTCCAGGTAGCCTCAGAATGTTGGAGGTGAGAATTATTATATAGGATTTCTGTAAGCTGTTACTGCTCTAGTACACCCCAAATCACACAAACCAAATTAGCACACAGACTAGGAATAAGGAGAACAGTCTTGCCAAATCTGAAAACATAATATGCTATCAAAATCTCAGAACCTAACATACAGATCCCTATTCATACACTTGGCCTTGCAGTCACACATGCAGAGCAGAGATAGCCCCTCTTCAAATACAGGCAAAAATTAACCTGAAATCCCAAGAAGCCAGACTCTGCATGCAGCACAATGCCAGGAAAACAGATACAGTGTACAGTGATAAATAAGACAGCACATGTAAATTCTCAAATTGGATATATTCCAAACACTAAAATGAAAATAAAAAGATTTTTTCTACCTTTGTTGTCTGGTGACTTTGTTGGTCCCAGTAACTGGTCTGGCTGCTCTCTATCTGTTCTCTTATCTCCATTTCAAGGGCCTCCTGTCCATTTATTTCATTGTTCTCCTCCTTTCTTCTTTAATTCCTGCCCTATAAGTAAAAGCTGAGTCCTCCACAGACTTGACTGGTGGAGGCATTTAGTGGATCAAACTTTTGCCTATTTTCTCCATCCATGTGCAGTTTTTCTCCTTTCTTCCCTTTCCGTCCTCTCCATCCATGTGCATCACCTTACTCTCTCTTCCCTCCCCTCAATCCATATCTACCATTTCTCCTCTCTCCCCTTTCCTCCATCCATGTCCAACATTTCTCCTCTCTCCCCTCCCCTCCATCCATGTACAGCTCCTTCCTTTCTCTTCCTTTCCCTCCATCATTGTGCATCTCTTTCTTCTTGTTCTTCTCTCTTCTCTTCCCTCCATCCATGTCCAGCATCTGCCCTCCCCTCCTCTCTATCCATGTACATCTCCTTCCTCTCTATTTCCTCCCCTCCATCCATGCCCAGAATTTCTCCTCTCTTCCCTCCCCTCCATCTATGTACATCTCCTTCCTCTCTCTTCCCTCCCCTCCGTCCATGCCCAGCATTTGCCCTCCCCTCTTCTCTATCCATGTACATCTCCTTCCTCTCTCTTTCCTCCCCTCCATCCATGCCCAGAATTTCTCCTCTACCCTCCATCCATGTCCAGCATTTTCCTCTCTTCCCCCCCCCTTCCATCCATGTCCTGCACTACTCCTCTCTCCCCTCCCCTAATCTCTTCTGTCCCACCCATCCACCCATCCACCCATCCTCACCCACTCTATTTCTTACCTCCCTCGGTCCTTCTCTCTTCCTCCCCCCCCCTCAAGTCCAGTATTTCTCCTCAAATCTTCCTCCTTCTCCCACTGCCTGCCTCTGAGAGCATAATCAGCCAGTACAAGGCCTGGAACCAGTGCTAACTCAAATGCTGAAGAGCCTTCCCATCCACACACTCGGGAAGGCCCTGTTGGATCTGCTCTCTCTGACACATATGTTTCAGAGGGGCAGTACCAACAGAGCTTTCACAAGTGCATAGGCTCAAAGGCTCCTCTGTGCTGAAGTTAGCACTGGTGCTTGTACTGTCACGTTTGTCATTAAACCTCCTTGGTCTGATTACTGCCAGGGGCTGGACTCCCAGAGGCAAGCAATGGAAGGGAAATAGAATCAGCCCCATAGCGGAGATAACTGGTTATCTTATGCTGAATATTAATGCTTAGCTGACTTAGAGCTATTTAACGGTCCAGGAGTCTTTCCTGGTCAGTTAAATAGCGCTGAATATCTGGTCCCTTAGAGTTTGGCCAGCTGAGGTCTGGAGATTGTTGTGCAGATCCATTACACTTGAAACTTGGACCTCATTAATTAGTAAATATGATAAAATGTATTCCTTTTTAATTCAGCAGGGATGGTTTCTAGGTAAGGTGCCTGATGCTACTTTAGCAGGTTACATACTCTTTGCAAAGGAAGCTAGCTATTCTAGAAGTGCTGCTACAAGGCATTTGGTGGGGTTTTCTTTTTCTGCAAAACTTTTGGTTGCAGTAACCCTAATACTGGGGTTTTTGTTAAAAGTATTCTGGTAATTTCCTTATCTGAGGTGGTCTAGATAAGTGGATCAGAAAGGGGATAGTAGGAGGCCCATCATACATGATAGTTTGCTTAGGTTGTAGCATTCACTTTGACAGTGGTACAGTCTTGTTTTGAGAGTAGTTTGTATAAAACTGCATTTTGCATTGCCTGTTGGAGCTTTTTAGATTGGAGAACTAGATCCCAAATCTAGATGGTCATTAAAGGGTGTGGGCTTTTATTTTGTCATGTTAGGGTTAAGGTGTCTGAAATTCATTTGATCATCCACAGATCAAAGAATGATCTGGAGAATAAGGATTGCTAATAGTGATCCTCAGTGAGGTATCGGGTGCAGTCACATGCCTGGTTAAGAATATGACTTATCTATTTGGCTATCCATCTAGAATTGGAGGGGCATCTCTTTATGATTGCTGGTGCTTCTCCACTGACTCACTACAAGCTTTTGCTGTATTACTTTTAGTATCAAAGGAATTAGGGTATAATCTACTATTGTTTGGTACACATTCATTTAGAATTGGGCAGCAACTAGTGCTGTAGATGCAAGGTTGTGTTAAGCAGTAATTAAACAGACTGGAAGGTGGAATTCTAGTCTGCTAGTTACATTCATCTGGATTACAAGTTAAAAGATTCTCTGTTTAACATGGATTTTTGTGTTGCAGATTTGGGGATGTCAGAGTTGTCATTTAATTGGTCACACATTTATTTTGTTGTTGTTGTTGTTTACTAGGCAGATTGGTATACAGCTTTCGGCCATATGGCCAACCTCTGGGATTGTCCTTAGTTTGTGCATCATTCACCTGGATGGGTGAGAAAGGCATATTGTAGTCACAGTTAAAGCTATTGTTGCATTACGAGTTGCAAAGGAGGCAGTGACCGATTGTTCTGCTAGTGGCAGTGGTGTGCTGGAGCAGGCTGTCACAGGCTCTCGAGAGCCATTTGTTAAGTTTTTAAGAATTTTGGGAGCCGGTTCTCCATGGCTACTTTAACAAATGGATCCCTAAATGTGGGCTTGGGCCCCTCCTGAATTCTCTTTTACTTTGCTGGCGAGAGAGAGCCCCCTGTTAACAATTTACCAGCACACCCCTGATTTTGGGGAACAGCCTTGACATTTGGACTTGTAAATGGTTAAAAAGAGCATTGAAGAGTGACTTAGAGAGCTACTGTAGTGGGCAATCCTTCTATGGTTGGATATTATTCCTTGGCTCTGCTTTGAGGGACGAAGGTGTGCTCCAGATTTCCAATTAACAATTAATTGGCATATTGGCAAGCATGTCATTAACAGGAATAGGATGCAGGTTAAACATAATTGGGTTTATTTGGATTGTCCTGAGCTTTTTGGGAGGCATGGGGTCCACTTATCGAAAGTAGATCGGTAGAAGGCTTTGGATTCTTTGATACAACCATGAGTTGGCTGTAGTTTTTTCCTTGGCAGTGGTGGGATGGGGGTGGGGGGACCCAGGAAAGTGTTCGGGTCCTGGGTCTGTGGCAGTTACCCAAGACAATTCTGTTGACTTAGTTCTGTGGGAGATGTGTAAGAACCTAGGACTGGCATTGGGCTGATGGCTAACCAGCTCATTTTCGAAAGAGAAGGGCGCCCATCTTCTGACACAAATTGGGAGATGGGTGTCCTTCTCTCAGGGCCGGCCAAATCGGCATAATCGAAACCAAATTTAGGCCGCCCTCAACTGCTTTCCATTGTGGGGACGGCCAAAGTTCAAGGGGGCATGTCACCAGTGTACCGAAGGTGGGACAGGGGTGTGATTAAGAGATGGCCATCCTCGGCCGATAATGGAAAAAGGAAGGGCATCTCTGGTGAGCATTTGGCTGACTTTACTTGGTCCCTTTTGTTTCACGACCAAGCCTCGAAAAGGTGCCCAAACTGACCAGATGACCACTGGAGGGAATCGGGGATGACCTCCCCTTACTCCCCCAGTGGTCACTGACCCCCTCCCATCCTAAAAAAAAACAATTTAAAAAACATTTTTTGCCAGCCTCTATGCCAGACTCAAATACCCAGCTACATTATAGCAGTATGCAGGTCCCTGGAGCAGTTTTTAGTGGGTTCAGTGCACTTCAGACAGGCGGACCCAGGCCCATCCCCCCCCCCCACCTGTTACACTTGTGGTGGTAAATGTGAGCCCTCTAAAACCCACCCAAAACCCAGTGTACCCACATGTAAGTGCCCCCCTTCATCCCTAAGGGCTATGGTAGTGGTGTAGAGTTGTGAGTAGTGGGGTTTTTTTTTGGGGGGGGGGGCTCAGCACACAATATAAGGGAGCTATGCAACTGGGAGCAATTTGTGAAGTCCACTACATTGCCCCCTAGGGTGCCCGGTTGGTGTCCTGGCATGTGAGAGGGACCAGTGCCCTACGAATGCTGGCTCCTTCCACGACCAAAAGCCTTGAATTTGGTCATTTTTTAGATGGGCGTTCTCGGTTTGCATTATAGGCAAAAACCGAGGCCGCTCATCTCTAAGGTCGGTGAGCTCAACATTTCGGTCAACCTAAATGTTGAGATTTGGCCGGCCCTGACCGTATTATCGAAATGAAAAATGGACGCCCATCTTGTTTCAATAATACGGGATGCCCCCACCCCTTCGCTGGGGTGCCCGTAAAGATGGGCACCCAGTTCGATTATGCCCCTCCACGCTACCTCAGGCTTGGCCGGGTACTAAAACAAAGGGATGCATTCCTTTGCTAATAATATGGCAGAGACCACAGCAAATGTGTTAATGACTCTTGTGGTTTGGGGTAGTAACGTAGTGGTAGTGGTGGTGGTGATGGGAGATGGGGCAGTGTTAATACTTGCACGTGCTGTTTATAGACTTTGGCTCAGATGATACTTTGAGCTGTGTTGCCTTTATATATGTATACCGCTTTGAATGTAGTTACAAAAACTTCAGAAAGGTGGTATATCAAGTCCTATTTCTTTTTCTCTTTACCTTAATAAAGCTGGTGCCAACGTTTTTTTTTCCAGGATAATTTGTGCAGTATGGTTATTTTACTGTATGGAGGTGGAGAAGAGATTGCATTTGACTTTCAGCTGGAGTGATCATGACTGGCCCAGTGTACATTGCCTCCGTTAAGCCAACTCCAGATAATCCCTTTATTCTAAATTGCTTGGACTACTCATTTTAATCTTTGCCCTGTATGTTTCTCACCTCTGAATTGAAAAGGAAGTGACTTCCCATTTATTTTTGCAATAACAATAGTTTTCCTATATGATTTTTAACCTGAGCGGAGACTGACAGCTGGCATTCTGGAAACTAGTGAATTGCATGTTCTCTTTGCTAGTTTAGAGCACAAATTCCTAGATAACAATATCGGTACAATAAAGACAGTGAAACATGTTAGAAAATTGAATCTTTTATAAGTAAGTCCTCTGTAATTTGAAGCTGAGCATAACTGAAAAAAAAACATAAATATATTCTTGTAAATTGACTTTCATACTTTTTTCAGCAGTAATCTTGCTGCTTTCTATAGTTCAAAACAAAAACCATTTGTGCTCTGCTTGCATTTCGGTGTTATATAGAAAGTCGGGGAGTGTGGGAGTATTTGGAGCTTTTAGTAAAGCTTATAAGAAACTGAATCCTTTTCACCTTTAAAGAATTATCTAAAATTAACTGTCCACATCTGCTTTAAGTTATGATTCAGGTAAATGATTAATCCTACTTTGTGTAGTGAGCTCTGTTTATCTGAAATTCAAGATGTTGTATTAATTCCAGTAGAGAAAGAAACTAAGAAACAGTTTCCAAGGCATGACCTCATGCGCAGAGCTTTATTTAGAAAGCAAAGTTAAATTTAAGCGAGCCACAAGGCTAAGTACCCTGTGTGAACCGAGTCACTTCTGAGGTCAGAGAGTTAACAGGATTATTAAATCAGTGTTTATTCTTGACAATAAGGCTGAGCACTGGGATGTAAAATACTAGTGTACTGATTGCTCCCGCTCTTATTAACAATATTGGAGTGACCATACAAAGTAATTACTGGGACATGCCACTAAATATTACTGCTAGCTGGGCATCCCCTAACCTTCTAGGTTAGGGGCATACTGGCAGTTAGGGCAGAAGGCCAACTTAATCAGTTAGCAGCAGTATTCAGTCCACTAACCAGCTAAATAAGCACATAAATTCAGGACAGCTGTTTTACTGACCTAACTTTAGATGCTAAGTTAATGGGCAGCAGTCTGAATATCGGCCAATCCCCAGTTAACTTCTTGATTAGCGTACTATGATGAAGTAGCCCCATAGGCCTCCCCTAATGCACAGGTCCTAAGAAAAACTACCCTCATAAATAAACATCCCATTGCTGAGGGAGAAAAGGAAAAGCCTGAGTGTCCTTGTGAAAGAAAGACACGATTTTCCCCACTCAGTTAGGGTCTGGGCTTCCCCATCAGGTAGATAGGGGGCATGAGAGGGATGAAGCCCAATTTCCTTGGCTAAGGGGCCCTTTTACTAAAGGGTTGCCGCGCAGCAATCCAGGTTTAAAAAAGGTTTGGACAGCTTCCTAAAGGAAAAGTCCATAGACCATTATTAAAATGGACTTGGGGAAAATCCACTACTTATTTCTGGGATACGCAGAATGAAATGTTTTGTACTTTTTTGGGATCTTGACATGTATTTGTGACCTGGATTGGCCACTGTTGGAAACAGGATGCTGAGCTTGATGGACCTTTGGTCTGTCCCAGTATGGCAATACTTATGTACAGGGTTGCCGTGCAGCAACCTGGAACTACCGCTGGCCCAACGCAGGTGCTGCCAGTAGTTCTGCCCCCAGTGCATGCCATTTATGGTTACTGCTGGGTTAACACAGGAGCCCTCAGAAACCAACGGCAAATTGCCGAAGGTTTCGAATGCTGTTACGTAATGTGTGTTTGTAGCATATAGAGCGTTCAGTTTCTATCATTGGGCTATGATGTAACTCCAAAGAGGAATTTTGTGTACATTTTTTCTTCGGCTTTCCCTCCAAAGTACTTTTTGAGCACTCTTTATAAACGTTTTGCTAGAGTCCATGCTATTTGTATTAGTTTACTTTATTATAACTCTAGCACATACTGCAGTTAAGGTAGGCCGGCGAGGGGCATGCCGAGCAGCCGCACATAACATGGTGGCTGCTGCCCGGCAGCTCCTGCTTCAGAGCGACCCTTCCTTTCTGGCTTCCCCATCGGCGATTGAGATGACGCGGCAGCCGTTGGTTGGGAAGCCGTTGGTTGGGAAGCTGGAAGGGGCAGGGCTACAGGAGAAATCATAAAAGCTGCCAATGAGGGCTAGGGAGCCTCTTGTTGGCAGCGAGCGGTGCGGGAGTTTCAATCACGGTATTAGCTGGCTATCAGATCAGCTGATTTCCCTCCCTTTTTTTTTATTTTCTCAGTTTCTCACAAAAGCCGGCCATTTCCCTTTCCTTGTTCGTGATCGCAGTGTAGCGGTGTCACGCCTTTTTTAAAATTTTGCTTTTTCCACAGAGCCGGCCATCTCGCAATCATTACATTTTCTCTTTTGTTTAGCACAGAAGCCCTTACCTCAATGGGTGGCGGTAAGTGCTCCTCCTCAAAATGGCCATGGGGAACGTGTGAAATTACTGCACTGCCTTTTAATTTTTGGCTATTTTCACCTGCTTCAGTAAAAGGGGCCCTGACAAAAATAGTGGTTGCCCCCTGATATGCCAGGACACCAGCTGGGCACCCTAGGTCAGTGCGGTGGACTTCAGAAAAAGCTCCCACATGCATAGCTCCCTTACCACGGGTGCTGAGCTCCCAACCCCCCCCCCCCCAAACCCACTACCCACAATTGTACGACACTACCATAGCTCTTAGGGGTGAAGGGGGCACCTACATGTGGGTACAGTGGGTTTTTGAGGCCTCCCATTTACCAACACAAGTGTTACAGGTGGGGGGGGGGGGATGGGCCTGGTCCACCTGGCTGAAGTGCACTGCGGTACCGACTAAAAGTGCTCCAGGGACCTGCATACACACAGGCCTCTAGGACTGGTTGCTGCTATATAACATTGGCACACCAGTTGACACCTGAAGACTAATCTCTCCGAAAACATCCTTTATTGGAATAACCGTGTTTACTCAGAGTTAACTGCAGATCAGAGGTTGTGCCCCACTGGCAATGAGTCTCCCTGGTACTGAGATGAGCAGTAGGTCAGAGCTGGCAGAATGCTGTACAATGCCCTCTTTCAGCCACATTCAAGGTAAGAACTAAGTTCTCTAACATAGCTAACACAGGAAAGGGAACTAAAACTGGCTTACAAAAATGGCTACTACCGCATGGACTACAACAGGAAACACAACAGGGCACACTCTGACCCAGTAGGCAGGGGAAAAAGCACCATGGGAGAAGAGCCTACCAACTACCAACATAGTGAGACTGTAACACAAGCTAATGAAATCACGGAGCCCAATACCCTACACCCACCACAATGCAATGCTGATGTGACCCTGTAGTGCACCCGAGAGCCACTTCTGACCCAGGGAAAGGTTGTGAGAGGATTGAACACATTCTGCAGTCGTGGAGGTGGGTACGGCATTTGAGGCTGGCAAAGGATAGAACACATTCTGCTGTCATGGAGGTGGGTACGGCATTTGAGGCTGGCATAGAGGCTGGAAAAAAAGTTTTTAAAGTGGGGATTTTTTGGTGGGAGGAAGTTAGTGACCACTGGGGGAGTCCGGGGAGGTCATCCCCGATTCCCTCCAGTGGTCATCTGGGCAGTTGGAGCACTTTTTTGGGACTTGTTCATGAAAAAAAAGGGTCCAAAAAAAGTGACCCAAAATCTTTTTTTTGATTATTAGCTAAAGACGCCCATCTCTCTTTGGCTGATAACCACGCCCCGGTTCCGCCTCCACCACGCCTCCGACACGCCCCATCAACTTTATTCGTTTCCGTGACGGACTGCAGTTGGAAACGCCCAAAATCGGCTTTTGATTATACTGATTTGGGCGCCTTTGCGAGACAAACGTCTATCTCCCGATTTAGGTCGCACTATAGGCGTTTTTCTCTTTCGAAAATAAGCTGGTTAGTCTCTCCTTCTACATCTTGTAGCACAAATCCCATACCATTTTAGGAACTTTTCTTTGCATCTTTATCAAGATACGGCCTCCAAAACTGAATACAATACTCCAGGTGGGACCTCACCAGTGACTTGTATAGGTGCATTAACACCTCTTTCTTCTGCTGGTTACACCTTTTTCTATACAGCCCAGCATCCTTCTGGCGACGGCCACCGCCTTGTCACACTGTTTTGTCGCCTTCAGATCCTCAGATACTATCACCATAAGGTCCCTCTCCCTGTCTGTGCATATCAGACTCTCACCGCCTAACATGTCCATCTCCTGTGAATTTCTACTCCCTATGTGCATCACTTTGCACTTCTTTATATTTAATTTTAATAGCCAAATATTAGACCATTCTTCTAGTTTCTGCACATCCTTTTTCATGTTTTCCACTCCCTCCTGGTGTCCACTCTGTTACAAATCTTGGTATCATCCACAAAAAAGGAAAACTTTATCTTCTAACCCTTCAGTAATGTCACTCACAAATATATTGAACAGAATCAGCCCTAGCACCTATCCTTGAGGCACTCCAGTACTCATTGTTCCCTCCTCCAAGTAAAAGGGGGCCTCAGCACGCATCATAAACACGCACTGAGGTCAGTGCAAGCCCCCTTTTACTGCAGCTTGGAAAAAGGATCCTTATAAGAGGACATCTATTTTATCCATATAAAAGACCATAAACAACCCATTGCTAGCAATACTGTTGATTTTGTAGCATATATCACTAGCCAGTAGTCATACCAAGAACTTAAAGCTACTACTTAGCGAAATCTTGAAAAATAAGTATTGCTGCTGCCATGTGCAATGTATAAATAAATAAATACATTCAAAGAAAATCCATATTACCTATATTAAGAAACATAAGTAATAAGATATTAGCTAGCCATTTTTTAAAACATATATCACTAACCAGTAATCATACCTCGATTAAACGAATGTACCAGAGAAAACTTATCGCTACTGCTTATTTATGATAAGCGAAATGTATAAAGTAAAAATAAAAAAGGTTTAAAGTGCTAGTTATAAATATATAATGTGAGGAAAAGACAGAAAACCACTAAGAAACCGCAAAGTAAAAGCGGCATCTCTGTCACCAAATGGCACAAAAATTGAAACACAGGAAATTGACGTGCAATATATGGAAATAGAAAGTGCTACATGGTGTGATGCATGAAAAACAAATAACTATTTAAATGGACATGAATATGATGCTGGTGCACTAGAGTGGAGGATTGCATGAATTTGGAGAGGCAAAGATGCTGAGAGCTGTGTGACTGCAAGATCCAATGAAGAGTGCTCTTCTTAGTTAGGGAACTCAGTACAAGAACAGAGAAACTATTTAAGGTTATACAATTATTCTTTATTTTGTTAGTTAGCTAGTCACAGTTATCCCTGAATCCCAGCTAGTTCTGTTCCTGCTGTTAGGAAGGAAGGTTCTTTTTGTTGATTTCATTTAAAGGGTGAGGCAGTAGGTTCCTGTACTGAAGAGAAGATCCTGGGCTCCAACATACAAGGGGAAAGAACAAAGAAGCTCCAAAAAGGGCCAAAGATAAGTCTTCACTCCTATGCAAAAGGACACTGCAAAAGGACACTGAAAGGTCACAGTTTAATCTGATTTACCTGTTGTAGAGACTGAATCTGGGTGTTCACACCTAAAAGACAAAGAGGGGCATAATCGAACACGAACGCCTATCTCCATGGGCATCTATGTCTGAAAACGGGTACGTGAAGAGGCGAGACAGACTGTATTTTTGAAAAAAATGGACGTTTTTCAGTTGGGCATTTGTTTTTTTTAGCGATAATGGAAACGAAAAACGCACAGCTCAAAAACATCCTAATCCGAGCCATTTGGTCGTGGGAGGGGCCACAATTCATAGTACACTCGCCCCCCTGACATGCCAGGACACCGACTGGGCACCCTAGAGGTCAGTGCGGTGGACTTCAGACAAAGTTCCCACATGCATAGCTCCCTTACCACGGGTGCTGAGTACCCAACCCCCCTCCCCCAAAACCCACTACCCACAAATGTACAACACTACCATAGCTCTTAGGGGTGAAGGGGGCACCTACATGTGGGTACAGTGGGTTTTGGAGGCCTCCCATTTACCAGCACAAGTCTTACAGGTAGGGGGGGGATGGGCCTGGGTCCATCTGGCTGAATTGCACTGCGGTACCCACTAAAAGTGCTCCAGGGACCTGCATACACACAGGCCTCTAGGACTTCATGCTGCTATATAACATTGGTACACCAGTTGACACCTGAAGACTAATCCCTCCGAAAACATACTTTATTGGAATAAGCACGCTTACTCACAGTTAACTGCAGATCAGAGGTTGTGCCCCACTGGCAACGAGTCTCCCTTGTACTGAGATGAGCAGTAGGTCCGAGCAGGCAGAATGGTGTACAATGCCCTCTTTCAGCCACATTCAAGGTAAGAACTAAGTTCTGTAACGTGGCTAACACGTGAAAGGGATCTAAAATTGGCTGACAAAAATGGCCACTACTTCATGGACTACCGGAAACAAAACAGGGCACACTCTGACCTAGTAAGCAGGGGGAAAAGCACCATAGGAGTAGAGCCTACCAACTACCAACATCGTGAGCATTTGCCACAAGCTAGTGGAATCACGGAGCCCAATACCCTACACCCACCACAACGCATTGCTGATGTGACTCTGCAGTGCGCATAACAGAAAAGGTGTCACACTCACCCGAGAGCCACATCAGAACCAGGGAAAGGCTGTCACAGGATAGAACACATTCTACTGTCATGGAGGTGGGTACGGCATTTGAGGCTAAGCTCTGCCTGTTTCTTGGACCCTGCTCTTGGAACGGGGAACACTTCTGAAAAGGTTACCCTAGAGGTTCTGGATTTGAGCTTTCTACCTAACAGCCTAAATGTAGCTTACAGAACCTCCCTCCCACATTTTCCTATGCCATTGGTACCCACTTGTACCAAGACAGCCGGCTCCTTCCCAGCACTATCTAAAATCCCTGACACTGTGACCTCGTGAAGATGCATGCTTGCATAGTGAGACACACAGCCCTGTTTTATTTACATTTTGTCTCAAGTTGCAGTGTCATTTACAGAGCTTTGAAATCTATGTAATCCCTCTGTTCACAAGAAACATGGAGAGTCTGCCTCATGTCATGAGCGAAAGGGCTGCAAAAATAAATAAAAAGTAGTGACAGGTTGTTTGTTTAATGAAAAAAAAAAACCTGGAAGAGCAAGCAGGAGAAAACTGCTGGAAGCTAAAACAGTATGTGTGTATATCTAAGAACTTATTAGTTAATAATGATACCCACAACAGGGGACTTCAGATTGATTCCCACTGCTGTATAACTTGCATCTATTTTTTTCACTGTTATGTTAGTGGTAACTACAAGCAAGGTCTGTATGTCTTCTCTCACTGCTTCCCATTGCATGTGCCGTACCTCCTAGGCAGATTCTATAATGTCATACTCGCAGATGAGGATGTGAAAACTCATTAGCCACGGTGTGCAGATGCTAGGTGCTAGTGGGATGCCAATCCTACAACACCTATTCTTTAATTAAAATCATAAATAAATCATGAGGTCTTGAAAGCGCAAGCATGCTTTGGAGTGATGAAAGCAGCGCTGGTAGGCTGCAACATTTTTTGGTCTCCTCATTGTGCCCATCTATTTTCTGACCTTCCCAAAATTGCCATGTGTATTCCTCAGTCTTTAGATCATTACTGGCGAAAATCAATGCTGGAAAACATCTGTCGATCTTACTAGCGTAACATCAGATTTCTTCTGCAACCTACAGGACTATAATTCCTGCAAGGGATAGGGGAAAAGCAAGTATATTAGTTTGTCTAATGATTTCAACTCTGTGATTACAAAATAGAAATATAGAAACATTAATAATAGTTTGATGGGCAGAACAATGATTTGCAGAAGAATTATCTTACAGACTGTGGCAATAATTTTTGTCTTGACTTTTTAATATATAAATATGTGGAGGTCAAGTGATGGTTTGAGGGAGGAAGTCGTGTGTTCCATCTCTCCGGGACTTCCCCTCCCCCCCTGCGATAAAACAACGGGAGAACGCTGCAGTACTTCCCTGTAACCGGCACAGCTTGTGTGGGAAAGTATATGGATCATTTTGTCACCCGCGAAATGAGACCGACGCCAAGTAGAATGGCGAAAAAAAGCGGCAAGAAACAGTGTGGGCCCGAAGAAAACAAGATGGCGCCGGACCCGACATTAACACCGCCGCCACAGTTCCACCCGCTCCAGTTGCAACAGCTCACGGAGGCGGTGAAGAAAGCGCTTGAGCCTCAATTCACCAAATTATCAGACCAGCTGGCGGGGGTAGAAGCCCGCTTAGACGAAACGACCCGCAGGACAGGGGAGTTGGAGGTCCGCGTAGCGGAACTGGAAGATATGGGAGCAGCCAAGGATATAATAATACAAGACCTGAAAAAAGAACTGCTGAGGCAAACACAACATTTAGATGATATGGAGAATCGATCGAGACGATCAAACTTACGATTGATTGGCATACCCGAATCAGTCCCAGACCGGTCCCTAGCGACGCAATTGGAAAGCTGGCTGAAAACAGAGCTAACGCTTTCAGATAGCTTTGGTCCATTATGCCTGGAGAGGGCGCATCAGCTGGGACGGAGGGCTGCTGCTGGAAACAGACCCCGGGCAGTTATAATCAAGGTACACAACTTCCTCCATAAGGAGGAAATCTTGAGAGGAGCCAGAGCGAAATGGGATACTTTGACTTACGATGGTGTAGCAGTGAAGATATTCCAGGACTATTCCGCCGCTTTGCAGGAGCGCAGAAAGGCCTTTGGCCCTATGTGCCGCCAACTAGCCCAGAAAAATCAAAGATTTATGCTCCTCTATCCAGCACAGTTGAAAGTGCTGCAGGAGGGAGGCTGGCACACTTTTCGATCTCCAGAAGAGGCGCAAGTCCTGTTAAAAACTGAACCACCCATGGAAATGGACCAGAATAGCTGAGAGAGACACTAGCTATGTGGAGCCATGGGAAACTGATGGCAGAAACGCTCGAACAGGTTTGGCGAGACACAAGGCCACCTTCCCATAGGGAAGATATTTATAAGAGAACACAAGGTTTGTTAAGAGCACTGAGTTGTTTGAACGGTTGAGTTGATTGTGGGGGAGGGGAGGGTTGAGGCGAAGTAATGGTGTAACAGCTGGTATGAATGGATACCTCCAGAAAGGGTGAATAGCCTGGGGGAAGAAGGGGAGCTTAGTAAAGGGAGCAGACAGGAGATAGACCCGGCACAGAAAGACCCAACTCTTATACAACGGGGGGGGGGGGGGGGGGGGGGACTGGAAATCATGAGACTTCTATGCTCCTACTAAAAGGGAGTTACTTAGGATTAAATAAAGGGCGGGAGGGAAGGAGGGAAGGGATGAAGAAAGGGGGGATGGATAAGGATGGGGAGAGAGGGAGTAGAGAAGAGGTGGGGGGGGGGGAGATAGCAGATATCAGCATTCCGCACTCACATGCACACACAGCCTAACAAGGGAACAGGCGAGGCTGGGCGCCCGTGCCCCACACATTCAAAATGAAAGTTACAGAAAACTTGATCAGAACATTAGACAATTATGGCCAGAGTGACTCGAATTATCTCATGGAATGTGGGGGGTATAGCAAAGCCAGTGAAAAGATCAAAAATATTAGAAGCCTTGCAGAGACACAAAGCGGATATAGCTTGCCTCCAGGAGACTTGACTCTCGGAGGCAGAGCATTGTAAGCTGAAGCGGTCATGGGTGGGGGAGGTCTTTGCAGCCTCGGCTGAGGGTAGAGCACGGGGAGTAGCTATTTTGATCAGGAAAGGTATAGTGGCAAAGACAGAACTAGTTACGGCAGACCCTCAGGGAAGGTATGTCCTGGTTCACTTGTGGCTTCAGGGCAGGGAGTTTCTGCTGGTCTCCCTGTACGGCCCCAATATTTACACACCAACTTTCTTTCAGTCAATAATAAAGCAGTGTGCTCCCTACCCCTCGCTGAAACTGCTGGTCTGTGGAGATTTTAATTTAATAGCAGACTCGGAGCTGGATACCACCAATCCGCGGGACGCACCACAGGGAGGGAGTAGAAAAAGGGCCCTTCAGACGTTTATGTGCACCCTGAACCTAGTGGATGCTTGGAGAGTGCTACATCCTGAAACAAAAGACTATACTCATTTGTCTAGGGCCCATGGTACTAGCTCTAGGATTGACTACACACTGATGGACAGTCGGGCATTCTCCTGGGTGTGTAACACAGGAATAGGCCCCACAGAGGTATCGGATCACGCGATTGTGTGGCTGGAATTGGAAGTCCCAGAATACTATCAACAGACAGGGGGATGGAGATTCCCGGGGTACTTATATGGGAACAAAGAATTCACACATTACTTACACACAAAATGGGAGGAGTATGAGAGATTTAACAAACAACATGCAGTCAAGCCAAAGCTTTACTGGATGGCCTCCAAAGCGGTTATAAGAGGAGATATAATAGCTTTTGTTCAAGCGCGTAAGAAAAAGCAGGCTAGGGCAATCTTGCACTTGGAAGCTCAGCTCCAGAAGAGTAAAAGAAAGTACATAAAGACCCTGAACACAGCAAATAAAGAACAGTACTTAGTTGCCCAGGTGGCTCTTAATACTCTTATTCATAGTCAAACCACGAGATCGTTGCTATATTATAAGTGCAGATTGCAGCGGTTTGGTAATAAAGCAGGTGCCATGCTAGCAAGACTTATCAAAACAGACGGGCCAGGACGGGTGATTACTTCAATACGGGACCCTAGAGGAACGACAAAGCATAAAAATGAGGATATCGGGCAGGTATTTCATGATTATTTTAGTACGCTCTATGGGGAGACACGGGGGAGAAACATAGAACCATTAGCAGGCTATTTAGAACGGGTAGGACTCCCCAGACTCCAAACACAGCATATCGACACACTAAATAAGCCCATCACTGGAAAGGAATTGCAGGATACCATTAAGGCACTGGCCCTGAACTCAGCTCCGGGGCCAGATGGACTTATGGGAGAATATTATAAGGCCCTTCCCAAACTAGGGCTGGAGGCAATGGGGAAATACCTGGAACAAGTGATTGAGGATAGGGAATTTCCACAATATGCGAATGAAGCCCTAATCACCTTGATACCCAAACCGGGGAAGGATGGAGCACTCCCAGGGTCCTATAGGCCCATTTCCTTGATCAATGTCGATGTAAAGATCCTGGCCCGCATACTTGCCACTCGCCTGGGACAATTACTGCCAGATCTTATAGGAGAAGAGCAAGTGGGATTTGTAAGGAATAGGCAAGCAGGGAGCAATGTTAGACGTCTCCTCCTGGCGATGGCAAAGTGTCAGCGAGAACAAGAATCAGCACTGATACTTAGCTTGGATGCCGAGCAGGCGTTTGACAAGGTGGATTGGGGATACATGTTTGGACTATTATCTTACATGAGAGTCCAGGGATGGTTTGGAGATGCGTTAAGGGCATTGTACAATAACCCTCGCGCAGCAGTACTGGTAAATGGAATGAAGGGAGAGTCTTTTGAGATTAGGCAGGGAACCAGACAGGGATGTCCCCTTTCGCCCCTTCTCTTCATATTGACAATGAAGCCCCTACTCCGTGCACTACAGATGGACGGAGAAGTGAGGGGGTCCCGCTGGAGGGTGGCATGGTTAAAGCCCTGGCATTTGCCGATGACCTCCTTGTGATCACCCAACATCCGGAACACTCAGTAATTAGGGCTTTACAGGTGGTGGAGGATTTTGGGACTCTATCAGGATATACATTGAACATCCGGAAATCTAGGGCGCTGAAGGTGTTGCAGGGAGATACTATCAGGCAAAGGTTGGCGCTGCCTATGGAGTGGGAGGAGGAGGCTATAAAGTACCTAGGAGTTACAATCCCTCGAGAGCTCCCACAAATGTATGAGTGGAATGTGAGAAAGCTGTTGAATGACACGGGGACGAGTCTGCAGATGTGGCAGGAATTTCCCATTTCACTCCTGGGTAGGATAGCTCTTTATAACATGGTGATAGTGCCCAGGTGGTTGTACGTGTTCCAGACCTTGCCATTATACCTGTCTAAGCCAGATGAAAAGAGACTAAACAAAATTCTGCAAGCCTACTTGTGGGCGAAGAAAAAAAACGAGAATAGGACTGTCAACTTTATTCTTGCCGGTAGAGTTCGGAGGCTTGGGATTGTTGAACTTACGTTATATGACCATTGCAAGTGAACTAAGACATGTAAATGACTGGCTCAGATGCACACAATACTTTACTCCAACCCCCCTGGAATTGACGGAGGTGAAGTGGAGACATATTGGCTACCTGCTGCACAGGAAAAGCAAGGGAGAGACTAATTTACTGGTAGAAGCGCAATTGTTGCCGGCGGCACAGGCGGCGTGGCGTTGGCTCTGCCGGCACCATGGGTTTTCGGCTCGAGTGACCCCCTACCTTCCAATTTGGGGAAATTTGGACTTTCCGCCGGGGCAGAGCCACGCGGTCTTTAAGCGATGGAGGAGCAATGGACTGGAGTACCTCCTACAGGCAATAAATGAAAAAGGACAAATCAAGTCATGGGAGGAGCTTAGGAACCAGTTTTCTCTGAACCCATCAGATTGGTTCCATTACTACCAATTAAAGCACTATATAACTAGCCTTCCACAAGAAGCATTGACAGAGGATGTGCAGGAGGAGCTGGGGTCAGCACTCTCGCTGGGAGCACAGCAGAAAGTCCCGTTAACGTATTATCACAGACATCTAAAGGACATGGCAAAAGAGCCAGACTTTGAGACATTGTCACACAGATGGAGCACAGAGCTGGAAGCCGAAATTACGGCAGCCATGGTACGAGAACACCTATTAGGCTATCACAAAAATACAGATCAAACCTACTACTGGGAGCTTCAATTTAAATTTACAATGAGAGCCTATATTCCCCCAAGAAGGGCGTTCCACATGGGTCTGTCGCCAGATGGAGCGTGCCCCAAATGTAAAGGGGAGGGTGCAACTCTGGGCCATATGTTTTGGGGCTGCCCGCGAGTAAGAACCTTTTGGAGACTGTTGGCTCAGCAGACTGCCGTCATTTGGGAGATACATTGGCAAGTTGAGGCCCAGCTTCTGTTTGGACACCCCCGGCTGACGGGATACTTGCCAAGGGGATGCCGATTGTTTATATCAAAAGCCATAATGGTGGCAAAAAGGACAATACTACTGTCATGGCTGTCTGCGGAGGGCCCTACACTCCCTCAGTGGAGAGGACAGATAATCCACTTGTTGCGTACTGAAAGAACGAGATTGGGAGCTCGAAGGCCGCAGATTATGAAAGCATTCTGGCATTGCTGGACTCCGTTCTGGCTGACTTTGACACCCCAAGCCAGAGGGCAGATAATGAACATGTGATGGGGAAGTGGAAGCCAAGCACTCACAGCGTGGGGATGCGGACTATAACTGAGATAGGGGAGAAGGGAGGGGAGGGGGGTAAGGGGAGGGAGGGAGGGAAGGAGGGGGGAGAAAATTGTAAAAAGTTGTTGGAGAGCAAGCAGTAATGCAGATCAGGGTGAACAATGACCTAGATGCTAGAGTGTATGTGTTAGATATGTAATCTGTTCAAATCCTATTGGAAATGTTGTGCTGAGGTTTTTCAACAATAAAAATCATTGAACCATATATAAATATGTGGTAAAAGGCCAATTGAAAACTTCAGATCCCTGTTGGCATTCATGGACACCTACACAAAATATTGTTGTTTCACCTACAGAAAACACTGGGTCCAACACTCAAAAAAAAAGGTGGAAATCCTAAATTTGTGCCCTATTTTCAAGGACCCTTTTTCTAAGCAGTAATAAGAAATGACTTTACTGAGTCATAATGCGGGACTTTCCTATGTGGGTAAGGCCATTTGCCATACCAATAAAAGAGCCCTTTTTCCTTTTTTTAAAATGTTTTGATTGAGATGGTAAATGTTCCTGTATTAACCATGTGCTAACCAGTTAGGACCCAATTCTATAAATGGTGCCAAAAAATCAGCGCCACAAAAACCCCACGCTAAGCACTATTCTATAAAAGGCACTAAAACGTTTAGAGAGAAGATGCACTGCAAACGCCATAGATGTTTTGAGATAAATGTTTCTGCCAACCTGAGAATCCAAGATGGCGATCTAGGCAGACGCACCTGCAGTCACTCCTCTGACGGTTCCAGCTTGTTCAGCTCCGAGCGTCTCCCAGCCCATGGTGTTCGATTGGCAAGCGGAACGGGAAGGTTAGGGAGTTTCCCTCAACCTCTAACACAGTTCCAGCAATGAGATAGACAACGCTGGACACTTTTGGAGCTTCTGTGGTCCCTCTGAAGACTTTGTTTTCTTCTGCCTAAACTGATGCTTTGGCATCAGTTAGTAGCATGAATGGGGCATCCTTGAGCCCTATTGAGCGCACGGCCCCAGGGCCGTGCCTAGGGTCTCTGGCACCCCCCCGTCTAGCATAAAATACCATAAATAAATAAATATAAACTTTTAAGGTTGAGCACCTGATTGTCAAAGTGGACATATTCCAAACACTATAATGAAAATAAAATTATTTTTTTTCTACCTTTGTTGTCTGGTGACTTTGTTTTTCTGAAACCAGGCAGAATAATACAGATCCTCGATCCTCTAACAAAGCTTCAGAGCTGTAGCATTCAAACTCATGCTGAAACAAGCCAAAGTAATTGTAGCACTGCCTTACACATTGTTGAATGTCCCCGAAGGAGTTTTGGAGCTGTACCTTTGAAATTCATGCTGAGGGAAGCCAAAGTAATGCTGACATGACTCATACAGTGTTGAAGCTCCCCTACGGTGTTTTGGAGCTGTAGCATTGAAATTCTCACTGAAGCAAACCAAGGCACCGCAGAAATGCTCTAAACAGTGTTGAGATTCATGTTGAAGGAAGCCAAAGTAATTGTAGCGCTGCCTTACACATTGTTGAAGGTCCCGGAAGGAGTTTTGGAGCTGTACCTTTGAAATTCATGCCGAACCCAGCCAAATCAATGCAAAAATGCCTGACACATTATTGACGCTCCCCGAGGGAGTTTCAGAGCTGTAGTGTTGATATTGAGGCTGAAGCAAGCCCAGAAAATGCAGAAATGATCTGCACATTTTTGAAGATCCTTGATGGAGTTCTGAAATTCTACAAGTGAACCATATGCTGAGGCAACTCAAAGCAATGTACAAACGTCTCCGCCTCGCGTCTGTCTGGCTGCTTGTAAAACAAGTAAATCTCTTCTCCTCATCATCGTCAGGCCTCACTGTGCCCCGCCCTCGTGGAAATAGGAAGTTACCTCAGAGGAGGGCGGGACACAGTGAGACCCGACGATGACGAGGAGAAGAGATTTACTTGTTTTACAAGCAGCCGGGCAGACGCGAGGCGCTGCCTGCAACTCGCCTTCACAAAATTTTTTTTAAAGGTAGGTGGGAGGCGGGGCAGCACCGCAGCGGCGCCATTGAAGGCAGGCGCCCCCCCTGCGGTGCTTACCCCGCTTACCATGTTGGCACGGCCCTGCACAGCCCCACCACAGCCGGGAAGAGAAAACGCTGCCGATACTCTTGCTGCTTGGGAAGCCAATGCTTTGGAACCAGGCGTGCAAGGAGGGAAGGTATCGTCAGCTAAGGAGACTTTAGATTCTGAGCAAGAGGCTATTATTGATTCTGCCTTGAAGATATTGCCCTCTGGAATTGGGAGCACTCTCTCTCAGATGGGAAATTAATCTCCCTCTCCTTTACCATCTCATGGGATGATTAAACCATCCATAGTGACATTAGAGTCACTTTGGGATATTACTTATGACATTCATTCCTCTTTAATGACTGTGATAAGTGGGAATTCTAAAGATATTAAGGTTATTTCTGATACGGTCTTGATTCAAGCGTAGGTAACTGCTCAGCAGTCCTCGAAGGTTGAATATTTGGAAACCAGAATACAGATCTTCGAGAATGTAGAGGTTGCCTCAATTAAGGATAAGAACGTTTTACGTCGACGTTTAGAATACCTGGATAACCAGATTAGAAGACTTAATTTGAGATTCCTCAATTTCCCAAGGTCACCTTTAATTTCTGCTATAGACACGGTAAAGAAATATTTAATTGAGGTCCTGGGGATTGCTGGAGACTCATTACCTCCTATTACACAAGCCCAATATATTTGGAGTTCAGGAAGATCTACAGAAGATCCTTCTCATAAGTGAGAAGTGGATAATATGAATCTCACCTCCTTTTTGGAAACCTCTTTGGATGTGATTAGACAGAGAACAACTATGTTGGTTATTTTTGCCTTGGAACCTGATCGAAATGTAGTTTTGAAACTTTCCTTTAGACATTTGGTGACGCTTTTTTGGGTTCAAAAGTGCGTAATTTCCTGATCTCTCAAGAGAAACACAGATGAGGCATAAGACTTTCCTGGCCTTGCGGCCTAGAGTGTTAGCCTTAGGAGCCAATTTTGTAGTACGTTTTCCTTGTTTATGTTTTATATTGTATGAAGGTAAACAATTTAAAATGTTTTGACCCAAAGCAGCTAATTGAATTTCTAGAAGTTAAGGAGGAACTGAATGATATGACTAATTCTTGATGGAATGGCAGGCTAGAGACAACAATTTGAGGCAGCATCTACCTGTATAATTATTTTTTCTTTTAGAATTATTATTTCTTATATCTTGGGTTCTTGATTTCTTGATTAGTGAATGAAAGAAGGATGTATATTTTCCTATAATGTTTAAGTGAATCTTTATTTTTCAATGTTTTCTGATTATCTCTGATATTGTTGAGATAAATATTTGAAAATGTAATGAAAAATGTTTCTTCCAATGAGAAATACACTACACAAAACATGCAACAGCGGTACCAGAACCCGCATCATAAAAATATCCATGGCAATGGTAGCAATTCCCTTCCACATACAAAACATGCATATATACCTCCTGCATATGGAGGAACATTCCTCAGTGTAGCCAGCCATATCTCTTTGGAGAATTCCCAGTTTTACTGTGCTAGAGACAGATCTCCTGGTCTTCCTGTGCTTCAAGAATTTTAAGCACCACCACCACCACATGCCACGCCACAATGTCTCCATGAGGGCTTGGAGATCCATTAGAGGCAGTCTAGCAAGGTGAGCGTGAAGCAGTACTCCCAAGAATCACAGCACCACTCGTGCAAGCACCATACATAGGCAGAGTCACATACAGTACATTCCCTTTGTTGTTACAACACATGTTATTGATATTTTTATAAGAATAAATAACAAAATATAAGTGACATCAGAATGTACAGAATATTCAATGACAAGTAATTAAGGGGGGAACCTCCACTACGTAAGTACAAAAGTACATAAGTGTTGCTATACTGGGACATGCTGAAGGTTCATCATGCCCAGTATCCTGTTTCCAACAGTGGCCAATCCAGGTCACAAGTACCTGGCAAGATCCCAAAACAGTACATTACATTTTATGCTGCTTATGCCAGACATAAGATGTGGATTTTTCCAAGTCCATTTTAATAGTGGCTTATGGACTTTTTTTTTAGGAAGCTATCCACACCTTTTTTAAACCCCACTAAACTAACTGCTTTTACCACATTCTCTGCAACAAATTCCAATGTTTAATTACATGTTGAGTGAAGAAATAGTTTCTCTGACTCGTTTTAAATTTACTACTTTGTAGCTTCATTGCATGCCCCTAGTCCTAGTATTTTTGGAAAGAGTAAACATGGGATTCATGTCTACCCGTTCCACTCCACTCAGTATTTTATATACCTCCCCTCAGCCATCTTTTCTCCCAACTGAAGAGCCTAAGCCGTTTCAGCCTTTCCTCATAAGGAAATCATCTTGCACATATCTGGACCCCCTCCCTCCAAGTGCCAGCATGCTGCCCCACACCTACATTGATTCCGCATTGACCTTTGAGGAACAAGTATCCGATGTAGTGAAAAAATCTTTCTTTCATCTGAGACGGCTTCGGTCAGTCAGAAATTCAATAAGTAAGGACTCTCTCAAAACGCTGACATCGGCATATATTACTTCACGTTTAGACTACTGTAACATTGTATATGCTGGGATTACTCAAGCAAACTTAAAGCGATTACAAAGAATTCAAAATACAGCAGCACGTATGATCTGTAGGGCCCGGAGGGATGATCGAGCAACACCTTTATTGCATCATCTGCACTGGCTCCCGGTCGAAGCAAGAATAAAGTTTAAGGCTCTTGTCCTGACACACAAAGCCTTTCACACATTAAACCCTAGCTACTTGTCGAATTTAACAATCCCCTACACCGCTATGCGAACTCTCAGATACCTAACAGATAACAGGTTAGTCATTCCCCCTCTTACTAAGGCTAGGTGGGAATCTACACGGAGATCGGCTTTTTTCTACCTGTCACCCTCCCTTTGGAATAGCCTTCCAAAGGAGATCAGATTAGAGAAATCTTATCTCCATTACCGAAAACTTCTGAAAACCTTTCTCTTTATAAGCTACGTAGAACAGAACTTAGCATAATGAGATAAGGTCAAAAAGACAAAGAAAAATGGGATAGCTTAACTGGATATTAGATTTTTAACTTGTATTGATTTATTATGTAGTTTATCTTGATTGCTGTGCTTTCCTGTCATGAATGGAATTCCTATGTCTGTTTATTTGTATATACCAATTTTTTTATATATATGTAAACCGTTCTGTTTTGCAGATGCAATAAGATACGGTATATAAATTAACATAAATAAAAAAAAAAAAATACTGATTGGAATGCAGGCAGAAGCTAACTAAAGTACATTGAACCACACCAAGGCACACCTGGTTTATCTTGCTGCTCATCCCTACCTCCCAACACTGATGCATATGCTCTACACAAAGGCTACCATGCCATCCTCTGTCCCCATGGACACCTCAACTCACACAGCACCTGTGCCTGTGTACTGTATACCCAGCCCCATCTGGCTGTAGCCATCTGTCATAGACTATGTGAAGAGCATTGCACAACATGTCATTAAAAAAAATTATGTATGTGACCCCAAGAAGGCCCATCACCTGAACCCTCTCTCCACCAACTTTTGTTTTGTAGGACATTCAGCAAACATAGGGATCTTGAGAAAGTCAGGTGCCATTACCATAAGATATATTAACTCTCATTAACTTGCCGCCCAGGAACTCCCGCAAGTCAGCGCACACGTATCTCAATCTCCACTATCCAGCTCTCAGTGGCTTCAAATATAAGACTGTCTATGCTTCCTCTTTTTCTTATCTTAGCACTCAATCCTGGAACGGACTGCCCCAAGTGGTCAAATTCACCCCAGATCACCCGACCTTTAAGAAGCGGCTCAAGACCTTCCTTTTCGGTAGAGCATATGCTGTGGGCCCTCCTGGTGTTACATCCCTCTGAGCCACGGCAGCCACATCGACAAATTGTCACCTTCCCCTCTCTCCCTCTCCCTCCTGTTGTTCCTCTTTCCCTTCTCTGACGCTAATTCCTGTATTTTGTATTAATGTTGTTTAATAGACTATTGTACGCCACATTGAGCCTGTTCATGTGTGGGAATAATGTGGGATATAAATGCCATAAATAAATAAATATAGCGGGAAGATCCAGACCTCATCAGACGATAAGGGAGTGACTCAGAGGCCAATGTAAGTACCACTGACATTGCACCCCCTCTAACAGCACTATCCTGGATCAAGGGAACTACCCCCCCCCCCCCCATTACAGTGTGCCTACAACCCCCATATCTACTAGCATGTGTTACAGCCAAGCCCAGACAGCAGTAGAGCACATAGGAAAACATATGGAAATGCACACACACCATGATTGAGAACAAGACTAAATCACATCCACTACCAAACCATGTGAAGTCTTATAAACAAAGCAGACTCTAATAGGTAGCTATAACTTTATATATATATATATATATATATATATATATATATATATATATATATATATATATATATATATATATATATATATATGGAAGAAAAGGATCTCAGATACCACAATGACACTTTAAGAACAACTTTGATGTCATACAATGTGGTTCTACTTTTCTTTCATCAATCCTGACCCCCCCCCCCCATTTTTTATATGCAAAAGCATGTGGAGGGGCATAATCGAAAGGGACACCCAAGTTTTGCTGAGGACGTCCTCACAAAAAGTCCCGGTGGAGGGGCGGGGAAACCCATATTATTGAAACAAGATGGACGTCCATCTTTTGTTTCGATAATACGGTCGGGGACGCCCAAATCCTGAAATTTAGATCATCCTTAGAGATGGTCATCCCTAGACTTGGTCATTTCTGATTTTCGGCGATAATGGAAACCAAGGACGTCCATCTCAGAAACGACCAAATGCAAGCAAGTATCGGTAAATAGGTTGGGGTGATTCAGACAAAATGTTAGGGTGTGATCATGCGTCGGGGTTGAAAACTGGCTTGTTAGCTGCTAATCTCACATTTATGTAACCTATAAGAATGGGTACATATGAATCAATGTTGATGTTAGTGTTGTTAACAGTCTGTAAATGTCTGTGCATTCTATCTTTTTTGATGTTGTGGCCATTGCAATTGTTATTTGTGCTTATCTTTTTGGTATTGGTTAGGGTGTTGATCTCTGGTTTGTTTTGGTTTTTATAGTTTGGTCTTTCCAGTTGGTGAGGGGGTGTTGTCTTGCTGTAATAAGTACAGTGATTTTGTTCCATTTGTTGATTGAGGTGGCTTGTAACCCTGTTATCCATAGTATTATCATGCAATAGAAAAGCCATGATCTAATATTGGCCTTAATGGGATATGTTGTGGGTAATTAGGGGTTAATTGCTGGAGCAACCAGTGGTCTACCCAAATTGCTTAGTAAACTTGACTTTATTCCACAATTTTTTTTTTCCTGATGCACAAAGCCCACTCTAGCCTATCCAAATCCGTTTTGTCATTTGTGGGACACAGACCACAAAAGTCTGCCCAGCACTGTCCTCGGTTCCAGCTACTAAATTTGCCATTGAAGCCCTTTCCAGCTTATCCTAAACCAGATTGCCATATACAGACACAGACCTACAAAGTCTGCCTGGCACCAGCCTTAGTTCTTTACAGTTGGAGTAGCCGTCCAAGTGTCACTCACACTTCCACCCCATGTAGCCATTTAAGTTTTTTTTTAATTTATTGTTGTTTACTACCATCTATTTTCTAAAAAGAGTTCCTCTTGTTTATCCCACTCCTTTTTAAATGCCGTCATTGTTTTTGTCTCTACTACCACCCTCGAGAGGGCATTCTAGGCATCGACCACCTTTTCCGTGAAAAATAATTTCCTGACATTACTCCTAAGTCTACAACTCCGCAACCTCAGCTCATGTCCTCTAATTTTAGCATTTTCCATTCTCTGGAACAGATTTGTTTCTATATTAATACCTTTCAAGTATTTAAACATCTGTATCATATCTCCCCTGTCCCTTCTTTCCTCTAGGCTATACATTCTCTTCCAGTCTCTTCTCATACTTCTTATAGCGCAAGCCCGATATTAGTTTTGTTGCCTTTCTCTGGACCGCGTCTAGTCTTTTTACACCCTTAGCAAGATACGGCCTCCAAAACTGAACGAAATACTCCAAGTGGGACCTCACCAGCGACTTGTACAAGGAAATCAACACCTCCTTTCTTCTGCTGGTTACTCTTCCCTCAATGCAGCCTAGCATCCTTCTCTGTCACCACATTTGTGAAAAGTGACCACATCTGCTCTTCTCCAATTCCATGGAACCTCCCTCATCTCCAAGGATTTATTAAACAAATCTTTAAGAGGACCTGCTGTTACAAGAAATTCTACCCACTTCTCCAGCAATTAATATGTTGGAAGAAATGAGTTATTTTGGGGAAAATAGCTCGAGAGCAACTCGCTACTGTTTATAATTTAAGAGCAAGCGCTGTATTTATAAGTTTTAGGATATTAATTTCTCCACCAATCACCAAAGGTGATAATTGCAATAAATTAAATATATTAAGTATATATATATTCAGAACACAAAGAGACCATATTTTTAGCTTCAAAAAGATTGATTTAATATACAATTGCACACGAGAGGTAGGTATTAAGAGGAATCTTTTACAGGTAATCTGTGCATAAAATAGAACAAAGTAGCAGCTAGATCAACTTACAAGTCCTTGTTACAAGCATGCTGTGGTCCAGCTGATTGATGAGCACATGTTTCAGGAGCAAGGCATCAGCAGATCCCAAGAGAGCAGCAGGTTCCAAGAGGAGGAGGCAGGTTTCCAAGAGGAGCAGGTTCCAAGAGAGCGAGCTGGGCTGTTTCCAGGCCTTTTATAATGTTAGCAGAGAAGCATGGTGTGTGCATGTCTTGGATATTTTGCAAGGCATTATGGTTAATGTAGTCTCATGTCTGCACACGACCCCTGAGTTGGTCCCATGTCTTATGACATCACGAGACTTACAGTCTGGAGTTTGCTGGCAAATGTCTTTTGATGTCCTGTTCAGTCTCTGGGGCAGATACACATTACAAGTCCTTCCTTTCTGCACATGTCTGGAAGCTGATGGGAGGGGCAGGTATACCTTTGACAAGCAAATGTCCTGTTTATGCTTCCTCTGAGTATTCAGGTGTCCACCTTAGTCCATCTTTTGTTAGGTGGGAGGGCAGAGGAAGCTCTTTTGTGTTTGTTAAGTGTTTGTAGTTAACTTATTCCTGCTCTCAGAAGCTCCCAGAAAAAGGAATGGAGAGAGAGAGGCTTGAAATAAAACTATTCTCTCTGCTGCTGTGTCAAATATATATTTTTAAAAGATACACAAATATATTGCTGTATATATATCCAGCAAACATGCTACATATTTCAGTAATAAACTGATACCATTACATTCCCTCTCTTGGCTCCGAGTGAAAATAAATTTTTAATATATTGGAATGAGGAGCCATAAAATGAACTATAAAAGCTAAAATTAAAAAAACCAACTCTAATCTAGTACAGTAGCATAATAGCAAAGGTACTGAACTGTTTACATGGACATGTGTACTGGAAGAGGTGAATCTTTTAATAATGGACATTGAACAGACTGGGCCGTGCAGGTATTTTCCTGCCGTCATCTACTATGTCACATCACTATGAATCTTGGAATATGTCCTTAGCTGGAATATGACTGTTATAAGCAAAAAGACTCATCGTTATTAATTTTGTTTACTCATGACTTACATTTAGGTAGCTAGGGTTAAGTTTTCTGTGGTCAGTTTCATTAGGCTTCCATTCAGTCAGGTGGCAGAGTATGGCTTTGCTCTGGTTTAAAATAGGATTGCAAGTACACTTTATATGACTTCAGCCACACAAGCATCATTTTGCTCTATTTCCAGAGACCACCTCTTTTTGTGTCACCTGCTCAGGGGCATAGGCTGCTCCCAAGTTTGTGCCACAGGATATCTTACCCAGTATGCTAGCCAAAATCAATAGCATGAGAGTGCGCAATTGACCAATTTACCATCGCAATGGGGTGGAACAATCTATTCAGTCATATTTTCAGCATTTGACATTCCAAGGAAAAATATTCTATGAATGTTTCCTAACACTGTGAATGTTTCCCTATATTCTCTATTTCAGAGGCTAACTGAGGTATTCACAGCAGTGATAAGCAAGAGTGTAAATGTGGAGCTATTATACTACTGTTTCATTAGAAACAAGAAAGACATATGTATGCAATTATAATAATTTCCTAGGCTACTATTACACACAAAACAATTATTCCTATCATTCCTATGCAATAATATTTACTTAATCATTGACCAAGTTAAAAAAAAAACAGAGTCATGGTATAGTGCCATGAACTACCTTTCAGAGAGAAACCTTTTATTTTTCAGAGAGAAACCTTTTATGGGTAATGAGTGTGGTAAAAGGTTACCATATTTATCTGCTTTAGCAGTGTTTAATGTTGCACTTTAATAGACAATACTCATGTGTTTAATGTTGTAAAGAATTTAGAAAAGATATGTTAATTTTGCTTTGCACACAGCCAATATTTCATTCCAGAGAGAGCATTTTGTGCGTACTGGCTGTAATGCAGAATAAACTAAAAAGGTCAGAAACATTCCCTGTACTGATTGTACCTGATAGATCATGTAAAGAGAAACCTTTGCTCATATTTTCAAATATACACCTGTGAATATATAACCTTAGATAGCAATTGGTAGAACTTAATATATGTCTGTAGCTTGTATAATAATCTTTTCTGTAGCTTGCCTGCCAGTGAAAATGGTCTCTCTTTTTTTTTTCTTGGGCAAGGACATGGTACAATGTGAACTAATGGAAGGACTGTTAGTAGGGAGGGTCTATGAATGTCTGTTTATAGTTCTCTGTGTACCCCATAACATAAAACAAACATATAAACATGGAGACCACATGACAAACAAACAAAGAACTCTATTAGGCCTTTAGGTCTCCGATCGACCATTCCAGATCCAGGATTGAGCTTAACCTGCAAATAAAGCACAAGAACACAAAAGCAACGTATGCGGCATCCATCTTGGGTTTGCCAAAGCATTTTCATTCATTTAGAACTAAGCAACAATTAGCAAAATTAATAAAGCACAAAGGCATCATCTGTGGCATCCATCTTGGATTACCACAGCAGTTTCATTTACTATCTCATAAGTAGAACAACATAGATCTGTTTATTTTTAAAATATCCTAGCACCATAAAAATATTAATCTTGTAAGTAGAACAGAATCAGATCTATTTAAAATTAATAAAGCACCAAAAAGCAGCACCTGCGGCATCCATTTGGATTACTACCGCAGTTTCATTTATTTAGAACCAAGCAACAATTAGCAAAATTATTAAAGCACAAAAAGCATCATCTGTGGCATCCATCTTGGATTACCACAGCAGTTTCATTTACTATCTCATAAGTAGAACAGCATAGATCTATTCATTTAAAAATGTAGAAGAGGCATAGATCTATTTTAAAATGTAGAACAGGTATCTGAGATAGCCATATATATATTAATTACTAGCACCATTAAATCTTAGATTTAATCTTAGATTTACACTCGAACTCTGAAAAAGACAGAAAAGCACATTATACATTAATTTAGCAGGTCACATGGCTCTCCAGTTCTGGTAGGGGTTCCCTCTCTTGTTCACAGTTCCTTCCCATAATCTTAGACCATTTTATGCGAGCAGCGTGCAGTGCAGACAGGCTTTACTTTCTTAAGCTTTAGTTTCTTTTCTATAAAAATAAGCATATCTTGTTAATTCACATTAAAGCACAATATTAAGTTTCGGCTCCAGCGGGAGTTACCTATTATAAGGAGGCATTTTTAAAACTTCTTACCCAGTATTTTAGTTTCAACTCCAGTGGGAGTCACTCATCAGAAAAAAAAACATTTCTGAATCCTTAGTCAATATTATATAGGTACATCTATTTCTCAAACATACTATAGTCACAATAGAAGCTACATCTTAAAATCTTACTTATTGCAGAGAAACATAATTAAATCTTACACACTCAAAAGGACAATAGCAGCTACATTTTTAATTAAAAGAACAATAGAAGCTACATTTTAAAATTCTTATCAGTGTTACAAAGGGCCATTGCAAAAACGTTTTCTATATTCCTGTCCAACCTATTCTAAAAATCAACCACCTGGATCCCACTGCCATCTGCAGAGTGGGTCATGCTGTGGAGAAGTCCAGTCCAGGCTGGATGCGTCTCCTCATGTTTATTTGAAATTAAATTGCAGGAAGGGCTGACAGAATGTCAGTTTCTGGTCCAGCAGGACCTGCAGTTATAAGTTTCTGTTTATCTGGCGGCAAATTTCTCTTTTTATTGTTAGCTATCTGCAATATCTGCAAGGCTACATGAGAGTTTAAAATGTCCCATGCTTGCTGGTGGTTTTCAGTAGCTACATACTGAGGAGCTGATTTCTTTATTAGAGGTTCCCTTCCATGGGAGCTTAGATCAGAATGCAGCCCAGGTGGTGCATCTGTGTGCTGAGGAGCTGAACATTTAACTGGAGGCTTACCTTCATGAGCATTTAAATCAGACTGCAGAACAGGTTGTGCATATATGTGCTGAAGTTTTGGATGCTGTGAGGGGGTCTGAGAACTAATGGTTCTAGTTGAACCTCCTGCTACGGGTGTGGACTGTGATACTGTTACCACAGCTGAAACATGCATGGCTGTAGCTGTATTTGGGTCTGGAGGAGCACATGGGAGACCCATAATGGTTGAGACCTGCATACGAGCATCCTGTAATTTTTGTCTTAAGGTTTCTATCTCCTTGTGACAATGTGCATGCTCTTCACCTAGAGTGGGAGTCTGCAGTGATAACTCTCTGACTAAATGCTTCAAACCAGGAACCTGGCTGGCTTGTATTTCTAAGGCTGAAATTTGGGTCTGCATCTGGTTTTCTTGGACTACCTGCTGTTGGACTTGCTGTTTAAGAGAATCTACTTGATAACTTAAGCAACTAGTCATTGTGATTAAGAACTCCTTTTCATTCTCTATCTGCATACATTCTCTCTCTTTGGCTAGTAACTTCTCATTCAATTCTGCATGCTCTTTTAAGGCTTTCTCACACATGGCCCACATTAACCAAGTGCATGCAGAAATTCTCTTGCTCCCTTCCTTAATTGAATATAAATCAATATCAGAGGGGGGTGGAAATATCATCAATTACATTACGGGTCCAAGGATTAGGGCCAGAGGATTCTATGCATTGCTTAGGCAAAGTGGGGTTATCTATGTCCTTCTCAAAAGAAACTGCAAAATTGTTTTTTATTTTATGCCAGAGCATGCCTAAAGATTTGATTATGAGATACATAAAGTACATGAGTGCATAAGTACCTAAATAAGACCAAGCATCCATCCAGCACAGCATTCTGAATACCTGAAAACCTTATCAGTTTATCAATCGGAAATTTAATTAATGAAACCTGATACTCAGTTCTCTATAAAGCAGCAAAATACAAGAATATAATTTACCTATTTACATCATTTTATTCGCACAGAATACCTGCCCACGTTCTGCACCAATTAATATGTTAGACTTGCTGCCCACATTCTCCACGAATTAATATGTTACAAGAAATTCTACCCACTTCTCCAGCAATTAATATGTTGGAAGAAATGAGTTATTTTGGGGAAAATAGCTCGAGAGCAACTCGCTACTGTTTATAATTTAAGAGCAAGCGCTGTATTTATAAGTTTTAGGATATTAATTTCTCCACCAATCACCAAAGGTGATAATTGCAATAAATTAAATATATTAAGTATATATATATTCAGAACACAAAGAGACCATATTTTTAGCTTCAAAAAGATTGATTTAATATACAATTGCACACGAGAGGTAGGTATTAAGAGGAATCTTTTACAGGTAATCTGTGCATAAAATAGAACAAAGTAGCAGCTAGATCAACTTACAAGTCCTTGTTACAAGCATGCTGTGGTCCAGCTGATTGATGAGCACATGTTTCAGGAGCAAGGCATCAGCAGATCCCAAGAGAGCAGCAGGTTCCAAGAGGAGGAGGCAGGTTTCCAAGAGGAGCAGGTTCCAAGAGAGCGAGCTGGGCTGTTTCCAGGCCTTTTATAATGTAAGCAGAGAAGCATGGTGTGTGCATGTCTTGGATATTTTGCAAGGCATTATGGTTAATGTAGTCTCATGTCTGCACACGACCCCTGAGTTGGTCCCATGTCTTATGACATCACGAGACTTACAGTCTGGAGTTTGCTGGCAAATGTCTTTTGATGTCCTGTTCAGTCTCTGGGGCAGATACACATTACAAGTCCTTCCTTTCTGCACATGTCTGGAAGCTGATGGGAGGGGCAGGTATACCTTTGACAAGCAAATGTCCTGTTTATGCTTCCTCTGAGTATTCAGGTGTCCACCTTAGTCCATCTTTTGTTAGGTGGGAGGGCAGAGGAAGCTCTTTTGTGTTTGTTAAGTGTTTGTAGTTAACTTATTCCTGCTCTCAGAAGCTCCCAGAAAAAGGAATGGAGAGAGAGAGGCTTGAAATAAAACTATTCTCTCTGCTGCTGTGTCAAATATATATTTTTAAAAGATACACAAATATATTGCTGTATATATATCCAGCAAACATGCTACATATTTCAGTAATAAACTGATACCATTACACTGCCAGAATCCCTCTAAGCTTCTTCAATATCTTGGGATGGATCCCATCTGGTCCCATGGCTTTGCCCATCTTCAATTTTTCAAATTGATCATAAACACTTTCTTCTGTGAATGGTGTAATATCCACTCCTTCCTTATATGTACCTTTAACATCCAGTTGTGGTCCTTCTCCAGGATTTTCTTCCGTGAACATAGAAGAAAAGTACTTGTTTAGCACATTCTCTTTTTCTTCATTGCTCTCCAAATAGCTGTTCACAGCATCTTTCAGTCTCATAATTCCATTTCTAGCCCTCCTTCTTTCACTAATATACCTGAAAAAAAATTGTCTCCCTTCCTTGCATTTCTAGCCATTTGCTCTTCTGCCTCTGCTTTTGCTAGATGTCTCCCTCTTGGCTTTGTTCAGTTTCTCCTGGTGTACTTTTCTGCGTTCCTCTTCTTGAAGTTTCCTGTATTTCACGAACACCACCTATTTTGCCTTTATTTTCTTAGACACTTGTTTGGAGAACAATATCAGTTTCCTTTTCTTCTTGCTTTTATTTACTCTCCTTGCATAAATGTCAGTAACCATTTTAATAGCTCCTTTCAGCCTGGACCACTGTCTTTCCACTTCTGTGTCATCCCATCCCATCAACTCCCATTTTGTTAAGGTCAGAATGTTTGAAATCCAGGACTTTTCAGTGCTGAGTGGCTGCATTCCGCTTCTGTTATATCAAACTAAACTGTTTTATGATCACTACTGCTCTATGCCGTTATATCAAACCAAACCATTTTGTTATCACTACATCCTAGAACAAGCTCTTACTGATCTCTATTTTTCCTCTACCTTCTTATATACTCATGTGCATACCAGTCCCAGGGATACAATGGACTATAACGTTGTTCCCTTTGCACTCATTGGACAGCATGTGCCAATGTGCCCACTCTACCCAATTTGGTGCAAGGCATGTCTATTCTCTGCCCTTAGGTATGCCTCCTGTGCTAAAACTATTTTATAGTGCAGGATTAGCACATGCAGATTGGCACACTACCGTGGGACGCCTCAGCACATCCTGCAGCAGAAAATTTTGGTGAATGGTAGGCATGCACTACTACCTACCATAGCTAAGTAAAAGGGCCTCCAAATCATTTAAGCCACTCTAGTGAACCAAATGTATATAACTACAAAGGATAGGTTCATAAGAGACAGGCTTTTTTTCAGTGTGAAACAGGCTCAGTTATGAGAGATTTTAGGATAAGGGTGAAAGGGATAAACTCAGGAATAATCTAAGAAATATTTCATTACAAAAGAGATAGTGGATGCATGGAGCAGACTCCCAGTTATGGTTAAGGACAGTGTCAAAATTCAAAACATTGCTGGATAAGTTTAGCAGGCCAAATAGAACTGCCGCTACAAACTTAACTGGCCAGTGCTGAATATTAACTTGGCTGGTTAAGTTTAAAACGGCTGAAACCCCCCTGGATATTCCATGCCAGTCACTGGAAATGGCCCAGCACTGAATATCCAGGCTCAGTGCCGATCACCAGACTTAGCTAGCGTGCCTTCTGCGGGCTGAATAATGGCCATATGATCTCTACTGTCATTTTTTGTTTCTATGGTTTTCAACAAATTAATAACAAATACACTGAGTTTCACTATACATCTTTCTCCTCCTTTGCTTTAAAAGATGTGGCTGAAAGCAAAACTGGATACATTTTATTCCTACAGGCTAATTTCCTAGATTTTCATAATGTAGGAGCCCTTTTACCAACTGCAGTAACAGGTGGCCTTAGTGCACCCTTACATGGATCTTTTCCAACACGCTGAGGCCATTTTTACCGCAGCAATAAAATGGTCAAAAATCCTATTTTCTGTATTAGTGATCAGGTGCTCATTTTCCCATCAGCTCATGAGCCCCAACTGCCACCTATGTTGTATATGGTAAGGGTTCACTTGCTAACCTCATGCTAATCAGTTAGAGGGTCTTCTACTGAGTCACGGTTGTGTTTTTTAGCTCACTGTAAAAATCAGCTGGCGGTAAATGCTGAGATGCCCATTATATTCTTATGGGCGTCTCGGCATTTCCTGCCAGCTGATTTCTACCATGAGCTAAAAACACTATTGCAGCTTAGTACAAAAAAAACCCCTTGGGGGCCCTTTTACTAAGCTGCCTAAACGTCTAGATGCTCCCAACGTGCACCAAAATGGAGTTCCCGTCCGGCTACCGCTTGGCTCTTGCGGTAATTTCATTTTTGGCACACGTCCTATACGCGCATCTGGAAAATAATTGTTATTTTGGGACACACTTATTGGGCGTGCACCAAGTGGCATTTGATGCGCGTAGGTCATTACCGCCTGGTTACCGCGTGAGTCTTTACCGCTAGGTCAATGGCTGGTGGTAAGGACTCAGACCCAAAATAGACGTGCGGCATTTTTCATTTTGCCACATGTCCATTTGTGGGAAAAAATAGAAAAAAAGGCATTTTTGCAGGTGAGCTGAAAAATGATTCAGGAACGAAGGCAGTTTCACCAGATATGCATGCCAGAGCATTTTAGTTTAGAGCATGCATGCAATATAACTATTAACACAAACTGTTGTAACTTTTGACTGCCAAACAACATAGAAAACTCCTGAAGCTCTGGATGAGCTTTTAATTTTGTACCCCAACTTTCCCTCCAACTAATTTTCATCCCCCTACCCTTATAATTTTGAGAATTAAGCTAAAAAATCATGATCATTTCGTTACCTCCTCTCTCAGAAAACAATCCTATAAAAATGCAGAATTTGACATCATACATTTAAATATTAAACACATAATGATGGCAATTTCCCAGAGCTATTTACCCTGATAAATGGGCAATTTGAAAAATGTTCTCTGTGCTGATGGTTCTTTGAATTAATGTGACTGTCAGGAGCTGTTGTTTTGCTTTGATTGCAGCTGCTCACTGCTGCCCCAGGTGATGGTTTAGTCTGTCTAATGGTTAAATGGACCCTAAATGTGCTTCTGTTCTGAGATAACTTATACCTGTGACAATAAGAAAAAAAGTTATTATAATGTAGGTCTATTTCTTTCTCTCCTTCTGTTCCATGGCTCAACTCAAAGAGACTCAGGTCTAGCCCAGAGGCAGAAAATCCAATAAAAGGTGATTCAAACATAGGCAATAGAATGCAATGGACCATTGGGGCCATGATCCAACCAACTTTTTGCAAGTATGAAGCACTGAGGATAGAAGAGCAGGAGTAGAAGCAAAAGGTTTGTTTGTTTGGGCTCCCCCCTCTCAATTAAAAAAATGTTCAACTGTTCCAGGCTGCAAAGACACAATCCATTCCATGCAGAGCGTTTTCAAGGTGAATTGTTCTCTGGTCTCCACCTCCCGTCCCCCCCAATCTCTCAGCTAAACCTAGTCTGCCCTATTGATTAAGCTGCAAAGGCTAAAACTCATTTTCTAGAGAAAGCCAGAGGGAACCTGATGACATGTACAGTAATATGTTACTATATATGTACTGGAAAATACAGTGAGAATCATTACAAAAAAATTACTATACCTATTACTAAACTGGAAAATAATAGAAACAAGCAATAGCCTAAATTTGAAAAAAAAATAAGAATGTTTGCTTATATACTTACATATTTACAAATGATGGATGCTTCAGTTCTTTAAAAAGAGCCTTTTCAAAGTAACATCATCAAATATATAACCAGCATCAACGTCTAATAGCTGAAACCGAAAGAAACATTGAGTATGTCTCTCAATTACTAGACCAAAATGATTGGCTTTATTTTGATGTTTTGCAAAGTAGATTGCAAAACATCAAAAGAAAGCCAATTATTTTGGTCTAGTAATTGAGAGACATACCGAATATCTGCATCTATTCATTTAAACCAATATACACATTTGTTATTAATCTGAAATTTTGGATTGTTCCAAATATGTATATTAACCGTAGTGAGATAAGGATGCTGAACAAAAGTATCCAGCGCTTCGATTCAGTTTGTGATGGTGCTACTATGGGATTATTAGAGGAAGGGGCTAAGCTCAAGGAAGTGATCACAAGGGGATTGGGTTCAATTTTTCAGCCTCACATTGCAACCACAGTGGGCTATTGGCAGTGGCGTTCCTAGCGTGGACGGCACCCGGGGCGGATCGCCGATGCGCCCCCCCCTGCCTGCGAAATGACACATTCTACCCTCCCCAGCGAAATGACACCCCCCTGGGTGCACGCCGCTGGGGGGGGTGCCGCGGTGCGTGCCTGTGGGCTCCGACTTCGCGAACTTCGCTCGTTCGTGAAGTCAGAGCCCACAGGCATGCACTGTGGCACCCCCCAGCGGCGTGCACCTGGGGCAGACCGCCCCCACTGCCCCCCCCCCCTTGGTACGCCACTGGCTATTGGTTATGTCTAAGGTGTACTTTGTCTGAATATAAAGGCCACATGATAATCATAGAAGTTCAGGAAGTTGATACCACCCTGGTTCTTTGCACACTTCAAACTTTTTAGCGCAATGCAGGGGGGTTTATTAGCCCAAATAAATTTGGAGAGAAAATTTTCCTTACTTTTTTTTGTAAGTATATGGCTTAAGGAAGGTTAATAACATACTAATGGTCCCTTTTACTAAGCGGTGATAAGCCCAACACGGGCTTACCACTCACTAAACAGGAAATACCACTGGGTTACTGCAGCAGAGGTTGATATTATCTATATTGGTATAACATACATTGCTCATCAAAGTGTCAGAAATCAAAAAGTATTCAATACGAGAATAGGAATTATATGGTGAGGAGTAAAATATATAGTCATGTTTATTATCATGTAACAAGCGTCATGCATCTCAAAGTTTAAGGAAAAGTCCATAGTCTGTTATTGAGATAGACATGGGAAGCAACTGCTTGCCCTGGGATCTATAGTACAGAGTGTTGCCACGATTTGGGTTTATGCCAGGTACTTGTGACCTGGCTTGGCCGCTGTTTGAAAAACAGGATACTTGGCTAGATGGACCATTAGTCTGACCCAGTATGGCTACTCTTATATTCTTATGTCATTCAATACAACCCAGTCTTAAGATTTCTTAAAGGGGAAGATGGATTTCCTATCTAGTTCGGGATTAATTTTTATGTTAAAATCCCCACCCAATACAATAGGTTTAACACCTTCGACAGTATGGAAAAAATCAAGACAGTCGGTGTTTGGAGCATAAATATTTAACAAGGTTAGAGGTTTATCATCTATAGTCACTGATGCTTTAACCCATCTACCTAAAGAGTCTTTGTCGTAGTTTAATAGTTTAATATTATCTCTCTTTCTAATGATCATGGCAACACCATTTTTTTTACCATCAGTTGCAGAAAAAATAGGAGATAGGGACCAATTAGGTTTTAATTTGGTTGATTCATATTTGGATAAATGTATCTCTTGAAAAAAGGACAACATCTGGAGAGTATTTGGTCAAAGAATTGAATATTTTTTTCCATTTGATAGGATTGTTAAAACCCGTAACATTACGGGATATGATGGTAATAGTCATATAACATCAAAGGTATATAATGCTGTTAACAGGACTGTTGAGAAGTTTAGCCAGTGGTCCTTACTGAGACAGTGACTTAAAGATAAACTGAGTACAAATACAAACAACATAACAATATGCAGAAAACAAGCACAGTATGTTTTAGCCATGATATGTGGAGACCCGGAGAAGCAGCAGCCCTCACAGACTCCAATAATAAGGATGTGAACAATATTAATAGATTGAAATATCAACAATAGTATAATATTTATTTATTTGTAACATTTGTATCCTGCATTTTCCCACATTTTAGCAGGCTCAATGTGGCTTACAAAATACCGTAATGGTGAACGCCAAGTATGGTAGGTATTTAACAAATACAATTAGAAGAAGAGTCAGGTAAGGTAGGGGTAAATGAGTGCAATAAGGGACAAGGAAATAAGAAATAAATAAATAAAATGTCCATTGCAATGTATGTATAGATGCATTGTAGAGTTGAGGCATTTAAGTAGAATCGATAGGGTAGGCCTTGCAAAACAGATAGGTCTTTAAAGTTTGCTTGAAGTCTTGATGGTTGTTCATCATTTTCACACTCTTTGGTAATGCATTCCACATTTATGTACTTAAGTGAGAAAAATTGGATGCATAGGTTGATTTGTACCTGAGTCCAATGCAGCTTGGATAGTGAAGATTCAGATAAGTATGTGATGAACTGATTCTGTTTCTGGCTGGAAGATCTATTACATCAATCATATATCCTGGGGCATCACTGTAGATTATCTTGTGGACCAGAGAGCAAATTTTGAAAGTAATGCGGCCCTTGATAGGGAGCCAGTGTGGTTTACAGCCATTCCTGGCAAAACATGACCATATCAAGTTATGTGATCACCTTTATGAATTCAATTATATAGGGGTCCTTTTATTAAGCTGCAGTAGAAATGGCTCTTAGTGCGCCCTTATGCAGATTTTCCTGGTCATAAAAATGACTTATTTCTATTTTTGTGTCCTGTTGTTTCCCATATTGCTTAGGGTTATGTTTATTATGTTTGATTTTTCTTTTCTCTTTTTTTTTGTTCCAGGAGAAATGTCAGCAAGAATGATGAGTACACTCTTTTCTCAATAGTGCAAATATGTGCTAACAATCACGCATACACAATATCCGGAAGAGAATGTGCACTCATTAGGAAGAGTGTACCTTCTTTTCAAAATAGTCCATCCGCATCCCAAATTGTGTGCACTTTGCGAAAAGAGTGCTCTCTAATATTGATGAATAAAATAAACATCATGAAATATCATGTTTGTTTCTGCTTGTTAATGACATACAACAACATTTTGCCATTTTCCATATTGTTGCATCCCATCCCTACTGGTCAATACAGAATTTATGTTCTGCTGGGCATACCATTTTTTAAAATTCTTGCCACGGCTTTGAGCTATCAATTGCTGCTCAGAAAAACCATGAATGAACATATAATGCTGGCCAATTTTTCTTTAGAACAGAATTGATCTTATAAAAATGGGAAGAGTAGTGCATAATGCAGAACAAATGATCCCTCTTGATCAATTCTTGTCTTCTGTAATAATAAATCCCGATTACAGTACAGAACTTTCTGATTACTGTGCTTTGGTAGCCCAATGAGCAATGTTTTATACAGTTCCTTTGCTTTAATTCTAAATTGTTCAACCAATGAACAGGTTCTTCTGACAAAATATTGATTTTTTTTGGGGGGTTAGGATTTTCCAGAGATTTATCTCACTTTTATAGTGTGTTTCTATTAGAAAGAAAAATGTGCCACTGCATCACACAGTATATACCGTGCACTTCTCAGTTTGTTTGTACACCACTTAGAATGTAAAATGGGCAGATAATTTAAGCAGTGTTCAGAGTACTAGGTCAAAATATTTAAGTAAAAGTAAAAATAAAAATAAATGTATATTTTAAAGCTTAAGTAAAAAGTACAAGTACACTGAAGAACACATTTAAAAAAGTTACTGCCTATTATAATACTTTGTGAGTAAAAAATAAAAATGCTGTAACTACAGTGAATGCAATTATATTGCTCTACAATTTAAATCCATTTTGCTTTTAGTAAAACTACATTTTGAAAATGACTGTCACTCATGTGAGCAAGCATGTGAGTCAATAATCAAGCACAGCTAAAAAGATGTTCCAACAACTCCACTATCAGGAAGTGGATAGTTTAGCCTGATAAAAAGTCCCTTCAAATCAGGCCAGGTTGCAATATTGCCTTTTGACTGGTTCTGCAGGTATTGATCAAGGGAATCTCTGTCTGAAACACTTGACTTCCATATAGCAAAGAATACTTTATCATCATTATTGTCATTATCATCTGCATTAGAAGAAGTGCTATCTAAATCACTTGCATCTTCATTATCATTGCCATGGAGTCCAATTACAGAGAAGGCTCTCACAAAGTTGAAATCATTGTCAGTTGTTGTTCTAATTTTTCATCTGATGGCTAGCTCTGAATGTCTAAAAGAGTTGATGCAAGAAAGTCAAATGTGTGGAAACCTTTCATTCTTAAGGCCAAACAAGCAGATTTCCTCTCTAAACACTATCAATCCAGTGGACAGTCAACCCAATGTAAAATTTTCCATGGGATGTCCAGCAGTCTGTTGTGGTAGAGTCATATGTCTGTTCACCAAGAATTGCTAAAAGTTTCAGCTTCATCTCCGCTTCAAAGTGACAAACCCATCACTGTTTGGCTGGAGCCTAGTAAACAGTTCAACAAGCAACAAGCACAAGCAACTCAACTGTTCTCATGGACTATATTCCCTGAACACCATAATTTAGGATAAGATGATCCACTGTTTGCATGATAAGGCTTGCAGTAGCAAAATCCTGTTCCAGGTTTTGCTATTTCATTTGGGGGTCCTTTTACTAAGGTGCGCTGAAAAATGGGCTGCAGTAGTGTAGGCACGAGTTATGGATGTGTTCAGATCCATTTTTCAGCGCACCTGTAAAAAAGGCCTTTTTAAAACTTTTGCTGAAAATGGAGGTGTGGCAAAATAAAAATTGGCGCGCATCCATTTTGGGTCTCAGACCTTACCGCCAACTATTGACTTAGCGGTAAGGTCTCTCATGTTAACCGTGCAGTAATCGCCTACGAGTGTCAAGTTGAAGTTACCTTTCCTAATAATACCCAACATTTTATTAGCTTTCCTAGCCGCAGCAGCACACTGAGCAGAAGGTTTCAGTGTATTATCGACGACGACGCCCAGATCCCTTTCTTGGTCCGTAACTCCTAACGTGGAACCTTGCATGACGTAGCTATAATTTGGGTTCTTTTTTTCCACATGCATCACCTTGCACTTGCTCACATTAAACGCCATCTGTCATTTAGCCGCCCAGTCTCCCAGTCTTATAAGGTCCTTCTGTAATTTTTCACAATCTTGTCGCGAGTTAACGACTTTGAATAACTTTGTGTCATCAGCAAATTTAATTACCTCGCTAGTTACTCCCATCTCTAAATCATTTATAAATATATTAAAAAGCAGTGGTCCTAGCACAGACCCCTGAGGAACCCCACTAACTACCCTTCTCCATTGTGAATACTGCCCATTTAATCCCACTCTCTGTTTCCTATCCTTCAGCCAGTTTTTAATCCACAATAGGACATTTCTTCCTATCCCATGACCCTCCAATTTCCTCTGTAGCCTTTCATGAGGTACCTTGTCAAACGCCTTTTGAAAATCCAGATACACAATATCAACCGGCTCCCCTTTGTCCACATGTTTGTTTACTCCTTCAAAGAATAGAAGTAAATTGGTCAGACAAGATTTCCCCACAAAAAAGTCGTGTTGACTTGATCTCAGTAATCCATGTCCTTGGATGTGCTCTCTAATTTTGTTTTTAATAATAGCCTCTACCATTTCCCCCGGCACCGATGTCAAACTCACCGGTCTATAATTTCCCAGATCTCCCCTGGAACCTTTTTTGAAAATTGGCGTTACATTGGCCACCCTCCAATCTTCTGGTACCACGCTCGATTTTAAGGATAAATTGCACATCACTAACAGTAGCTCCGCAAGCTCATTTTTCAGTTCTATCAGTACTCTAGGATGAATACCATCCGGTCCAAGAGATTTGCTACTCTTCAGTTTGCTGAACTGCCCCATTACGTCCTCCAGGTTTACTGTGAAGTCAGTAAGTTTCTCCGACTTATCCGCTTGAAATACCATTCCCGACACTGGTATCCCACCCAAATCTTCCTCGGTGAAGACCGAAGCAAAGAATTCATTCAATCTCTCCGCTACGTCTTTTATACATGCATGTATATACACACACATGCATGCATAAGCCACCTAAGCTGTATTCTGTAAATATGCATCTATCTTGCATAGCTGTTTTTGCATCTCATTACTATTTAAGGACCCTAATGTGACTTGCGGTGACACACCACAAGTTGTGTTAGGGCCCAAAACTCAATGTAAAACTAATACCAGCTTCCAACCAATGCTCCCAAGTCTCCCAGCTCCCCCCCCCCCCCCAGAGGCTATCTTTCAAATTCATTGGTGGTCCAGGGGGCATCCAAGGGGTCTTCAGCAGTAGCGATGCACAATTGCTCATGCCCTGTACTGCTTCTTCTTCCAAATAGCACACCTAGTGGTAGTCCTGTGCGACTAATGCTAGGGGTCATATTTCCATATAAGAAAATATTTCCTTATATGGAAATATGACCTCTAGTGATAGTTGTGGCATTTGGAAGTTGGAGCAGTACAGGGGAGAAGCCATTGGGCATCAATCCTGCTGAAGACCCCCTGGACCCTCAGATTCTCCTCTGGAACCCCAGATTGACCCCTGATCCCCTGAAGACCCCTTGGAATTTCAAAGGTAGCCCCTATAGAACAGGCTAAAGTGTGTGTGTGTGGGGTGGGGGTTATCGGGAGCCTGGGGGAACCAGCTTGCCATCTGAGGATCATTGGGAAATGGCTTTGTGGTTTGAGGCTCCCAGGCAGTGGGAATAATGCTATTTGTGAGGTGGCTTGTAAGCAGCGTTATTCCTCTAAAGTGGAATTCAGCAGCATGTGGTACCAAGATCCCAGAGGTTGCTGAATCCTGCAGGGCATCAAGGCATGGTAAAGGGTGAACTTACTGCACCTGATAAATTCTCACCTAAGTGACATTTACAGTTTGGATTGTTTGCTATGTGCATGTGGAAGATCTTTTTTTATTGTTATACTTTTTTTTATTTGTTACTTATTATGTTATTCATATATTGTTATTTTTAATCATCATGTTGGTTTTCTGTATGATTTCTTGCTTTTACATTCCCATGTTTTCTATGGCTCCTCCTTATTTTAGTTCCCCTTGTTTGTTTTCTGTGTGGTTTTTCTTTTTTTCTTTCCTTTTTATTGAAATAAGTGGATTTTAATGGTCTTTGATTCTAAATGTAAAAAAAATGCTGTTTGAGCTCTCTCCATTGAAATCCATAGCGTATGACATCACTGGAATGCATAGGTGCGTCATTGGAATGCATATGTATTCTAGTGTGCAATGCATGGCATTTTCATCCTTTTAAGATGGTTTTCATTAAATAACCAGCGTGGTTTTATGACTACTGATTCATGTAGTCATACAAGGGATTAGTCTTTGATATTTATCCATTCGGATGGATTTTTTTAAATTATGAGACACCTTTTAAAATTGATTTTAGTTGTTTTTACTTCTGTTCACCCTTTCTTTGCCTTTTTAAAGTTATTTATGTTTTGGAATTTTTTTTAATATATCTCTTGCGGTATTTTTACCTCGAGAGAGCAAACGTGCAAAATCATGACTGTTTGCCATTTACCACTTGTTATAAGCTGCTGCTGCCATCTGAATGTTAAATTTGACTGTACTTCTGGGTGAATAACTTTGCTATTTATTTAGAAATTCAGAGAATAACACAATATTATTTCTTCAAGAAAGCATTAAAAGTCTTTTTTCTTTGATGAGAAAGATGTTTTGTTTTTTTAGTTTCAGTGTATTTGAACTTAGTGGAATATAAGAATCATATAGCATAGCATAGCATTTCCCTTATTGGGTTTGAACTATTATACTTTTGAATTGTTTCCTGTTATTTATGGGTTTTATGTTTTATTCTAACTCATCTTCAGTATTCCTGTCCTAACTTTTCTGGATAGCTAGCCTGTTAGTCGTCTGAAAATTGCTGCTAACCAAATAGAAAGCCTGTGTTGGTACTGAAACCAGCTATTCAGTGCTGAATGACCCTTGTACAGGAACCAGCACTAAATACTGACTACTTCAAATTTTACAGAGTTTACTGATACTCCCACTGCAGACTCATTAATGGATTATTTTGCAACCAGATTTTGTCATTTCATCTATCAAAGAGATTGATGGTTATGCAGCAGATGGACATTGGTCTTTTTTTTTCCCAAGCTGTTAAAATGGTCAAGTGCTACTTTCTTATGCAATTAAAATTTCAATGTCCACTTGATATTTCTCCAGGTACTTGTAACCTGGATTAGCCACTGCTGGAGGTATACTGGGCTAGATGGACCATCGGTCTTTCCCAGTATGGCTATTCTCGTGTTCTTATGTTCTTGAAAACTGCCCCTTTATTGTTGATTCAGTGGATTACAGTGTTGATAACAGCACATTGGGTGCTGGCTATTTTTCCAAAATCAAGTAATCTAACAACTGGAGCATTTGGCATACGCTCTCATATCCCCGTGATCCCCAATGATACCCAGAAGCCAATTTCTTTGACTAAATTTGGAATTTATTAAGGCCACAGCCAGGCACTTTAGCACTCTATTACACATAAAGCAACTTAACATGTTACAATAATAAATAACTTCTTATAACTTATCTAATTCAAACCTGGGGGTACACAGCTTCACTTCCACAGTGCACCCCAATACGCTTCCGGTGGTGCCGTCTAAGCACACCCACCGCCTATCTGTGCTTTTCTTCTAGCACCCGATGACTATGGTGTATCCCATTTAGGGATACGCCCCGGATCAGTTCTTGGCCTCCTGGCCATCCAAGCCAGGAGACAAGCCATATTCCCACTGAATTAACTGTAATCTGCCCACATTCGGCATAACATTGTACTTCGTATTGCAATTAACATTTGGGCAATAATTCACCAATAATATAACACTCTTATGCGCTCGCTTGCTGTGTACCTGCCAGAGTCCCAGGATAATCACCGCCAGTAACTGCTCCGGCTGCGACAACATCCTCCAACGGGTGGGTGGGGTGGGTCAGCTCCACTCACCAACCTCTTTCTTGCCAATGACGAATCCCTACGTCAGCAACCCTGCTTTATATCCCTCCCTTCCCCTCCTCCCCTTTCTCCTTCCCCTTAACCCTCTCCTTACCCCTTAGCTTCCACCTCCCCTCTCTGTCTCACCCTTTCCGGTCCTCCCCCCCACCTCCCTTCTACATTAACTCTCGCTAGCCCTCAGCTCAGTTGTGATCGGCCCCTCCCTAACGGGTTGGCCTCTTTCTTTGGTAAAATACTTACTCCCCTTTTTACTAATGTGTCAGCACCATAAATACAATCATGAATCAGGAGCCAATGTTCAGATTTCAGAAGGGGGGGGGGGGGTAACACTGTCATATGTTCAAGCACCGTGAATAAGCTTGACTGCTGTATTTTGAACTAGCTGCAGATGACATATTTGATAATGAGGAAGATTGTGAAAAAGATGGGAAATAAATAAAGTATGTATTAATAGATGAAGAGATTAGATTGTAAGCTCTTTGAGCAGCGCTTCGTACACCTTGTAGCGCTATAGAAATGCTAAATAGTAATAGTAGTAGTAGAGATTGCAAATCAAAAAGTGAATGGGCAGCTCTGATCTGCCTCAAGGTGAAGAACAACTTTTGTACAAGTGTCAAAACATGCTGAGATAATGTAAGATGACTGTCAACTACTACACCAACGATTTTAATAGTATCCTTTAATGGAATAGGCAAGCCACAGAGGATGGAAGAACACATCAAGAGAGATGGGCCAAGTAGAGGGAAAAACACTGAGACAGTTTTAGAGACGTGGAGGGGCATAATCGAAAGGGACGCCCAAGTTTTGCTGAGGATGTCCTCGCAAAACATCCTGGTGGAGGGGCGGGGAAACCCATATTATCGAAACAAGATAATACGGTCGGGGACACCCGAAACTTGAAATTTAGGTCATCCTTAGAGACGGTCATCCTTAGACTTGGTCGTTTCTGATTTTCGGCAATAATGGAAACCAAGGACGCCCATCTCAGAAGCGACCAAATGCAAGCCCTTTGGTCACAGGAGGAGCCAGCCAGCCAGCCAGCCAGGAATTTATTCATTTGAATTTAGCTCACGATCTTTCATTAGTATGTGAGTTTTTGGTTAGGGATGCAAGTTTCCATGTGTCTTGGATCTAAATTGGCCTTTGAATTAAATTGGTTCCTTGCTGATAATTAGTCTTGTTGATCCAACACGAGGCATCACATTCTACAAAGAATGAATTGATCTTTAGACAAAATACTTTGAGCTTGAACCAGAGCAATGAATGGATATTTTGCCATTCATTACAGAATTCAAGCATACCTGTTGTTTTTAAAACTCTCTGATAAAAAGCCTTCTGCTCCCCTAATACTGTGGGATCTGAGAATTCCCCCCCCCCCCCCCAAAAAAAAAGAGGGCTTGATTTTATAACAGGACGCCTATATGAGAAATTGAAAAGACATCTATTTTAAGCCTATTTAAGGTTATCAATAGAAATCAAACAAAATAAAACATGGAAAATAAGATGATACCTTTTTATTGGACATAAGTTAATACATTTCTTGATTAGCTTTCGAAGGTTGCCCTTCTTCGTCAGATCGGAAATAAGCAAATGTGGTAGCAGATAGAATATATAAGAGAAACATCAAAGCATTACTTTGATAGTCTGACAGAGTGGGAGGGTGGGGGTATGCATGGGGACATCAAAGCATTTCATTGATATTCTAACAGAATGGGTGTTGGTAGGTGAGAGGAGGGTAATAAACAGAGAAATAAACAGAGAAATACAGCTTATGGTTTATAATGGGTTAGAAAACCCTTCTGGTCACGATGGATGTAGAATCACTATACAGCAACATTCCACATGCGGATGGCATAGCTGCATGTGGAAGACTCCTAAAAAAATCCACACTGGACCATCAATACTCACCAGAAACTATTACAAAATTAATCAAATTCATTTGAACTCACAACTACTTCCGCTTTAAGAATGATATCTATCTACAAATAATGGGCACTGCAATGGGCACCAGGACAGCACCCCAATATGCCAACCTTTTTATGGCTGAGCTGGAAGAGACATTTCTGAATACATACCAGACCAAACCTCTAAAATACTACCGGTACATCGATGACATTTTTATGATTTGGACGGAGGGGGAAGAAACTCTGAAACAATTTTACTATTCCTTCAATACATACCATCTTACAGTCAGATTCAAAATTGACTACTCCCCAGAAAAAGTCAATTTTTTTGGACACCACAGTCTCAATCAGTGATGGCTGTATACAAACATCTATATACAAGAAACCCACAGACAGATGCAGCTACCTCCACAACTCCAGCTTCCACCCTTCACATACAAAAAGATCCATTATTTACAGCCAAGCCACAAGATACCACCGTATCTGCTCGGACCCAGAGGATAGAGACAGACACCTTGAAACCCTGACTGCATCCTTCAAACAGAAAGGCTACAACCCTAAAATAATCTCCAAGAATATTGCCTCCTCCCTCAAAACACCCAGGGAGAATCTGCTACAGTACAAAGAAAAAAAAGCCACAGACAGAATTCCCCTTGTAGTGACATACAACCCAGAGCTGGAAAAACTGAGGAAAATCATAAGAGAACTACAGCCACTACTCCAGGAAGATGAATTACTGAAAGAGATATTCCCATCCCCACCAGTGCTGGCCTTCCGACAGCCACCAAATTTAAAACACAAGCTGATCAGATGTAAACTTCCAACACAGACGGAAAAAGAAAAGGGCATGTTCCCGTGTAACACAGCCAGCTGCAAACTTTGCCAAAACATTTCACAAGACCCCACAGTCATTCACAAAGGAAAAATATTCAACATAAAGGACTATTTTACATGCTCATCTTCCAATGTGGTATATATCATTCCGTGTAAAAAATGTAACGAAGGATGCTATATTGGAGAAACAGGCCAGATGCTTAAGACAAGATTCAATCTGCAGAGATATCACATGAAAATAGCTGGTGCCAGTCAAGCCCCCACCCCTGTGGGCCAACACTTCACAAGACCAGAACACTGCACCAGTGATTTCACAGTAAGAATACTGAAAGGTAATTTTAAAACAATACAGGAACGTAAGACCTTTGAAATAAGAATGATTTCATATTTTGACACACAACAAACAGGACTTAATAAGGATCTGGGTTTTCTAACCCATTATAAACCATAAGCTGTATTTCTCTGTTTATTTCTCTGTTTATTACCCTCCTCTCACCTACCAACACCCATTCTGTTAGAATATCAATGAAATGCTTTGATGTCCCCATGCATACCCCCACCCTCCCACTCTGTCAGACTGTCAAAGTAATGCTTTGATGTTTCTCTTATATATACTATCTGCTACCACATTTGCTTATTTCCGATCTGACGAAGAAGGGCAACCTTCGAAAGCTAATCAAGAAATGTATTAACTTATGTCCAATAAAAAAGGTATCATCTTATTTTCTTTTCCATGTTTTATTTTGTTTGATTTCTATTGATAACCTTTAAGAGTGGACTAACACGGCTACCACACCTCTCTACTTAAGCCTATTTAATAAAGGCAACGGGCACCAGTAGCATGCAAATGCTGAAGCATGCATTTACACCTACTCCAAGAAAGGTATAAATGTATGCATGTACTTTACACACATATGCCCATATTTTATTAAATAGTCACATTGCAAATCCACCCTTGCTCTTCCTAAACTCTGTCCCCAGAATAACCTACATGGGACATGAATATAAGCATGCCTCTTGTCTCTGCATGTAATATATTCACATTCACATCCAAATTATTCAACCTATAATATTCCCAGTCACCTAAATTAGGGAACAGCTTACTAAGGGCTCCTTTTTACTAAGCTGCAGTAAGCACTAGCGTGTGCATACTGCAGCTTAAAAGGGTTTACTGCCGGTAACTCTGAGGTGTCCTGTAGTAAGTTCTGAACGCGCGTGCGCAAATCACACACTAAAAAATATTTTTACATGTTTATGGGAAGGGGCATGTCTGGGGATGGAGAATGGGCATTTCTACACTAATCAGAGCATCTACATAGGTGGCGGTAAGGGCTCACACACTAACTTTTGGTAATGGCCATTAGTGCTTGGCCATTAATTCAGAAAATGGAAAATTAGCCATTTTCCAGCTGTGTTACAAATGGCGTTAGGGCCCCTTTTACAAAGCAATGGTACCTGTATCACCGCTTTGCTGCACACCAATCCAGCACTATCGCCAGGCTCCTGAAGGAGCTCCTGAAGGAGCCTGGCAGTAATGCCTGCATCCAACACATGCCATTTCTGGCACATCAGATTTGTTTTTGCTCTGGTGGCTTACCTGATGGTAATCGCTGCCCGGTTACCATTGGGGTAGGCCGGGAGCCCTTACCGCCTCTTAAACTAGGTGGTGTTGAGGGCTTCCTCGGGAAATGGCCACACAGCAAGTGTTTCACTTACTACACAACCATTTCCGTCCTTCGCCCAGAATTTCCTTTTTCCAGGCAGCAGTAAAAGGACAGCCTAAGTGCATGGCAAACCTATGTACCGACACCACCACAGAGCTCCTTTTACCACTGCTTGGTAAAAGGGGCTTTTAGTACACTAGAAAAAATCATATAAGAGCACACTAAAGACACTTTCTACCACAGCTTTGTAAAAGGACTCCTTGACATTTTAAAAATGGAGGACAAACCTTAGAACTTCATGAAGAATGTTTGGCCAAGGGAATATCTACCACATTTGATCTTAGCATAGGTTAGAAAACCTCTTTTTATTTTTACCAACATTAAAATCATAAAGAAACTTAAACACACTGCAAATCAGGCTTTTCTACTTTTGTAATAAACTATAAAGAACCTTTTGTGTGCTATACTTATCTGAACTCAAATATGCTGCAAGTGCCCAATGCTGACAGCATTTCACATCATGCTGCATCAGGGATTTGTTATGATAAACCTCCTCTTAAGACATCATAACTGAGCACTTCTTTAGAGGAGGTTTAAGATAAATCCCTGATGCATCATTGTGCACAATGCTATCAGCATCAGGCACTTGCAGCACATTTGAATACAGCAAATAAAAAGGCTCTTCAAAGGTGTAAATACCCATGTTTGTAAGGTAGACATTTTTCTGCCACTTATGCTATTCTATATAAAGCACATAAATAGGTACCTAATTGCCCTCTTAGACCAGGCACCCTATTATAAACAGCATCTCTATAATTGCTCCATGAAGTCCACGGAAGAGTATTTATCCCCCACCCCCAACCACTCCAAGCAGATAAGTAAAAATGATAAATAAATAAATAAAAAAACATTTGCTGTGTTTAAGCCTCAACTCTGACCTTAAACTCAACTCCCTTATCACATGTGGAGCCCAATTTTAGAAAGGGTGTAGAAAGGGAATTAAGAAGTCAAGGTTGGGATGTAGAAAATTTGCCAAGTATTTTACAAAAGCTCTGCCAAACACAAATTTTGACAGCAATTCTATAAAGGGGTGTCTAGAGGTAGACACCACTTAGGTGTGTCCAATGTGCCATTAAGTATTTTCTTATTTGGAATTGACAACTAATAGTAATCCACATATAATGCTGTACTAGCGCTCCTTGTGGTCTAGTGGAGGTTTTGCCCATTCTTTAAATAAATTTTATTGATTCCTTTGTACTTGGTACATCACCAATCATACTTCTTTGTAACAAGATTATATTTGGGTTCATTTTCGAAAGAGAAGGACATCCATCTTTCAACATAAATCGGAAGATGGATGTCCTTCTCCCAGGGACGTCCAAATCGGTATAATCAAAACCCGATTTAGGACGTCCCCAACTGCACTCCGTCGCTAGGATGGCCAAAGTTCAAGGGGGCATAGCGAAGGTGGGACTTGGGCGTGCCTAACACTTGGAAGTCCTTGACCCATAATCGAAAAAAACAAGGACGTCCCTGACGAATACTTGGACGTTTTCACCCGGACCTGTTTTTCTTATGACTAAGGCACAAAAAGGTTGCCAAAATGACCAGATGACCACCGGAGAGAATCGGGGATGACCTCCTGTTACTTCCCCAATGGTCACTAACTCCCTCCCACCCTGAAAAAGCATCTTTCAAAATATGTCGTAGCCTCTATGCCAGCCTCAGATGTCATACTCAGGTCCGTGACAGCAGTATGCAGGTCCCTTGAGCAGTTTTAGTGGGTGCGGTGCACTTCAGAGAGGTGGACCCAGTCCACCCCCCCAACCTGTTACGTTTGTGGAGGAAACAGTGAGCCCTCCAAAACCCACCACAAACCCACTGTACCCACATCTAGGTGCCCCCTTCACCCGTAAGGGCTATTGTAGTGGTGTACAGTTGGGGATAGTGGGTTTTGGGGGGGTTGGGGGGGCTCAGCGTACAAGGTAAGGGAGCTATGTACCTGGGAGCAATTTATGAAGTCCACTGCAGTGCCCCCTAGGGTTCCCAGTTGGTGTCCTGGCATGTCAGGGGGACCAGTGCACTACAAATGCTGGCTCCTCCCACGAACAAATGGCTTGCATAGAAGTCTTTGGTTTTGAAAATCGCTGAAAATCACAAATGTCCATGTTTGTGGACGTCCAAATCTAAGGATGGCGAAATTTAAGGATTTGGACGTCCCTGACAGTATTTTTGAAACGAAAGATGGATGCCCGTCTTGTTTCGAAAATACGGGTTTCCCCGCCCCTAGATTTCGCCATTTTGCATGGACGTCGAAATCGCAACTTGGAAGTCCCTTTCAAAAATGCCCCTCATTAATTGTTTTATTATGAAAATTGCAATATATATATATATATATATATATATATATATATATATATATATATTCTTTTTAATGTGCCATTAAATTGACAGGTAGGCACCTATGAGGCTTATTTTCAAAGCACTTAGCCTCCCAAAGTTCCATAGAAACCTATGGAACTTAGCCTCCCAAAGTGCTTTGAAAATATGCCTCAATGTGTAATAAGGTAGCACCTAAATGCCATAGGGGTCTTTAACAAAAGATTAGCTCGAGTTATCTGTAGTAGGGCTCATTTTATTTCTATGGGCCCTGCTGCAGATAACTCGAGCTAATCATTAGTAAAAGACCCCCGTAGGAGGAGATTATATATATATATGGCACCTAAACAAATTGGCGCTCAAATCAGTGCCAACTAAGCATATTCTTTAATCAGCCCCTTGATTTAGGTGCAGATTATAGACTATGCTTAGTTGATATTTCAGCACCTAAATCTGCAAGCATCCATTTACACCAACTAAAACATGGTTCAAATCCTGGCATTTAGGTTTAGGTGCACTGGGCCAGATTATATAACTAGGCGCCTAAATCTCAGAATGCCCACAACATGCCAATTTCCCCGCCCCTAACCATGCCCTCTTTTGCCTGCGCACATTAGAAGTTTGGCACACATCATTACAGAATACGCTTAGCGAGTTGTGCACCTAAATTCTAATCAGTGCCAATTAGTGCTGATTATTGCTTAAGTGATGATAGCGCTCATTAGCTTGTTAAGCAAATTAAGTTATGCACGGTGTTATAGAATCCATGCCAATTTTGGCACCTAAATCGAAGCGCACTATAGAGCATCCAGCATAGACATGGGTGGAGCATGGACAACCACAGGCATGTATCCCAGGTACACCGAGTCCTCCAGATGGTACACCATATATGTGAGCCTCAATACAAGGCCAAGGCAGCATATAGGAGGATAAGTGAGAAAGTCCAATGCCAAGTAAAGCCTGTCTTGCCTTGAATGCCAGAACACAGAATACGTGTCCCGCGGTGTCTTGAGCTAAATCTTGGGAAACAAATAGCAAAAGCAGTCTTCGTTTCTCCTTACAATTACTGATAATTGCTTATATTCCGCAAAACTGTGATGTTCAATGCGGAGTACGTTAATTATAATACATATACCCAAGCCCAACAGATTTAGAAGCCTAAAAGTAAGAAATGGAGGAGTGACCTAGTGGTTAGGGTGGTGGACTTTGGTCCTGAGGAACTGAGTTCGATTCCCACTTCAGGCACAGGCAGCTCCTTGTGACTCTGGGCAAGTCTCTTAACCCTCCATTGCCCCATGTAAGCCGCATTGAGCCTGCCATGAGTGGGAAAGAGCAGGGTACAAATGTAACAAAAATAAATAAACAAAAAATCAATACATAACCAACCCTACATTAGGCAAAATATTTTAAAAACAAAACCAATATTCAGTGCAGTGTGCAGGCAATGCCTGAACTCTGGTAGTAGTCTCTGTGATTGGTAGGATCAGAGCACACTGAGGTTAACAGAACCAATCAGATTTATTCTATACATGGACAGGTGCGTAGCCAGACAACAGATTTTGGGTGAGCCTAGGCAAGAAGTGTGTGGGCACCAAGTGTTCTCTCCCCCTCCCCTCAACTACCACCCAAAAAAATATCTCAGCTGCTGAGAAAGTGCTTCTTTCCATCTTAGCAGTCTACAGCAGGCATGCACTGAAAACTAAGCATGCACAGGTGCCGTTATTGTGGAGAGTAGCGTTTTCGCTACCATCAGGGGGAAGTCTTCAGCTGGCGGAGCTTGGGATCCCCACCAGCTACCACTAAACGTGTGCTACTGTTGGGTGGGCCGCGGCCCACCCAGGCCCACCTGTGGCTACGCCACTGTCCATGGAAGTCCAATGTACCAGGTATTCAGTAATGAGAGGTCACATGCAGAGGTTCCAAATCTGGCTGCAGACTGTTGTAGCCTCAAGGCCTTCATAGCTGGAGACTAAGAGGGCCTCAGGCATCAGTTTCAGCATATGAACAGCAGGAAAACAAAGAGCATTGTCTCCTGCAATCTTTACACACAGCATGGCTATGCTGTAGTATCACCAGTTCATGAGTACTTTACAGTAGAATCCTTGTTGATTTTGGTCTGGCACATAAAAAGGTTGGTCAATAAGTCAATATTTATATTCATATGTGAACTAGAAGTTGTTAAAAGAAGGCAATAGCCTTTTATCATAATTTTCTGCTATTAGTATTGCTATATTCTCAAGGGCTTGCCTCCAAACAAAAACAAAACCTCAAGTTTAACTGCAGTAATCCTCTTTGCCAGTCCCATGTACCCTCAAGTTGACTTCCTAAATTTCTTGAGCTGGACTCCCCTTCATCTTGCACTCTCTTGCTATGGGTCAGGAATCAGTCCTTTAACTTCTAGAGCATTCTGGCTCCTCTACTTCAATAGGAAACAAGTTTGATTAGAGAGTTTGGGAAATAAGCAACTTAGCCTTCCCTCAGCTTCCTCTCTAACCAAATCTGAGGGGATAATTCTCCCTTCAAAAACTTATTTTCCAAATAGCAAAACATGGATACTGAGCCCTTTTCATTAAGAAGCAGGAACTCAGCTGAACTGCCACCATCCTTTGGACAGAACAACACTCAACCTTCATCCTCTCCTCAAGCCCCAGCTGTTAATCTCAGTGCCAAAAGAAAAATATCAGTCTTCACTTCAAATTTAGTCCAAAAACAGAGTAACAACTCCCCCACATGGTAATACATTAAGGTAAGTACCTCTTCATTGTCCCACCATTGGGCTTCTGCTTAGGGGTCTGCACCCTGGGATTCTTAGCCCAATCCATCCATTTATCCACCTCATCCACTTTCATGGAGGCCCCAACCAACTCACAGGCTAATCTTGGTTCCTTTCCATTAGGATGCATTTGGGCTCCTCCCCAGTCTTTCATAGTATGGGCAATGTTTCCTATGGGGATAGCAAGACTTCCCTGCCCCCATCCTTCTAGAATCCTCCTCCCATATCTTTCAGCTGGCTAACGTTTCCCTAATTCCTCCTCCCAATGGAACCTGTAGGTCTGTCTCCATTTAAAGGAGTGTGCTCTTTTCCAGCCTGACAGGTGTTGGACCTGTCATATGGCATTAACCCTTTCAATGTCCCATATTAAGGCCTAGCCAAAAAAGGTTATGGTCATTTTAGAGCTAGCATAAAAGCCCAAGGGAAAATTCAAATATACATCTACTCACTGTAAAACGGCAAATAACATATAAATTATGTTATATATATATATATATTTGTATGTATGCAAAGATATGAATGTAAATGCTTTTAAAATGACTTCCTAAGTATTATTGTAGTTGCCTTTATACATATGCCAATGGTCATATAAATTAACAATAAGGGTGTCCTCAGTTCTGAGCTAAAGGCAAAAAACAGTGGCTGAGCCAATGCCCAAGTTTGTGCGTGTATGGGGGTGGGGTCCAGGGGTGTGTGGGTGGAGGTTAAGGGTTGGATGGATGTGTGGTATCAATGAAAGGGGAAGGATAATGGGAATGTTGAGGGGTTGATGATTGAATAGTGTAGATAAGGGAAGGGGTGTCTGATGGCAGGGTGATTGTTGTACAAATGCTTTGGTGGTCTGTGAGTACTCTGGAGTACAGAGGGAACTGGTAGCAGGTGTGTATAAAGAATTTCTAGCCCTTCCTCTCCATCTTTCATTTGTCAAATGTTTTGGGGAGGTGGGGGGACATTGAAGAAGGTTAAAATGGGGTGATTGGTGATGATGAGGGGGCAGTCACAGCTACAGAAATGGCAAAAAATGGGGGGGGGGGGGGGTTGGACCTAGAGGTGGCCTGAAACAAAGGGGGAAGGGAAATATGGAGGTGAAGGGAGTAATATGATGTTGGCTTTTCATGCATCACCACTGCAAGTGGAGATGTGGCCCTGCTTTACTGATTGTCTCACTGATGTTGGTGTTATGTTAACATTCTTGCAGTATCTTACAAAGCGAGTTTGTCACTGACTAGATATTTGAGACGGCAAAAGATGTTTTGTGAAAGGGTGTTTCGGAAAGGGTTTAGGTGTCAGATGTTTTGGAGTTTAGGTTACATTTTATATTAATTAATAAAGCTGCAGCCACTTTTTTCCAGGTATACATTTAGATATTTGCATATTTTATTTATTTATTTATTTTCATTCATTCATGCATTCTTATATCCCACTATTATCCAAAAACAAGTTTCGGTTCAATGTGGCTTATATTCATTTCATTGCTTCTCATTTTTTAAATTCTCATACTCAACTACAGCCTGATGTCTTCACTCTTCGTCTCTTTTTTTTTCAGTGATCCTGGGTAGAGCAATTATTACATAAAAAGCAGAAGTAGCATCAGCTTAAATGTTATAGATGAAGGTTAATTCATGGGCAATTGTAGGATAATTATCTTATGTATAAGAAATGAAAATCTCTTTGATCTGGCAGCAGCAGTTTCTCTCTCTGGAGTAAAAACTGGATACCGTGGTAGAAAATGTGTATGGCACCTGTATAATTTTTCTATGGAACAGAGAGCAGGTCAAAGAGAGAACACCCACAGTCAGCCCTCAACATTTGTAGTCTTTTCTCATAGGCAGGTAGCAGATAGGACAGGCTCTGCCTTGTGATATAAATTGCCTCCAATCTATGGTGTCTCCACATGACTTTTCTATTACCATTGTCTTGTAGATTCCTATTCTTATTTTCAAAAACTGTTTCTCCAATTTTTCTGCATATGTCAAAACTCCTTTGAAAAAAAGGGTCCCTGGGTCATCTCTCAACAGGCCAACAAATAGGCTTCAGCTGTAGTGAGTTCATGCAGTGTTTAATGTTAAACATAACTTCTATAGCTTGGCCTTCTTTCTGTATCAGTCAATTCCATTGTTCATTCACTGAGAGTAAACCCCTGTGTAAAACTTTTGAGATTCTTTTTCAATAATAGCATTGTGACATTTTCTTTGCTTCCTTTGGCGCTTCTATCTCTAAGCACATTGAACATACTGTTAAACTACCCACCTCGGGAGACAGTGCATATATCTGATGTATTAAGTTCAAAGGCATATTTTGATATTGTTTAAATAAAAGGCACTATGGGCTAGATTCTATATATGATGCCTGAAAATTCCACACAAAAAAAAAGTATGCCTAGGTGTACTCTAAATTGTGTCTAAATTTTATACAATAGGCTTAAACTTCCACACAGTAGATAGAATACGCCGAGCACCTCTCCATGTGACCAAATACAGTTGCGGCCATTTATGCCATGTTTTACTTGGTATAAATCCTGACACCTAAATTAGGTGCAGAGCAGGTGTATTCTATAACAACATGCATAGATTTTAGAAATGCCCGCACCCTGCCCATGGCCAAGTCCTCTTTTCAAATATGCAACTTAGAATTTAAGCATACCACATTACAGAATATACTTAGCGAGTTGTGCACGTAAATCTTAATGCCAATTAGTGCTAATTTTTTGCTTAACATCCAATTAACAGCGCTGATTAGCTAGTTAACCAATTAAGTTACACTCATTGTTATAGAATACAATTCCATTTACCCACGATATATAGAATCCAGCAGTACATGCATCCTTATTTTTACTATTATTTGTGTTATTAAATATGTACACTGAGAGCATCATCCAGCACATTTTAATATATTAATTTATTCAGTCTGGGTAGAGCTAATGGTATGAAAAGCACTCCACTTATCTAAGGTTGTGGAAGAAAATGTGCTGCATTCTAAGACTGTCTTATCGTAATGACATCCAAAGGTCACAGTGGCAGTAGCTCAACTGTCTCTGAAGAACAGAGCTAACAATGTTCTTTTTAATGTTTTTTTTATTGCTGTTTATATATTTCAAAGTCTACAACTGTGCATTAAATTATCTTCTCTTCTCCCCCAAACTGACCCCCCATTTCCATCCAGCTACCCAATTTTATTTTCATTGCAGTCATTCCCTCCACTGTCACATCTTCAATCTATCACTTGCCACTATAAGTATAGACCCCATCTGCCTTGCCAACTATTGGTACCGCTCTCTCCTCCTTTTCACATCCAAACTACTTGAAAGTTCCATTAATTTCCACTCTCTCAAATGAGTTTCATCTCAAGGCATTCTCAATTCACTCCAATCTGGCTTTCATCTACTATGTTCTACATAAACAGCCCTTGCCAGTGTTTCCACTGGCCTTTTCATTACCACAGATAATCTATCCCAATTCTCTTTGGCTGCATTTTTTGGTAGTGCTGATACCTCTTACTCTGTCATAGTCTGTCCTCATAGTCTGTCTTGGTTTCCTTTCTTCCTCTTCCATTTTGACTTCTTATGGATCTTCCTTTATCACCATCCTACTATTAGTCATCAGGGCAGGATAAAAGCATAGGCAAACTAGGTGTATACCTAGGGCCCAATTGTTTAGGAGGGGCCCTGTCAGATAGGCTAGATCAATTGATATCAAGGCAGATTTCTACCCTATGAAGTTATATTTTGTCAGAAATAAGAGTAGGAGTGGGGATACTAGAGTCTATTCTCCCTAATTCCTGTGCAATGACTTAGGTTGGCAGAAATTGACAAGCAGATCTGCTGCTTCTTCATCTGCCTGTTTTCTTCTGTAGTCACCAGAAAGGCCATAATTGTGGGAGTTTGTATATTATGATGGTTCTCCCAATGTGCTTATTTGTCCCAGGCCCACCAAAAGGTTGATGCTTCCCTGTTAGTCAGTATGTTTCAGGGTTTGAATTAAGGCCACCATAGTGCTCGGAGCATTTTCCATGGTTTTCAGTCTAATCTTTCTGACCATTCCCAGATCTATCTTGCTAAACCACAAATTTCTTCAAGAATCCAGTCCCAAATCTAAGCCTGTTTATCTGACCTTGCCACTTGAATATCCCACTGCCACCTTAAACCTTACTGATGAAGACAAATGTATTTTCTTTATCCTCAAGCCTACTACTCTCTTCCACGGTCAACATTATCATTCTCCAAATCTAGCTCCTATTGTGATGTTTTATATATGTACAACATTTATACCCCACATTATCACAAGATTCTAAGGGTTTACAAAATATACATACATAATAATAAATGCTACAAACAAGCATTAAAAACAGAAGGAAAAATCATCCAGATGGCTTTAAATTTTCTTCGTAAAACAATGAGCAACCACTGCTGTCAAAAACAACGTTCATTTTATTCCGAACGGTTAAAAAATGTTTACAATTAAGCAGAAGACTAAAAATATATATTTATTGTTTTTACCTAATTACCTGAGTCAAAATTTTCTAAAATCAAAATAAGTCTGAACTGTGCCTAGAGTATAATCAAAAGCATGGTTCAAACTGCCTTTGAATTTGTCCTGCTCCTTTTGGGTCCTTTAAATAGGCAAAGTTAGTTGGAAGGGAAGCTATGTAACTTAGGGGCCCTTTTACGAAGTGGCGGTAAGCCCAACTCAGGTTTACTGCTCACTAAAAGGGAAGTACTGCCAGGCTACCACAGCAACCCGGCAGTAGTTCCCTTCCCCAGTGCGTGCCATGTCCGGTGCTGCAAAAATATTTCAATTTTTGTAGCACTGGTATGTACCCGGCAGTAATCGGGCAGTACCACGCGCTGACCGGTTACCTCCAGGTTAGCATAGGAGCCCTTACTGCCACCTGAATGGGTGGTGGTAAGTACTCCCCAACAAAATGGCCACACAGCAAGTGCTTCACTTGCCACATGGCCATTTCTTGAAAAAAACAAAGACTTACCTTTTACCTGCTGTGTGCCTTGGCACATATAAAAAACACATACCAATGCCAGCACAGGCCCCCTTTTGCTGAAGCTTCATAAAAGGACCCCTTATTTACTACTTCAAGGCACAGTCTAGTTGGTGGAGTGAAGGTCTGCCAACTGTTCAAGCAACCTGCCAATAGTGCTCTCTAATTATAGTGCATGTTATTTTAAAATAGCACTGAAAGGAAAAGATCAATCTTCACCAGTTTATCTATCTATCTATCTATCTATCTATCTATCTATCTATCTATCTATCTATCTATCTAACTATAATTTAGCAAACCCTTGTACACCCTGTCACAAAGCTCTGGGTCCTCCATGCTCCAGGAGACAGTCTAAAGACAAGCAAAGAATTCATTCAATCTCTCCGCTATGGCCTTGTCCTCCCCTCAGTGCCCCTCATGCTTATTCATGATCTAGTAGTCCCATGGATTCCCTCACAGGCTTTCTGCTTCTGATGTACATGAAAAAGGTGTTACTGTGAATTTTTGTCTCCACATCAAGTTTTTCTTCATATTCTCTTTTAGCCTTCTTTATCATTGTTTTACATCTAGCTTGACACTGCTTATGTTGCTTCTTATTTTCTCTATTTGGATCCTTTTCCAATCTTTGAAAGCTTGTTTTTTGTATAGGACATAATGACCAGTTGTCTGTTCCACTCCCCCCCCCCCCCCCCCCCATTATTTAAAATGGCACACTATTGAGCCAAGAAATTCTGATTGTCAATATACATGGTTGGTGCATTTTTTCTACAAAATTTGAATATTTGGCTTGCATAGGTCATTACCGCCTGGTTACCGTGTGATTCTTTACCACTAGGTCAATGGCTGGGGGTAAGGTCTCAGACCCAAAATGGATGCACGGCAATTTTCATTTTGCCGCACGTCCATTTTCAGCAAAAATTCTAAAAAGCCCTTTTTTACAGGCACGCTAAAAATGGATCGGCGCATGCCCAAAACCTGCGCCTACACTACCACAAGCCATTTTTCAGCGTCCCTTTGTAAAAGGACCCCCAAGTAACTGTAGTAAGAACTAAGATCTTCAAACAGGGGCGTAGCTACGGGTGGGCCTGGATGGGCCCAGGCCCGCCCAGTTTTCAGTCAGGCCCATCCAGATTGAAGAGTCCCTCCTTCACCGTGTCTCCTCACCCTCTCCAACCCCCGCCATAGCGCTTGTATTGTATGCTATCGGCGCTGCCTCCTCCAGTCTCCGTCTCCCACTCCCGTGGCAGCGCTTGCGATTTGCTACTGGCACTGCCTGACAGCTCATTTGACAGACGCGGCGCAACGTCCTGCTCGGGGGCCTTCCCTCTGCCGCGCTGATTCGGCTTCCTGTTTACACAGGGCAGAACGCACACAGCAGAGGGAAGGTCCTGGAGCAGGTCGTCGGCTCCGCGTCTGTGAGTTGATGTCAGGCAGCGCCAGTAGCAAATTGCAAGCGCTGCCACGGGGGTGGGAGACGGAGACTGTGAGGTGGATGATGTGACCACCTGTGCACCGGAGCCTTGTTTAGCAGCGCCCAGACAGAGACTGCTTTTAGATGTAATGGTACCAAAACAACTCAGCTACATTCCAGTAAGTTCACAGGCATTTCCACATTTTTATGGCAGGCTATTAAGTTTTATTTTTCATTTGAATTGTGATGGGGACCGGTGGTCATGCTGTTGAACAAAAACGCTCTATTTATGATTCCTGACACTGTACTAATGCGATATCCCGTAGTGTCTAGACTCTGCTGAGTGTATCTGGCCCTTAATGAAGTTAGCTGGCTTCTCCGTTTCTTTTTGAGCTGCTGAAGCCCAATTTCTTTCTCTCTTTTTAAATTTCCTATAATGGTTCAGGTCAGCCCCGTATCCTCGTCTAAAACTCTATCCATGTGTGTGTGTGGGGGGGGGAGGGGTAGTGTGTGTGTGTGGGGGGGGGAGGGGGGTAGTGTATGGGGGGGGGGGGGTAGTGCCCACCCATCCAACCTGTTGGCCTGCCCAAAAATTGCTTTCTGGCTACGCCACTGTCTTCAAAACCTTATGGATATTAAAGAGATTCAGACCATTTTTTTCCAAGGGAAACTTTTTGATCTCTAGTTCAAGCCTTGGTACTCTCTCAGATTGGCTATTATAATGCAGTATATGCTGGCAGTAAAGAATGGTTAATAAAGAAAATGCAAAAACAAAATACTACGGCACAGCTAATATATAAAGTATCCAGACATGCGAGAGAGCATCACCGCTCCTAATAAATTTGTATTGACTCCCAATAAAGGCTGGGACCATTTTTCAAATTTGCACTTTTCTGTACAAAATATATGGGATGGCAGCAGAATATATCCTAAATTTGATATATTTTCTAACCTGTAACGTTATTTTAGCTATAAGAAAATAAGATACATCAATAGATTCACTTACATAGGAACAAAATGATGGAATTCACTTCCAAAGGACATAAGATACATAAACAATTTCTTGTCCTTCTACAAATCTTTAAAAACCTTCCTGTTCAAAAAGTTCCCATGCCGGCATGTCTTAACACTACCTTAGAGTCATTACAGTTCTGCACTTGTTAAACAAATATTTATTCTATACTTCTGTAGTGTTGGTAGGTGTTTTTGTTTTTGACTTTTTGTTTACTTTCTTGTAGATATATTTTATCTGACCTACATATTAAGTACAAATGGTCAATAGTTTTTGGTTGGGTTTTTTTAAATGTTTTTCTGAGCACTTGAAAAACATGACTTGTTTATTTTCTTTATTTTTCAGCTTTGAACTAAGTAAGACGTTGAATGGAATAGTTCCAGACTACTTTCAGCAGACTCTTCAGCTTTATGATGCCGCTTGTCCACTGCGGGCCACTGGTGTGAAATAATTAGTGGTGCTTCAAGGGGTATACTATTCACTTACCAGCCATAGTGCAATGTCAATTATTGGAATCTCATTTTGGAACAAACTTCCTGGTGTCACACCCCTCACCTCGGGTTCAACGGGATGCTCGAGGAAACCAGGAACACCCGCCGTTGTAGTGGGCCCGGCGCTCTCTTCAGCAGCGCTGAGCTGGGCCGACGCTCCTGTCGGCCACGCTGCCCTCACACTGATGTTGCCGCCATTCCCGCTGGTACCGGGAGCACCGCTGTCCTTCCGGCGCCCCGTTCCGCGGCCTGTCCTGGGCCGTAACCACGCCTCCTTGCTCCGCAAGGATTGGCTTCCTCCGCAGGCAGGCTTCTGACTCTCTCTCCCTCATTTGCCATTGGTCCTCGACTGGTCTCCTCCCCAACTGGTCCCGGCTGCTGTCAGACGCCAACACTATTTCAGGGAAGCTCTTCCTTCTGCTTTGCTTCGGCTTCTAATTGGTGAGTGTTCCTCTTCATTGTATTTTGTCTGCGTTTCTGGTACCGGACCCTGCTAGTTACTGGTATACTCTCTTGTTTGCTGCCTGCCTGTGATACGTTGCCGGGACCTGGTATACTCTCTTGCCTGCTGCCTGCCTGTGATACGTTGCCTGGATCTGATATATTCTCTTGTCTGCTGCCTGCCTGGGATACGTCACCAAAGCCTGGTCTATGCTGAGGCAGCAGACGTCAGAAGTCAGATCTATTTAAACCTACCTTTCCCTACAGTCCATGCTTTAGCATTTGATCCCTGTCATCTGAAGCCTGTTACCCTCTGTCTGTGCTTGTAGCACACCGTGCTTTCGTGGGAGTTTGTTTACTCCTCTCTTTGCTCGTAGCTTCTCTGTGTGCTGGTTATTTCCAGCGTATGCTTGTTTGTTTCCCTAGCTAAGCTGCTTTCCCTGATTACCTTGCTTTCCTGTACCTGTGGGTGCTCTGTTGCTCTGTCTCTATGTGCTGGTTGTTCCCAGCGTATACTTATTTGTTTCCCTAGCTAAGCTGTTTTCCCTGATTCCCTTGCTTCCCTGCACCTGTGGGTGCTCTGTTGCTCTGTCTCTGTTTGCTCACTGAGTTCTGGTAAGAACGTTGTTTGTTTTTCCCCTTTGTTAGCTTTTATCCTTTAACTGAAGTATAAGCCTGCTTCTCCCTGATTTGTGTTTAGTAGCCCTTCCCTTTAGCCTGCTTTTACGCTTTGTCTGCTGTGCTTGTCTCCTGATTCTTGTGAACATTGTCCTTATCTGTTTGGTCAATGTAATGGCAGCCTTTCCTGTTTGCTTGCTTTTCCCTTTGTCTCTAGTATCTGTTATCTGACTCTGTGGCACTGCCTTGCATACTCTTGTGTTTGGATTCCCTTGACCCTTGAGTGCTGAGTGGCACAGTCCTGTGTATTCCTATAGTGGTTTCCCTTTTCCTTTGGGTGCTGTGTGGCACAGCCTAGTGTATTTGTGTACTATATGTTACAGCCTAGAGTGTTCCTATGGAGCTTTACTGTTGTTGAGTCTGTGTCCCATTCTGTCCTTGACTTTCTCTTCCCCTGGCTGTAGCTTGTTTGGAACTCAGAGACAAGGCAGGACTGGAACTCAGAGACAAGACAAGACTTGGTATTGGAGAAAGGCAGGACTTGAACAAGAAGACAAAGAAAGACAGGAGCCTGAAGTCACCGACAAGGCAAAGCAGGAACAGGAAACAGGATGGACAAGGTTGGACCAAGAAGACCTTACTGCGAAGGCACAGGATGAGAGCCTAGGCTTCCCTTAAATATGTTCAGGTCTGCGACATCACCCAGGCTGTGTTGCATGCATGCATCCTAGGAAGCCAGCACACAGCTGATGGGTGAAACAGGATGCCATCCCATGGAGGCTCCAGAGAGGACATATAAGTGTTGGGAGATCAAGGCAGGAGTAATGGCAGACTGTGACAGTACTCCTCCTAGGTCTGGGGCTGAATGACCATCAACAGACCCCTTTCCAGAGTGATGGAACAAGGCAAGCAGATTCCCAAGAGTAGTCCTAGAAATTGCAAGACCATCTGAAATCCAAGGTGTCTTAGACCACGCATCCACTGTCCGGTTCTCCGGGAACAGTACAGGACATCAGAGCAGAAGGAAGTCCCATTGGGAAATTCCCAACCAAGATCCAAATCTAAGAAGCAAAAGTGAACAAGCCTTATTAAGAAGAAGCCTCCCTCTTCAATGGGAGATCCATGGCATCCTTGCAATCCCAGCACAAAGGACTCATCGAGGCTCATGGCCTTCACAATGTGTCATAGTTCATGGAGAGGTGAGCCCTTGGGCCCTAGCCACAGACCAGCTTACAGCAGGTGAATCCCTTAAGCTAGGCACAGCACTAGGCAGAGTAATAGGCAAAGCAGGAAAATACTTGATTGAAGACAAATCAGGACAAGGATAAGCAGGACAAGGCAGGACAAGACAAGGCAGACATGGCTAGAACTGGATCTGAGCAAGGCAAGTTAGGACAGACAAGACAGAAACTGGATCCAGATGAGGCAAGGAAAAGCAAGGCAATGGTTCTAGAACTGGACCCAGACAAGTCAGGACAAGACTAAAAAACAAGGCTAGAATTAGGTCCAGACAAGGCAAAGCAGGGCAAGAATTGGATCTGGATGAGACCAAACAGGACTACACAAGACAGACAGGACTGGAACTCAGAGACAAAGCAGAACTGGAACTTGGAGATAAAGCAGGACTAGAAGTTGGAGACAAGGTAGGACTAAGTACTGGAACAAGGCAGGACTTGATACTGGAGCAAGGCAGGGCTTGAACAAGAAGACTAGGCAAGATAGGAACCTGAAGACACCAGCAAGGCAAAGCAAAAACATGAAACATGATGGAAAAGGCAGGACAAGGAAGACCTTGTTGTGAAGGCACAGGAGGAGGACCTGGGCTTTCCTTAAATATGCCCAGGCCCACATCACCCCAGGCGCACCTGAAAGGCTTCCTGCCACTAGCCCAATAATACATGGGCTATGGCATGCGCCATAGGAAGCCAGCACACAACTGACAGCCGAAGGAGGACAGCATTCCAAGGAGGCCCCAGAGTGGAGAGGTAAGTGTTGGCAGGAGTCACAGCAGACTATAACACTGGAGTTGCACAGGACTCCAGTAAAAGCATTATAAGTCATTGTAGGATCTATTGATTAAGTTTTTCCATCTTTTGAGCTGTGACTTACAAGTGCCTTGGCAGTTATTCAAGTTTGACAATAAATGCCCATCAGAAACAACGATTCCCGAAGCAGGCATCCATTTGCCAAAACACAGCTCCATGTCAAGTCTATTTTATTGTATTGTACCTCTGGGTGCATATTACTTTATACCACATTCTGACTTCTGGTTGCATTTGGTCGGCTGAAATCCACTGATCTATTCCTACTGTGTTTTTCTTCCTGGATTGTTATGTAGGGTTTTTCACCTCCTTTTTTTGGTTTGATTCTCTTTACTAAACATCAGCAGCAAGCCTGCTCAGCATAGTCTGACCAGGCAGGAGCTCTCCTGTCCAGTTAAACACTTTTGAATATTGAACCCTATAAAATTATTAGGGATAGGCATCCAGAACATTTTAATTTTGTGTCTTTTCCTGTGTCATTTCCTGGAGTTTTCATTTTATTCAGATTTCTCTGTCCATTTTGTCAGTTTCCACTATGTGGAAAGATGATGCACTATTTTAGAAAGAGGTTTCATTTTTTCCCTATAGGGCGTACATACACGCACAAGTTTGAGCATGCACAATGGTTAGCCCATGCAAGGTGGTTCCACTTTCAGAAAATAGTGTGCCCTCTTTTCACATAGTGCACACTATTATTGGCAAATGACAAAACACAAAGACCCCTGTTTGTTAAGGTGCACAAGCGTTTTTAGCGCATACTAAAAATTAGTACATGGTAACGCTAGAGACACCTATATATTCTTATGGGTGTCTTTAGCATTAGCGTGTGCTAATTTTTAGCCTGATTTTAAAATGCTAGGGCGCCTATAGCACAGCTTACTAAACAGGGCCTAAAGTGTCATTGCTTTTTCCGCTCTTTTTTTTTTAATAATGACATGCAACAACAAGATATATCATTGACATTTCCTACATCATTGCAAATGACAACCCAACCCTATAAATTATACTGCTTTGTCACCTTCCGATTAGCCATCCTCCTCTCCCTAGAATGCTTTTTCTGTTTTGCTGATCTATATTTTGATGTGATCATCTTTTGCTCATACTTGACCTAAAGAAGGTTCTGCCTTAGACAGCTTGTGAACAAATGTAGTATGTCTCCTCAATAAAAGCATATCACCTTTGTGACAAAGCTGGCACTCGGGGCCCCCCAGAGAAGCAGCTAATCCCCGAACTACGGTTCCCAGAAGACCTTGCAAGCAGGAGAGAGGAGGGTAGCCCCAAAAGGGTGGAATGGATTTCCAACCCCAGCAGGGGGAGCAGTGGCTCAGTGCTAGGGGAGCCAGTTACTCCCTTCCCCACTAGAGGGAGAAGGGGAGGTGAAGCTCAGTCCCTTAGCTGCATCGCCAGTATATAATTCCCTCCAGCTGTGAGAGATATCCGGGTGGCTCCCTGCCACCAGGAGGGAGAGGAAACTGATTGAGAGAGAAGCTGCCATGGAGTAGGTGGAGAACGAAAAGGGCCTGCCACTGGAGCTTCCCTGGGGGGGAAGAGTAAGCTGCCATGGAGTGGGAGAATGTAAATATAGCCCTGTCCAGCACATGAAAGCAGTATGAGAGGCCACAGGGGTGTGGTGCTGTGAGGTAGGAGGAAAACTGCCAGCCCTGTTTGGTACAGGGTCCTCCTGGGTGTTGTGAAGAGGACAGGGGCATTAAGTAGTGGTTTCCTTTGAAGAGACTGTGAAAGTTTGGGAATTATTGGGATGTATAGAACAGCAGGCCGAACTTTGACTAAGCCCTTCTGAGGGGAGAGGGGAAGGTAGTGCAAAGGAAGTGGGCCTGAACTGTTAAGGAACTGAATGTTGACTGGAGTTTGGAACCCAGCCTGAACCCTGTTTTTTTTTTTTGTTACATTTGTACCCCACGCTTTCCCACTCATGGCAGGCTCAATGCGGCTTACATGGGGCAATGGAGGGTTAAATGACTTGTCCAGAGTCACAAGGAGCTGCCTGTGCCTGAAGTGGGAATCAAACTCAGTTCCTCAGTTTCTCAGGACCAAAGTCCACAACCCTAACCACTAGGCCATTTCAATTTTGAGAGTGGAACTGAATTGAGAATAAAGCACTTTTGTTTTAAGTCCATATGGCAGTCTGGTTCTTTTCTGGAAACCTGTGAGCCTAACAGGGCTGCTGCCCCAACCCAGAGTGGAGGAAGCGGACCCCTTTATACCTTATTTTCCTTGTTTTTGTTTTGATTTATTTCTATTTATTATCATTTGCAAAAAAGCTGAAATTTTCTAGCAACATTAGTGCAATTACTGAAATTAAGGGCCCTGTTTACTAAGCTGTGCTAGAGGCACGCTAGCATTTTTATCACATGCTAAACATTAGCACGCACTAATCATCTAGATACCCATAATATTCCTATGGGCGTCTACACGGTAAGCACGTGCTAAAACTCTAGTGCACCTTAGTAAACAGGGCCCTAAGTGCATTGGTAACTTTTGGTGCAACTTGAAAGATCACTTTACAGATTTGACTGTAATAGCTCTGAGTTGTTTATCTCAGTGAACAGTGCAGACTGAGGTTTTTTTTTTCTTCTTCTTATAAAGATGAATTGAGCGATGACAGATGCTCAATCAAAACTAACAATCTGGCGATGTACAACATGTTTCGCAACTGTAGCAAGATGTAATATGAAGTAAATGAGCATTTTTACACCGCAATAATCTTGAATGAAAGTTTTATAAGATATTTTCTTCTAGCTGAGATGACAGATGTGCAATATAGAGAACCTACAATGAGAGAACTTTCTTTTCTAAACATTCTAACAAAGCGTACTGAAAGATGCCACATGAAAAACTCATATGGGATTTCCACAGGCCAAACATGATTTCTATTGATTTCTTTCTCCCCCCACCCCCCCAATTTTCAGGTATATTTTTTATGTTTGTTTCACACATTTGTTGCAATAACGTTTTTTAGCACATATTAGAGATTTTAAATGCATATCAAATCAATTGTTAATGCGTAGCTTAATGTGCATTAAATACATTTTTCATGCACTGAAATTTTATGGTGTGTTAACAACCCAAATGCACACTAACAAATGCACATCCTTGCATGCTGTAAAGTGAAATTAACAACCTTGAAATGCAAAATTTGTATTCTCCACAACATAGCAAGTTGTAATTTGAAAAATAGTGGCCATTTTGTATTCTACAGCAAATTTTTGTCTATAAAATTAATGTTAAAGATTATATGCATATTAATTGCTTTGTTGGTTGTTTTGTATATTTTCTGTGATGTGTGACATCTCGTTAAAAGGACATACAAATTGGAACTAAAACATTTAGGTTGGGATGTCTCAAGTTCAGCTAGTATTTTAGAACAGGATCATCAGACACACAGAGGGACATTTTCAATATGACATCTAAGTCGAACTTTGGACATTTTGCCCAGAACATCCAGAATCAGAACATCCAGAATCTGAATAACAAAGATAGCCATTTTTGACACAGCAAAACTTCTTTTTTTTCTGAAAATGGCCACATGCATGATGTTTTTGTGCTCTGTGCATGTATCTTTTTGGCCCATTTTTGGATAAAGAAAGTCTAAGTGAAAAATGCACAAAATCAAGCCATTAGGATGTAGGTGGAGCCACACAGACATCCCAGCAGAGCAGTGAGGCACCCTAGGGGCCACTGCAGTGGACTTCAGCTAAAAGCTCCCAGGTAGAGATCTCACCATTGCTCCCTTATATTATATAGTAAGCCCTCCAAAATCCACCAGAAACCTGCAGTACATAACTGTGCACCACTACAATAGCTCTTATGGCTGCAGGTGTCACCTGTATGTGAGTACAGTAGGGTTTTGGTGGATTGGGGAGCGCTCACACTTTCCACCACAAGTATAACAGTTAGCGTGGATTTTGGGCCTGGTCCCCTTCTCCACAGTGCACTGCACCGATCACTAGGCTACTCCAGGACCTGCTTGCTGCTTGCTGTCACAGGCTGGTATGTAGTGTTTTACATCTTTAGGGGGTGGGAAGGGGTCATTCTTTTATTCCTCCAGTTTTCATCTGGTCATTTAGGGCACTTTTTATTTGTAGCTTAGTCAATATGTGGGTACAGTAGGTTTTTGGTTGGTTTTGGAGGACTCACACTTTATGCACGAGTGCAACAGTTAGAGGGGATTATGGGCCTGGTCCCCTTCTCCATAGTGCAATGCACCGATCACTAGGCTTGAGGTGGAAAGGGGTCATTCCTTTATTCCTCCAGTTTCCATCTGCTCATTTAAGGCACTTTTTTTGTAGCTTAAGTCAATATTAAAACAGATCAAGCTCAAAATGTCTGAGGAGTTGTGGTAAAAGGGGGCCTGTGCTAGTGTCAGCATGTGTTTTTGATGCACACTGAGGCCCCCTTTTACCATAGCTGGTAAAAGGCTGTCTGTTGTTGTGGAAAAGAAATGGCCATGCGGCAAGTGAACCACTTGCCACACAGACATTTCGGGGGGGGGGGGGGGGGGGCACTTACCTCCAGATATGCCACGTGGTAGCCCGGCAATAGTTCCGGAATGGTGCATGGCAAGCCTGTTGCCACACTCCAACCCTAGTAAAATGGCCCCTTAGTTTTTGACCTAGACATTTTCGTTTTGTTCCATTATGGCCGAAAAATGTTCAGGTCTTAGGAATACCCAAATCCCATCCTTAATATGCCCCCAACACACCCCTTGAGATTTGGATGCTCTGCAGATAAACTGCATAGAAAACATCTGGAAAATGGGTTTCAAAAATACCGATGTGGACATTTTGGTGAGAAAAAAATGTCCAAATGCTGCTTTATGCCACTTTTTAGATGTTTTTCTCTTTCAAAAATGAGCCCTAAAGTGTATTCTAAAATACATGGAAAAATGTATGGGCTCAATATTCAGAAAATGTGAATTTTGGGCTCCTTTTACCAAGCAATAGTAAAAGGGGCCCTACAGTGACGTTGGACCATGGATTTGCTGTTCGCCAAGGCCTCCTTTTCCCGCAGCGGGAAAAAGGAGTTGTTCTTTTAGAAGGAAATGGCCATGTGATAAGTTAAGCACTTGCTGCAGGTCCATTTCCAGGAAGATCCTCTACGACAGAAGAGCAAAGCAGGCAAAAGTAGAGGCTGTCAAAGGACGAAGCACCACCGGAGATATGAATCAACAGTCTTTATTGAAATATTTTAAAAAAAGGACCCGACATGGCCATGTTTCGACACACGCAAGCGTCTACATCAGAGGTCAAACAGAAAACTCTATGAATAGAGGATAACAATAAAAAGTTATAATCAAGAAATATAAACAAACATAATTATGTTGTGACACAAAAATGGTCATGAACTAATACATTTTAATACACATTTCATTATTAATATTTGAGTGAGTTATATGTATTAGTTAAGTGACTTGCCCAGAGTCACAAGGAGCTGCAGTGGGAATCAAACTCAGTTTCCCAGGATCAAAGTCCACTGCACTAACCACTAGGCTACTCCTCCACTTCATGTGCCTGGTGATAATTCTGATTTTGGTTCATGCAAAATCCTGTGGAAGAAAATAATTTTCTACCACAGCAGGCGTTCCTGGTGGTAACCGGCAGCATGCCCATATTGGTGTGCGCTGCATGGTTACCACATGGGTAGAACGTGAGCCCTTATCGCTAGGTCAATGGGTGGGGATAATGGCTCAGACCATTAACAGGCGCACACTAGTTCTAGTATTAATACAGGCCCATTTCCTGGCCAATTAAAAAATTGCCTTTTTCCCAGCTATGGTAAAAAATGGCCCAGCGTGCCCATACTACCGCAGGCCACTTTTTACCATGGCTTTGTAAAGGGCCTCTTAAATTTTAAGACTTTATTACACTTGGCCCTAGTAAATTGAAACAAAACCCACAGAGTCAGATAGTTTTAGAGGGACATTTACCTCAAAGTGCAGGATAATGCAGTTCCCACATTTTTCTAGGGATGGTATAAATGTGAGTCAACCTGTTCTACAAGAATAAGGCCTTACAAAACAAGACAGTATCAACAAATGTACCAGTGAACTTCTAAAATAACTCTATTAATTCACAGAAAAACCTTCAGTTCAGTCAGACTGAAAAGTATTTGGAATTAGGTGCAGCAGAGAAAAAAAAATCTTTTTTTTTTTGGTGTAAAACAGCAGACAAATTCCTACTGCTTTGATGATTCATACAAAACTGTTTATCATCTAATGAGTATCCTCTTTCAACCCAGCAGCTTACCAGAGTGCTTCCAACTGTTGTTGCTTAATGCTATTTACAGAAGACCAGCAAAACAAGCAGTGGTTAGATTAAGGTTCTATTTATTATTTTTTTTTCATGCATTCTTCTGCTTCAGCGTGGACTTCTATGGTTGTTTTGCCTTTCTTCAAAGAAGGCAAAAAATAAGACTGTCTCTTGTTGATGGTCTGTCTTTCTGTTTGTCTGTCCATCCATAAACATGTTTGTTAATGCATAAGGGTTCGGTGCAGAAAGCCATACATTAGAACCATGCACTGAAGCCTACCACACATTAGTGTTCCTAATGCTCAGATAAACTAGAGGTACGCAAAGTGAAGTGTGTGAAGGGGAAAGCCTGTGCACTCCACCACTTTAAACATGTGCTTGGCTTTTTGCATTGGGCACTAGAAGCAGAACTGCACAAAAGACTATGGTACTTACAAGACCATTATATAGCTACATAAGGACTAGATTCTATAAATGACACCAAAAAAATCAGCACTGGAAACTAATCGCTGAGCACTGTTATATAAAGAATATGCCTAACTTTAGGCTCTGGCAATTCTGCCTGCTGAAAGCAGGTGTAAATGTCATGCCCGAGTTACGTGTCAATCAAGTCTATTCTGTAAATTCTGGAACGCTCCTGGAATGCTGTCTGAAACGTCCCTGTCCATGTCCCCTTGAAATTATGCGCTATAGGAGTTCCACGCTTAGCATTATAGAATACAATGTGCATATAATCATCTACAGCGTAGTCCCAGGATACATGACAGACCTCATTGATCTACCAACTAGAAACAGACTCGGATCAGCACGATCGCACCTAAACTTACATTACCCAAACTGTAAAGGGCTAAAATACAAAACAACTCATGCATCTAACTTCTCCTACATAAGCGCACAACTATGGAATGGACTCCCGTATGCAGTGAAAACAATACATGACCACCTAAACTTCAGGAAATCACTGAAAACCCACCTCTTCAAAAAAGTTTAACCCGCCAATCGAACATAAATCCCCAAACCCAGCAACACAAGATAATCTATGATCGTACTGGACAATTTATTATCCTTGACCCCATGACGCCTGAAACACTGCTACCTGTGACCATAACACAACCTTGTATTTGTTATCATACTTTGTAAGCCACATTGAGCCTGCAAATAGGTGGGAAAATGTGGGGTATAAATGTAACAAATTAAATGTAACTCCCAATTAAAGCCACTTAATGCCAACAATAAGTATTAGCAGCCAGTTATTGGTGCTGATAGGCTCATTAATCAATGAAGTTGTGTGCATAAATCGACTAGGCATGCAGATTTGTGTACTCAACTTTATTTACCTTCTCCCAGATTCTAAATAGCACGCCTAGTATTCTGTGCTGAAATTTAGGCATATTCTATAACAGCATGCGTAACTTCATTGGCTTAACAAGCCAATCAGCATTGTTAGCAGCACTTAAGCAATAATGAGCACTAATTGGCTATAATTAGAAATTAAGCACACAGCTCCCTAAGCGTATTCTGTAATGAGCTGTACCCAAATTTTAATGTGTGCAGGCAAAAAGGGGTGTGGTTATGGGTGGGGAAATGGGCATTCCAACATTTGCACATACTGTTATAGATTATGGCTCTCTATGCTGGGATTTATGCCACATTTTCATTGATGTAAATAGAGGCACATAGTTTTAGGGATAGGATAGCAACTAAGCGTATTCTATATATCATGCCTAAATCTAGGTGCTGCTTATAGAATATGCTTTGGTGGAAATGTTTTCCATGTGGAGTTTTGAGGCACCATATATAGAATCTGGCCCCATATATAGAATCCAGGGTGATATGTATGCATATAACCATTTCCTTTAAAAATTGTGTGATTAAAACTGGTCTGTTCATGGCATGGCAGGCCTTATAAATGTGCTTACAATGTATGTATGACAAAAATATTACATTCATAGCAATTGGTGCCAGAACATAGGAACATAAGAAAAGCCATGCAGAGTCAGGCCAAGGACCATCAAGTGTAGTATCCTGTCTCCAAAAGCAGCCAATCCAAGCCGCAAGGAACTGGCAGGTTTTCTAAGGACAACTCCCATCGTTCATTTCCACGGATGAACAATGGCTCTCCCAAGTCTACCTGGCTAATAATTTTTTTATGGACTTTTCCTCCTGGAACACGTCCAAGCCTCTTCCAAATCCTACTATATTTGTCGCTTTGACAACATTCTCTGACAACAGATTCCACATACAGGCTGCATGAAAAAATAAAACTATGATTTGTTTTCAGTCTGTTTCATGCAGTGTCCTCTATTTTTTTTAAGTGTTGTTTGACAGGTTAAACAACTGTTCCCTATGTAATCATTTCACCTCATTCATAATTTTATGAACTTCTATCAAATCTCCTCTCGGTCATATTTTTTCCAAGAAGAAAATCCTTAAACCTTTCTCTCTCATTCATATCACCCTTTTCTGAACCTTTTCTAGTTCCTTTTAGAGCTGGTAGGGGCAGGAGCGAGTAGGGATTGCTCCTGCCCCATGAAGGGGGCTGTTTTTGTTCCAGACAGCTTCATGGAGAGCTGTTACTGTTGGGTGGGGAAGGGAGGGAGTTGGGGCTGCACCACAGTTTGGATTTAAGCCAAAAACACACTTGATTTTTAGACAAAAATGAAACAAGACCAAATTAGGAGTTTGGGTCAGTTTTGGTAGGACACTAAAACTAAAATTCGGTTGGCCTCTAAATTGAGAGTGATGAACTTGGGGAGTAGAAATCCAAGGGAAGCCATATGTGCTAGGAGGTCAGAGCCTGATATACACTAACAGGAAAGTAAGAGGCCAATCCCTTAAGGAGAGGCCGATCACAACTGAGCTGAAGGCAAGCGAGGGTTAATGCAGGAGGAAGGAGAAGGGAGGGTGAAGTGGGAGGGGAGGTTTGGGAGTAAGGAAAGGTTAAGGGGATGGAAAGGGGGAGGGGAGGAATAGAGGAATATAAGGGTGGGGGGGGCGCAAGCAAGGTCCGTCATTTGCCAGAGAAGATAGGTTTGTGAGTGGAGCTGAACATACCTGGTTGCAGTCTAAAGCAGTCTCTTGGTCCCTCTCCTAGCTGGCAGTGCTCCGTTTTTTCCTGGCAGAGGTCTTTTGGTGGTGTGGGGTTTATTCTGTCCAGTATTGTTTTTTGCAGGTATGCCCTCGCGGCGTGCAGGTCAGCAAAGGGCCCGGGCTCCATCGAGGGCTGTACCGAAGACGTCAAGGGTTACTCGCAGTTCTAAGCAGCCCGCTGGAGGCCGGACGCCATCAGCGGGGGAGACTGGTCACCCGGGGTCAGAGATGGGTGTTTTGATGACTGAACTACACAAGCAGATTGAGCAGCATGGTTTGGCATTTGTGACTCAGAGATTGCAGACTATGGGAGCGGGGGCTGCGGCCGCTCTCATATCTGGGGATTCCCTGGGGCAGCCCGGAAGTGTAGCGCCGTCCGCAGTACCAGCGGCGGTTCCCACAGGACTGGACGGTAAGTCCTCTGATCCTACTCATTCTAATGTCACGCAGGACTCCTCACTGGAGGAAGTGATCAGGAGGGTGTTGGCTGAGTACGAGGCGCGGCCCGGGCCCAGTGTTCCCCCGGTAGTGCGGGAGGTTGATTCCACAGGCCGGCCAGCCTCGACCTCAGGGGACTCCTCCTCCATGGGGGTTCTTCAGGGAGCTCCGGCGGTAGCCGCCGCGGTTTCTGGAGAAAGGGTAGTTAACCCGCGTACTGATATGGTTTGTGAAGTTTTTACATTATCTCGTTGTGTCTCTAAGACCGTGAAGGAGAAGATTTGGAAGCGGGAATACATTGATATATTTTCCCTCCTTTTCCGGGAGACGGAAGATGACAGTAGCACGCCACACGATAAGTTGACTATGCTGTTGGCGGGGGACAGGAAACCACGGATATTCAGGTCCCTTACGAATTGGGTATCCGGTTTTCATATATTTATGTCGGTTGTGGTTGAGCGGGAACCTTCATTGAGCCCATATTTGATACGTTATATGGATTCTATCATGAAAGCTCACCGTCGGTATGGCGGATGGGCTTGGCTCAATTATGACATCAGGTTCCGCAAGAGTATGGCCGATGACCCTACTATTTCTTGGCAGCATAGATTGGTCGACCTATGGCTGGAAGAGATGGTAGCGAATCGACCTTTTTCCCAGGAGAGGGGGTATAGTTTTTGGGACACCACGGGGCATAGACCTGGGCAGTCCTTTCTCCAGTCGGGGCAGCCCTTTCTCCAGTCGGGGCAATCCTTTTCCCAGACAGGGGTTGGGCGGAAACAACCCACTTGGCAAGGGGGAAGAGGGGTTTGTAGACAGTTCAATGGGGGCCAGTGTACCTGGCACCCATGTAAATTCCGCCACGTTTGTGCTACCTGCGGTGGTGGACATTCAGCCCAACAGTGTAGAGTGGCAAAGGACAGGCGAGGCCAGTCTTTCCCGGCGGCTCAGTTGTCTGACGGAGCTGGCGCCGTCTCCTATTAGGATTGAAGCGATGTCGCCTTGGCTAGCACGGTACCCGAATAGGGAGTGCGCAGCGGCGATTGTGAAGGGTTTTCAGTGTGGGTATTCCATTCCTTTTCGGGGACCTTTGCTGCAATCTGTGGTTTGTCCTCGAAACTCAAAATCTATTGATACTTATCATCAGGTAGCTTTGGAAAAAATTGGAAAGGAGCTGCGCCTAGGTAGGGTGGTGGGCCCTTTTGCTTCACCTCCTTTTCCAGTGATGGTTGTTTCCCCCATCGGAATCATTCCGAAGAAGGATCCGGGCAAGTTCAGGCTGATTCATAACCTTTCTTACCCTTTGGGGGGGTCGGTCAATGATTTTATTGATCCGGAGGACTGTTCTGTGCAGTACACTTCATTGGACCAGGCCATCCGGATCATTAGGAATCATGGCCCGGGGGCCTATCTGGCGAAGGCTGACATTGAGTCGGCCTTTCGATTGCTGCCCATTTGCCCGGATTCTTTTCATCTATTGGGTTTTAGTTTTGATGGCAATTTCTATTTTGATAGGTGCATGCCGATGGGATGCTCTATTTCATGTGCCTACTTTGAGCAATTCAGCACATTTGTGCATTGGGTGGTCGAGCAGGTTGCCCCCGGTGGGGCCCTGGTCCATTACTTAGATGATTTTTTATGTGTTGGACAAGATGCGCGGCATTGTGCACTTGTGTTGTGGACTTTTTCAGAGGTGGCACAGAAGTTTGGCATTCCATTGGCAGCTGACAAAACGGTGGGTCCTGCCCGGGTGCTAACATTTTTGGGCATTGAGTTGGATGTACAGAGTCAACATTCTAGGCTTCCCGAGGAGAAGATTGTGAAATTGTTGGCGGCTGTGCGGCAAGTGCGGCAGCTTCGCAAGGCTACACTGAAACAATTTCAGGAACTGCTCGGGCTTTTATGCTATGCTACTCGGGTCATCCCCATGGGCCGTGTTTTTGCACGGAACTTGGCGCTGGCAACTAAGGGGGTATTGCAGGCCCACTACCATATTTGGGTCTCTAAGGAAATTAAAGCTGACTTGGGGGTATGGGAGACTTTCCTGATGCGTTTCAATGGCATTTCATTTTGGCATGATGCCCCCACGACAGCGTCGGTGCTGCATTTGTTTACGGATGCTGCGGGGGGTGGGAAGGTTTTGGCATCTATTTTCAGGGAGCTTGGTGTGCAGCTCGATGGCCTCAGTTGTGGGTGGAGTCAGGTACGACGAGGGATATTACCTTCTTAGAGCTTTTCCCCATCATGGCGACCTTTCACATCTGGGGTAATGCTTTAGCGAATCAGACTGTAATATTCCATTCGGACAATATGGCGGTAGTTGAGGCTCTCAACAGACTGTCTGCTCATACTGTACGCACCATTGACTTGCTTAGGGAAATTGTTTTTCAGTGCTTGTGTTTGAATGTGTTGGTCAGGGCTCAGCATGTGCCGGGCAGAGAAAATGTTTTAGCTGATGCTTTGTCGCGTTTTCAGTTCTCAGAGTTCCGAGCTCGTGCTCCGATGGCCGACCCCAGACCGACCTCAGTCCCGGACAGCGTGTGGCGATTTGGCCCGTAGCGGTGTGGGACCTGCTGCTCCAGTCTCTTTCTGAATCTACACGGAGAAGATATCTGGCTGCAATCAACTTTTTCCTCAACACCTTGCGGGAATTAGGCATTGGGGAGGTTTTTAGTGTGAATGCCATTGTTCAGTTTGTACTTTTCTCCCGGGCGCATGGGATTAGTAGAACCCGTGTCTCGGTTACATTGGCGAGTATTAGTTTCTTTTCCAAGGCCTTGGGGGTGGGGAATCCAACACGGCAATTTGTGGTTACTAGACTATTACGGGGCTGGAGTAGGGAAGAGATCCAGAAGGCGGATTGGAGGCAACCCATTACACGGGGGGAGCTGCTTTTGTTATTCGGTGCAGCGGCACATGTATGTAGTAGCCCCTACGAAGTGTGCCTTTTTCGTTCTGCTTTTTCCTTGGCCTTTTATGGGGCATTGAGAGTTAGTGAGCTGGTAGCTAAATCAACGTTCGCCTCCCCGGTCATGGGTTTGCTGCTTTGGGATGTCACCTTGTACGGGTCATCTCTGCAGTTAGTAATTCGAAAATCCAAGACTGATCAGTTGTCCAAGGGGTTCCGTTTTCCTTTGCAGCAGCAAGGGGAGGATAGTACATGCCCGGTGAAGACTATGAAGGATTATTTGGGACTTCGCCCGCCCGGGGGTTCTTGGCTGCTGGTTCATGAGAATGGGGCACCTCTCACCCGTTTTCAGTTTCAAAGGGTTCTCTCTCTGTGCGTGCAGCGGGCGGGTATGCCTCCAAAATGTTTCAGTTCGCATTCCTTTAGAATAGGGGCGGCCACTTCGGCGGCTGCTCAGGGACTCCCGGAGCAGCAAATCATGCAGATAGGTCGCTGGAGGTCTAAAGCATACAAGACCTACATTCGACCACAGTTTATCGGTGGGTCTGTATCTTAGTTCATGCTTCTAGCTCCCACCCGTAAAATAATAAAAAAAAAAAACAACAACAATAACACTTTACCCTGTGTCTGCTTGTGTTACTGTACTATTGTGCTTCGCTCCTAATTTATATTTGCTTCGCCTATTTGCAGGTGGCCTGGATATCAGACGAAGGATTTGGATATGCGGTCACTCCTTTGTTTATTGGGCTCGTAGGAGGGCAGCTATTCGACTGACAGGAGAAAACTTGGGTTTTTGCTCTGGGCAGGTTGCTATCACATGGCTGGGGTTCAGAGGCATGAGATGGGCGCAGCTCCTGCCCACCTTGTTATGGCGGTTCCAGAATCATCCTGCTCCTCACATTTTGATATTGCATTTGGGTGGGAATGATTTGGGTCAGGTTCATAGCATCCTGCTTCTGAAGACCATTCAGCGGGACCTGTTAAAGTTAGCATGTGTATGCCCCCAGTTACAGTTAGTTTGGTCTGAAATTATTCCGCGCAGGGTATGGCGGGGGGAGCGTTTGCATGTGGCTGTGGAGCGGACGAGAAGAAAGCTTAACAGGTGTGTGGCTAGGTTTATGCCCGGTGTAAAGGGGCGTGTACTTACCCATAGCCTTCTTACAGAATCCTGTGAGGGTTTATACAGACCAGATGGGGTTCATTTGTCCGATATTGGGCTTGATATACTAAATTCCGATTTGCAAGATTTTATTGAGGCATGGACGGGGTTCCATCTTTGCTAATTTTGTTTCGGGGATGTTAATTGGTGTGGGCCGCAGCCAGACTTGACTGGGGTGGGAGCCCACGGTTAACGAGGCTTCGTTACCGTGGGCAGTGGCGGTTAGTACTGATGATTATTCTGCGAATATGGTGGGTACACAGCAAGTGAGTGCATAAGAGTGGTACATGATTGATGTATAATTGCCCAAATGTTAACTGCAATACAAAGTTAAATGTTATGCCTGAATGTGGGCAGGTTACGTTATTTCATTGAGAATGTGGCTTGTCTCCTGGCTTGGACGGCCAAGAGGCCATGAACTTACCGGGGTCTATCCTTAGACGGGATACACCCTAGTCATCGGGTGCTAGAAGAGAAGCACATATAGGCAGGGGTATGCTTGTACGGCACCCTCGGAAGTGTATTTGGGCGTAATCTGAAGTAAGTTGTGTACCTCATGAGTTGGAGTTGATAAGTTGTAAGAAGTTATTTACTAATGAAACATGTTATTATCTTTAATAGACTGTTAAGTGCCTGGCTGCGGCCTTAATAAATTCCAAATTTAGTGAAGAACTGGCTTCTGGTGTTATTGTGGTGCATGGGGATATGGGGAGTGAATGCCGAATGCTCGAGTTGAGTAAGAGGCCAATCCCTTAAGGAGAGGCCGATCACAACTGAGCTGAAGGCAAGCGAGGGTTAATGCAGGAGGAAGGAGAAGGGAGGGTGAAGTGGGAGGGGAGGTTTGGGAGTAAGGAAAGGTTAAGGGGATGGAAAGGGGGAGGGGAGGAATAGAGGAATATAAGGGTGGGGGGGGGGCGCAAGCAAGGTCCGTCATTTGCCAGAGAAGATAGGTTTGTGAGTGGAGCTGACCCGCCCGCCCACCCGCTGGATGTCGTTGTCGCAGCTGGACCGGTTAGTACTGATGATTATTCTGCGAATATGGTGGGTACACAGCAAGTGAGTGCATAAGAGTGGTACATGATTGATGTATAATTGCCCAAATGTTAACTGCAATACAAAGTTAAATGTTATGCCTGAATGTGGGCAGGTTACGTTATTTCATTGAGAATGTGGCTTGTCTCCTGGCTTGGACGGCCAAGAGGCCATGAACTTACCGGGGTCTATCCTTAGACGGGATACACCCTAGTCATCGGGTGCTAGAAGAGAAGCACATATAGGCGGGGGTATGCTTGTACGGCACCCTCGGAAGTGTATTTGGGCGTAATCTGAAGTAAGTTGTGTACCTCATGAGTTGGAGTTGATAAGTTGTAAGAAGTTATTTACTAATGAAACATGTTATTATCTTTAATAGACTGTTAAGTGCCTGGCTGCAACCTTAATAAATTCCAAATTTAGTGAAGAACTGGCTTCTGGTGTTATTGTGGTGCATGGGGATATGGGGAGTGAATGCCGAATGCTCGAGTTGGAGGAACCTTGGTGTGATAATGTCTGATGATCTCAAAGCTACGAAATAATATGTCATAGTGGTGGCTGTAGCCATACAGATGCTAGACTATATAGTGAGAGGCATAACCAGCAGAAGCAAGGAGGTGTTGATGCCCCTGTACAAGTCTTTCATGAGGCCCCACTTGAAGTTTTGGAGGTCATATCTTGCTTAGGACATTTTAAAAAATATCTTGAAGCAGTTCAGAGGAAGGTGACAAAAATGGTATGAGATTTGCACCAAAACATATATGAGAAGAAACTGGAAGACCTGAATATTTTCAGCACCCCTCCTCCAATGTGCCGGAGTAGCTCCTCCTCGAGCTCCCTAGGGTTGGGACAACCCATTGAGACTCAAAAACATCCAAAACACAGTCTATAACTCTTCTCCAAAAACCCTTTATTAATCTCCTTCATCAATTCACACACACAGTTAGAGTGCAGTTTCCCTCTCTCTCCGGTTCACATTCAATGCCCCAGAAGAATGCAATTCCTCTCCCACAGTCAAAATTCAAAACATAAAAAGAAAAGGAAATGTAATTTCTCTGCCACAGTCCAAAATCAAAAAAAAAAAAAAAAAAGAAAAGGAAATGTAGTCTCTCTCCCACAGTTCCAGGTCAAAAACACAGGGCATAATCTAGGCATGTTTTTTGGGGGTGAGGCGGCTTGGGAGGGGCCAATCCTCACAGAAAGAGAAAGGACATCCATTTCTAAAAAGATGGATGTTGTTATTGTGTCATGGTACTTGGGATGTCCAGATTACAGAAAGGTGCTCCGATTTTGCAGTTCGCCATTGGAAGGATTACGGCAAGTCACTTCTCTAATCCCCCAGTGGTTGCTGTCCCTCTTTATCTGCCTCAACTATGAAACCAGAAAAGGATACCAAGCTCTGACGGTTCAGGTATAATGGACATTCCTATTAGAGCAACTTGTAGATCTTAGGAGTAACCTATTGGTTAGTGCAATGGATATAGAACCAAAAAAATCCAGGTTCAAATCCCACTTCAGCTCTTTTTATTTTTATTTTTTTGTGTGAGCACTTCAGGGACAGAAAAATACTTACTGTGTATGAATATATAAGATACAAATCTAAAGGATATTGAACTGGTGTATATTCAGGTACTGTAAGTATTTCTCTGTTCTTAGAGGGATCACAATTTTAAAGACATCATAATCAGCTAAAGTGAGACTTGAATTGATTCTCAGCACATTGTTCTAATCATTAGGCTTTCCCTCTGAAGAAACTAACTTAGATACTCATGTTGTGACTAACTATAGGCAGGTGGTTTCTATTCCTTTGCTTACTAAAATTATGGGAAGTTTATTTACCAAGTAGTTAATAGATTATCTAGATAAATTTGACATTTTGCATATGTCTTAATCAGGTTTCTAAAAGGACTATAGCACTGAGAGTGATTTGTGTGCCTTGCTGTCTGAAGCATGATCCTTATTAGATAAAAGAAAAAGATCTCTTATCATGCAGTTTGACCAGTCCAGTGCATTTGATTAGTCAACCATAGTCTTATATTGGGGATATTCAGTCATTTGGGCATCTTAGTCAAGTATGGAATTGGTTTCAGGGCTTTCTACCAAGGAGAAAATATCCAATGAAAAAGTCAAGGGTACTATTTGAAGCCTGTCCCTCAAAGGTCTCCACTTTTACCCATCATATTTAATATCTCAATACTGTACATTCTCTGGGAAAAGCGATAAAGCAGATTTTAAGGTGTTTATGCAGACAACACTGTTTTATTGCCAGTTTCATATACTGGAACTGACACTACAACTATGGTTCATACTTGTTTGGATCTAATGGATAATTGGGTGCAAGCTCACTTTTTAAATTAAATAAGGATAAAAAGGAATTCTTATTCCTGGGTGGTCAGGATAATATCTGGAATGGTCAAATGTGTACTGCATGTTAACTATAAATTTAGCCTAATGTTGAAATTATGCAGACAGTATTCTTTCTATGGAACTACAGGTTAATTCTGTAGTTAAAAGAACAATGCTATTGCTAAGTAAACTATGGTAGATAATACATTTTTAGCACAGAACCAATTTAGATAGGTGGTTCAGACTCTCGTTTTATCCCAGTTAGATTATTGTAACATCGTTTACCTAGGTTGCCATAAACATTTAATTAAAAAGTTACGAGTAATCCAAAACACAGCAGCCCTTTTAATTTTCTCACCACATAAATATAAGAGAGTTACACCTTGGATCACTGATATGCACTAACTACCCATAGCTGCCAGAGTGGTTTAAAATGTGTACAGTGATCATTAAAAAAATTTTATGTCTGGGCTCCAATTATAACTCCAGTTTGATGCTATCTTTATAGAAGAAACGAGCCTATTCATAATACTATGTTATTAACTTTTTCAGGTTCTAAAAAACTGATCTAAACAAATGCTGAGATCGTCTTTCCCTTATCAGGCAGTGTTACGCTGGAATTCATTACCAATGCATCCAAGAATGTGAGGTAACTATTTTCTATTTAGAAACGTTCTGAAGACCCTGCTATTCTCTATATATGTATTTTTAACTACTGGATGTCTAGTTTTTAATTGAATTACCTAGGATCTTTCTAGTCTTTTGTGTTCTAATCCACATCATACTGAAAAGAATTCTGCAGAGTATACAAATTGAAATGTAGTGTAATGTGTGACCATTTAATAAGATGGGCATTCCTATGCTGCTACACAGATGTCATATTCCTTGTTTTCCCTGTTCATAATTTGGATGTTTCAGGTCGTAAAATGGATGATCATGCTGGATGTTTCCAGCTCATGGATGTCAATCTCACATGCATTTTAGAGCAGGCTGTATCCTGTTCTAAAATACATGCGAGATGGACATCCATTTGTGACATTATGAATTGGACATCCATAGTCTGAGTTACATAAGTACATAAGTAATGCCACACTGGGAAAAGACCAAGGGTCCATCGAGCCCAGCATCCTGTCCACAACAGTTGCCAATCCAGGCCTAGGGCACATCCTTTCTAAAATGCCATGTTATTACTGTGATATTCTCAAGTTTATTCTCCAGTCTTTTCTGATTAATTCCTGAAAAATTAAATTTGTTACTTTAGCAACCATGGCACAATGGGCTGACATTTCAACATATTATCCCACTGACTCTAAGATTTTTTTTCTTGGTGGTGACACCTAATTTTTCAGGGTATTTTCAAATTCATCATCAGAATGATAATTTTGGAGGAACGATTTTCCAGTTTTCAGTTGAGTTATTGTTCCAGAAATGTCTATCTTAATCCTTTGGAGTATCTTGTTTGCTAAATTTATTTTCTTTCCAATTTAAATTTGTATTGAGTTTCCAGAACAATAAGAATTCCAAAAAGTAAAATCAATAATTTTCTAAACTAATCCTTCCATAGCATGCTGCTTTCTTCCCACTTCCCTTTTGCCTCCAAACTTCTTTACCCCTCCATTGATCATGATAAATAAATAAATACTACCATTTCCTAACACATTCTCAGATCTTGGACCTCTCCAAATTTTGTCATGGCAAGGACCTACGTTTCTGCTATGCCCTGGGGAAGGCTCATGGTTCCTTCTAGGCCTCCACTCACTCTCTTTTCCCCACTCTTATTCATGACCAACCCTTCATCTCCTCAAACCCCCCCTCCCCATACCCCCTGAGGCATTTTAGTGATCCTTTTACAAAGCTGTGGTAAAAATTGGCCTACAGTAGTATGGGCGCCTGTTTTGGGCACGCACTGGGCTATTTTTACCATGACTGGGAAAATACCAATTTTTACTGGGCCTGAGTAGAGAGGTGTGGTAGCCGTGTTAGTCCACTTTTAAAGGTAATCAATAGAAATAAAACATGGAAAATAAAATAAAATGATACCTTTTTTATTGGACATAACTTAATACATTTCTTGATTAGCTTTCGAAGGTTACCCTTCTTCGTCAGATCAGAAATAAGCAAATGTTGGTAGATGACAGTATATATGAGTGAAACATCAAAGCATTTCAGTGACAGTCTATATGCATGGAGACAGGGGATGAGTGAAACATCAAAGCATTTTAGTGACAGTCTAACAGGATGGGGGTGGATAGATGAGAGTCAGGGAGACAGGCGAGCAATACAATTTAGAAAGCAATACAATTTTATACTTTGTAATTGGCTAGAAAACCCAGATCTTTGTTAAGTCCTGTCTGGTGGGTGTCAAAATATTTAATCATTTTGACTTCAAAGGTCTTACGTTCCTGTATTGTTTTAAAGTTCCCTTTTAGGATCCCTACAATGAAATCATTGGTACAGTGTTCTGGTTTTGTAAAGTGTTGTCCCACAGGCGTGACATCTTTGTTTATTCTGGTATTTTTCATATGATGTTTATGTAAATTAAATCTCTTCTTTAGCATCTGACTTGTTTCTCCAATGTAGCAGCCTTCATCACACTTTTTACACTGAATGATATATACCATATTGGAAGATGAGCATGTGAAAGATTCCTTAATGTTGAATATTTTTCCTTTGTGAATGATCATGGGGTCCTGTGAGATGTTTTGGCATAGTTTGCATCGGGATATATTGTAAGGATGTGTACCATACTTTTCTTTTTGAGTCTGTGTTGGGAGCTTATTTCTAATTAGCTTGTGTTTTAAGTTGGGTGGCTGTCAGAAAGCCAGCACTGGTGGGGATGAGAATATCTCTTTCAGTAATTCATCCTCCTGGAGTAGAGGCTGCAGATCTCTTATGATTTTTCTTAATTTTTCCAGGTCTGGGTTGTATGTCACTATAAGGGGGATTCTGTCTGTGTCTTTTTTTTTCTTTGTACTGTAGCAGATTTCCCCTAGGTGTTTTGAGGGAGGAGGCAATATTCTTGGAGATTATTTTGGGGTTGTAGTCTTTCTGTTTGAAGGATGCAGTCAGGGTTTTGAGGTGTCTGTCTCTGTCCCCTGGGTCAGAGCAGATACAGTACATAAGTACATAAGTAATACCATACTGGGAAAAGACCAAGGGTCCATCGAGCCCAGCATCCTATCCACGACAGCGGCCAATCCAGGCCAAGGGCACCTGGCAGCTTCCCAAACGTACAAACATTCTATACATGTTATTCCTGGAATTGTGGATTTTTCCCAAGTCCATTTAGTAGCGGTTTATGGACTTGTCCTTTAGGAAACTGTCTAACCCCTTTTTAAACTTTGCCAAGCTAACCGCCTTCACCACGTTCTCCGGCAACAAATTCCAGAATTTAATTACGCGTTTGGTGAAGAAAGATTTTCTCAGATTTGTTTTAAATTTACTACACTGTAGTTTCATCACATGCGCCCTAGTCCTAGTATTTTTGGAAAGCGTGAACAGACGCTTCACATCCACCTGTTCCATTCCACTCATTATTTTATATACCTATTAGATTTTAAGCTCTTTGAGCAGGGACTGTCTTTCTTCTATGTTTGTGCAGCGCTGCGTACGCCTTGTAGCGCTATAGAAATGCTAAATAGTAGTAGTAGTAGTATCATGTCTCCCCTCAGCCGTCTCTTCTCCAAGCTGGAAAGCCCTATCCTCCCTTAGTCTTTGCTCATAGGGAAGTCGTCCCATCCTCACTATCATTTTAGTCGCCCTTCGCTGCACCTTTTCCAATTCTACTATATCTTTCTTGAGATGCGGCGACCAGAATTGAACACAATAATCAAGGTGCAGTCGCAGCATGGAGCAATACAACGGCATTAAAACATCCTCAAACCTGTTTTCCATAACTTTCCTAATAATACCCAACATTCTATTCGCTTTCCTAGCCACAGCATCAAACTGAGCAGAAGGTTTCAGTGTATTATCGACTACGACAACCAGATCCCTTTCTTAGTCCGTAACTCCTAACGTGGAACATTGCATGACATAGCTATAATTCAGGTTCTTTTTTCCCACATGCATCACCTTGCACTTGCTCACATTAAACATCATCTGCCATCTAGCCGCCCAGTCTCCCAGTCTCGTAAGGTCCTTCTGTAATTTTTCACAATCCTGTTGCGAGTTAACGACTTTGAATAACTTTGTGTCATCAGCAAATTTAATTACCTCACTAGTTACTCCCATCTCTAAATCATTAATAAATATATTAAAAAGCAGCGGTCCTAGCACAGACCCCTGAGGAACCCCACTAACTACCCTTCTCCTTTGTGAATACTGCCCATTTAACCCCATTCTCTGTTTCCTATCCTTCAACCAGTTTTTAATCCACAATAGGACATTTCCTCCTATCCCATGACCCTCCAATTTCCTCTGTAGCCTTTCATGAGGTACCTTGTCAAACACCTTTTGAAATCCAGATACACAATATCAACCTCAAACATCCTCATACTAGGCGACATCAACTTACACCTTGAAGATGACACCTTACCAAATACACGAGAATTCAAAGAATTCCTAAAACTCTGGGATCTGCAAACACCTAACATACAACCAACTCACGAAAAAGGACACACACTAGATATCATAACGAATAGATTCGAACCGGACTCAACTATCATACTCGCTAACACAACATGGACACCCATATTATGGTCAGACCACCATAAAGCAAATGTCACTCTTTACTGGCGAAAAACACAACTAAACACAAACACCAAACATAAGCGAACAACCTACACTACGAGAGGAAAAATAGACCCCACAACATTCTGGCAACAGATCTACCAGAATGAATGGACTACAAACGCTGACACCACCCAATTCCTCCAAGAATGGGACGATATAAGCACAAAAACATTAGACAAAATTGCCCCAGTCCAAACTAGAACATCACACAGGAAAAATGCAAATCCATGGTTCACCGAAGAGCTGAAAAAACTAAAAACACAAGTCAGGAGACTAGAAGGAGCTTGGAACAAAAAAAGAGACGAACAAACACGAAACGACTGGAAACTACTCCGAAGAAAATACAAATATACCATAAAACAGACAAAAAGACTACACTACAAAACATTAATAGGACCAAGCTACAAAGACACACATAAACTCTTCAACCTCGTGAACAAACTGTTAGACACCACACCAGTTACAACCAACGGCAAAGATACACCAAGTGTTGACAACCTTGCGACATACTTCAAGGAGAAAATTATACTACTACGACACAAAATACCCGCCAGCCCTACAGAATACACTACTCTTCTAGATTGTCTAGATCCAGAAGAAGGAACACATCCAGCAGACAGAACCTGGACCGAATTTGAACTACTGTCAGAAGACCTCATCTCGATAACTCTCAAAAGATATGCCAAATCCAACTGCAAACTAGACACATGCCCAAATAGCCCCATGAAATCTGCTCCTCAACAATTCATAATAGACCTAACAAACCATATAAACCACATGCTACAAAATGGACTCTTCCCAAAAGAAAAAGGAAAAATCTTACTCACCCCAATTCCTAAAGATACAAAGAAAAACACGAGTGAAATAACCAACTACAGGCCAATAGCATCCATACCACTAATAACCAAGATAACTGAAGGTATGGTAACTAAACAACTCACAAACTATCTAGACAAACATTCAATACTCCATGATGCCCAATCAGGATTCCGTTCGAATCACAGCACAGAAACAGTATTAGTCACCCTCATGACCAAATTCAAACAACTAATTGCAACTGGCAACAATATACTCCTCCTACAATTCGACATGTCAAGCGCCTTCGATATGGTTGATCATGGAATCCTACTACACATACTTGAATACTTTGGCATGGGAGGAAATGTCCTGAAATGGTTCAAGGGGTTCTTAACCATGTGTTCGTATCAAGTCACATCAAATTCAACCACGTCCAAAGCATGGACACCTGAATGTGGAGTCCCACAAGGATCGCCTCTCTCACCAACTATATTCAACCTAATGATGATCCCTTTAGCAAAACTCCTATCAAACCACAACCTCAACCCATACATATACGCCGACGATGTGACAATATACATCCCATTCAAACAAGATACCAAAGAAATCTCCAACGAAATCAATCAAAGTCTACACATCATGAACACATGGGCAGATGCATTCCGCCTGAAACTAAACGCAGAAAAAACCCAATGCCTGATACTCACCTCCCAATACAACACAAATGAATTCAACGCAATAAACACACCAACCCTAAACCTCCCAGTCTCAGAAACGCTAAAAATCCTTGGAGTCACCATCGACCGCCACTTAACACTCGAAACCCACGCAAACAACACAACCAAGAAGATGTTCTACTGCATGTGGAAATTGAAAAGGATAAGACCATTCTTCCCAAGATACGTCTTCCGCAGCCTAGTGCAATCCCTCGTCCTCAGCCACCTGGACTACTGCAACTCACTATACGCGGGCTGCAAAGAGCAATATGAGGAAACTTCAAACAGCCCAAAACACAGCAGCCAGGCTCATCTTCGGAAAACCAAGATATGAAAGGGTAAAACCACTACGAGAGAAACTACATTGGCTTCCACTTAAGGAACGCTTTACTTTTAAAGTTTGTACACTAGTCCATAAGATCATCAACGGCGAAGCCCCAGCGTACATGTCTGATCTAATAGACCTACCACCCAGAAACGCTAAAAGATCATCCCGAAACACACCCTAAACCTCCACTTCCCCACTTGCAAAGGCATGAAATACAAGACGCTGCACACATCAACCTTTTCCCACAAGAGCACGCAGGCTTGGAATACACTACCGCGCAACATGAGAATGATTGACGATCAAGCTTCCTTCCGTAAACTACTAAAGACTCACCTGTTTGAACAAACTTACGGAAAGAGCCAACTCACATAGAGTCCATACTCACTATTCATCAATGCAATTTACATCCACTTTGATCCCTCATCCCGCACCCCAGTCTATCATGCACTTATCCACAGAACTATGGACACCATATGTCTTTGTCTAACACTACCCTTTAGCTTCCCATTGTCCCCTTCCAATTATTTCTATGTTGATGTCCCATTGTCATATTCCTAATTTGATATTTGAATGTCTCGTATATCTTTGCACAATGTAATCCATAACCAAATTGTAACAAATGTATTTCTATTATTCATATCCTATTGTAAGCCACACTGAGCCCGCAAAAAGGTGGGAAAATGTGGGATACAAATGCAATAAATAAATAAATAAATAAATAAATAAATAACCGGCTCCCCTTTGTCCACATGTTTGTTTACTCCTTCAAAGAATTGAAGTAAATTGGTCAGGCAAGATTTCCCCACACAAAAGCCATGCTGACTTGGTCTCAGTAATCCATGTCCTCGGATGTGCTCTGTAATTTTGTTTTTGATAATAGCCTCTACCATTTTCCCCGGCACCGACGTCAGACTCACCGGTCTATAATTTCCCGGATCTCTCCTGGAACCTTTTTTAAAAATGAGCGTTACATTGGCCAACCTCCAATCTTCCGGTACCACGCTCGATTTTAAGGATAAATTGCATACCACTAGCAGTAGCTCCGCAAGCTCATTTTTCAGTTCTATCAGTACTCTAGGATGAATACCATCTGGTCCAGGAGATTTGCTACTCTTCAGTTTGCTGAACTGCCCCATTACGTCCTCCAGGTTTACCGTGAAGTCAGTAAGTTTCTCCGACTCGTCCGCTTGAAATATCATTTCCGACACCGGTATCCCACCCAAATCTTCCTCGGTGAAGATCCGAAGCAAAGAATTCATTCAATCTCTCCGCTACATCTTTGTCTTCCTTGATCGCCCTTTTACCCCTCGGTCATCCAGCGGTCCAACCGATTCTTTTGCTGGCTTCCTGCTTTTAATATACCGAAAATTTTTTACTATGCTTTTTTGCCTCTAATGCTATCCTTTTTCGTAATCCCTCTTGGTCTTCTTTATCTGCGCCTTGCATTTGCTTTGACACTCCTTATGCTGCTTCTTGTTATTTTCAGACGGTTCCTTCTTCCATTTTCTGAAGGCATTTCTTTTAGCCCTAATAGCTTCCTTCACCTCACTTTTCAACCAGGCCGGCTGTCTTTTGGAGTTCCGTCTTTCTTTTCTAATTTGTGGAATATGTTTGGCCTGGGCCTCCAGGATGGTATTTTTGAACAGCGCCCATGCCTGTTGTACAGTTTTTACCCTCTCAGCTGTCCCCCTAAGTTTTGTTTCCACTATTCTTCTCATTTTATCATAGTCTCCTTTTTTAAAGTTAAACGCTAACATATTTGACTTCCTGTGTATAGTTACTTCAAGGTTGATATCAAAACTGATCATATTATGATCACTATGATCAAGTGGCCCCAGTACCATAACGTCCCTCACCAGATCATGCGCTCAACTAAGGACCAAGTTTAGAATTTTTCCTTCTCTCGTCGGCTCCTGCACCAGCTGCTCCATAAAGCTGTCCTTGATTTCATCAAGGAATTGTCCATCTCTAACGTGTCCCGATGTTACATTTACCCAGTCTATATTTGCTATCACCCAGTCTATATTTGAAGTCACCCATTATTATCACATTGCCCATTTTGTTTGTGTCTCTGATTTCTTTTATCATTGCTGCGTCTACCAGCTCATCCTGGCGAGGTGGATGGTAGTACACTCCTATCACCGTCCTTTTCTCTTTTATCATTTATAAATATATTAAAAAGCAGCGGTCCTAGCACAGACCCCTGAGGAACCCCACTAACTACCCTTCTCCATTGTGAATACTGCCCATTTAACCCCACTCTCTGTTTCCTTTCCTTCAACCAGTTTTTAATCCACAATAGGACTTTTCCTCCTATCCCATGACTCTCCAATTTCCTCTGTAGCCTTTCATGAGGTACCTTGTCAAACGCCTTTTGAAAATCCAGATACACAATATCAACCGGTTCCCCTTTGTCCACATGTTTGTTTACTCCTTCAAAAAATTGAAGTAAATTGGTCAGGCAAGATTTCCCCACACAAAAGCCATGCTGACTCGGTCTACTAATCCATGTCCTCGGATATGCTCTGTAATTTTGTTTTTAATAATAGCCTCTACCATTTTCCCCGGCACCGATGTCAGACTCACCGGTCTATAATTTCCCGGATCTCTCCTGGAACCTTTTTTAAAATGGGTGACACATGGCCACTCTCCAATCTTCCGGTACCACGCTTGGTGGTATCTTGTGGCTTGGCTGTAAATAATGGATCTTTTTGTATGTGGAAGGTGGAAGCTGGAGTTGTGGAGGTAGCTGCATTTGTCTGTGGGGTTTCTTGTATATGGATGTTTGTATATAACCATCGCTGATTGAGACTGTGACATCTAAAAAATTGACTTTTTCTGGGGAGTAGTCAATTTGGAATCTGATTGTGGGATGGTATGTATTGAAGGAATTGTAAAATTGTTTGAGAGTTTCTCCCCCCCCCCCCCCCCAGTCCAAATCATAAAAATGTCATCGATGTACCGGTAGTATTTTAGGGGTTTGGTCTGGTATGTATTCAGAAATGTCCTTCCAGCTCAGCCATAAAAAGGTTGGCATATTGAGGTGCTGTCCTGGTGCCCATTATTTGTAGATAGATATCATTGTTAAAGCAGAAATAGTTGTGAGTTAAAATAAATTTGATTAGTTTTATAATGATTTCTGGTGAGTATAGATGGTCCAGTGTGGATGTTTTTAGGAATTTATCACATGCAGCTATGCCATCTGCATGGGGATTGTTGCTGTATAGTGATTCTATATCCATCATGACCAGAAGGGTAGTTGGTGGTAATTGCTTGATATTTTTCAATTTATTCAGAAAGTGGGCCTGGAAATGGATGTGCGCAAAAATTAAAACTAGCGCATGCCTATTTATGGCCTGAGCCCTTACCGTCAGCCATAGGCTTAGCGATAAGGGCTCATGCGCTACCTGTGCGGTAACCATGCAGCACACGCCAACGCTGCCGATTACTGCTGGGAACACCCCCAGCAGTAGAAAATAGAAAAATATTTTCTACCATGTGATTCAGTGTGCATCAAATTCAGAATGACCTCTGGGCACATGCGTTACCCCAGCTGTGGTGCCAATTTGTTGCACATCACCCGCTCATCAGCCCTCCCACAGCTTTATAAAAGGGCCCCTTACTTTAGACTACTTATACCCACCTAGAAGGAAGATTAAAGTAGTCCTCTCTTCTGCTATGTAACACTCCTTACACTGGGTCCTAAACTATCCGCTCAAAACTAGTTGCTTTAGAAATTGTAAAACGCTTAATCCCCCTGTTCTTATACACATCATCATTTCACAGTTCTATCAGCTTATCCATAAGCCCCACAAAGCCCAATCATGTGTTCCAGTAGTCTTCAGTAGTCACTTCTAAGCATTTCTAGTGAACTGACAGTTTACACAGGGCTGCTACCAGTCCCACCATCATCTATTTCCTAGCCTCTTCTCCGCACTTTACCATTATGAGACCCAACAAACAAATCTTTAGGTCTGGTTTCAATGTAACCTTGGCAAACTCCTATATGTCCTCCAATACTTTAGCCCCCTCCCCCCCTGGAAAAAACATGGATTATCAGGCAGGATCACCGAATATGCCAAAAGACCTGGTCTCCTGACAGCCCCTCCAACAAACGTCTATATCCCTTGGAAAAACAGCTAATCTTCTCTGGGGTGTAATACCAACTATACTATATTTTGCATTTATACTCACTTATTAAAGTACTCACTGACATGGAACCTGATGCCTTGAACACCTTCTTCCATTCTCCCTCTTTAAGGCCCTCCATTTCCCCATGTATCTGACCTTTTTGAATTTCCTCCCTGTGAAATATTGGTAACATTTAGATATTAGTCTCGTCAACTATTGTATTGTCAATCAAAAGACTTCTAAGTCCTGACCCCCCCTCCTGTAATGCACTCTCTGCTTTGTAATTTCTCAAAGTGTCTAACCTGAAAAATCTGGAGAAATTCAACCTTGGGAAAATGAAATTTCTCCTGAAGAACGTCAAATGGCTCCAGCGTATCTGCCTCCCTCAAATATAAATAGCAGAACCCATGGATACTCTTGGAGGCTTATTTTCAGAACAGAAAAACATTCAAAAAGCGGCACAAAGAGGCAGATGTATGTTTTTTTTTTTTTTTTGCCAAATATTCCACATCACTATATTTGAAACCCATTTTAAAGCTGATTTTCTATGCAGTTCATATGGAGTGCATACAAATCACAAGGGTGCATATTGGGGGTGGGATTTGGGCGTTCCCAAAACTTGAATGTTTTGATTTCTAAAGAAGAGGTTGATGTTATAGTCTAGGCACAGATAGTACACTGTATGACAGCTTTGAGAAAGCAGCCTGGGTAGCATCAATGTGGAGGAATAGCTTAGTGGTTAGTGCAGTGGACTCTGATCCTGGGGACCTGGGTTCAGTTCCCACTGCAGCTCCTTGTGACTCTGGGCAAGTCACTTAACCCTCCATTGTCCCAGGTATAAGTAAGTACCTGTACAGCTGCATGACCATATCCTCTTGTTTTCTTTTATCTTTGTGCAACACCAATTGTATTTCCTCCCTGTTATGGCGATGCCATAACAGATCTCTGTAAGCCACATTGAGCCTGCAAATAGGTGGGAAAATGTGGGATACAAGTACAATAAATAAATAAATAAAATAAATAATATGTAAACCACTTTGAATTTAGGGAAAAACCACAGTTCTCTTATCTCCTGTTTGTCTGTCCTAATTAGATTGTAAGCGCTATCAAGCAGGGACTGTCTCTTCATGTTCAAGTGTACAGCGCTGCGTACCTCTAATAGCGCTTTAGAAATGATAAGTAGTAGTAGTTTTTCTGCCATAATGCAACAAAGCAAAAAGGTCCAGGGCTAAAAGTTAGATGTTTTGGTGTAAACCTGTTTTAATCACAACTAAGTCACAAGAAGGTGCTCTAAATGACCCAATGACTACTGGATGGGATTAAGACATGACCCCTTTATTCCCCCAGTGGTCACTGTCCCCCTCCAACCCCCACAAAATGTGAAAGAATTATTGTGTACCACCATCTATTACAGCTTCTGATGTCATGGCAAGTCCTATTAGAGCAATAATCAGGTCCCTGGTGTAGCATAGTGGCTGGTATAGTTCACTGTAGAGCAGGGGACTGAGGCTCACATACCACTCTGTTACATTTGTGGTGGAAAGTGTGAGCCCGCTAAAATCCATCAAAAACCCGTATATAGGTGACACCTGCAGACATAAGGGCTATTGTAGTGGTGTACAACACAGTTCCCTCTAAGCTGAGCAGGAGTCCTCCATTGCTGCCTGTAGGGGTTAGTGCTTCATTATTCTGTTTTCAATTGCTAGGGACAGGCAGGTATCCTGACAGCATCCCCCTCCTGGCAGGACTGTAAGTGAAGACTCCTGCTCAGCTTAGAGGAAACAGTGGTGTACAGTTGGGTACAGTAGGTTTTCGGCAGAGTTGTTCAAAGGCCAAAGTACTTAAGCAAAGTAAAAATAAATGTATATTTTAATACTTAAGTAAAAGTACAGTAAAGAACATGTAAAAAATTGACTTAAGTAAAAGTAAAAAAAGTCATTGCTTAATATAATACTTGAGTAAAAGTAGAAGTACCACAACTACAATGAATGTAACTATTATTAAACTTTTTACCCAACTTTAATGCTCTACAATTCAATCCACTTTGTTTTTAGTAAAACTACATTTTTGAAAATGACTGCCACGTATGCGAGTGTGCTTGTGAGTCATGAATCCAGCACAGCTAAAAAGGTTCAACACCACTAGCAGAAAGTGGATTGTTCAGTCTGATAAAAAGTTCCTTCAAATCGGGCCAGATTGCAATATTACCGATGTCTTCTGACTGAGTCTGCAAGTTATGATATCAAGGGAATCTCTGAAACACTTGACTTCCATATAGCAAAAAATACTATATCATCATTATTGTCATTATCATTTGTATTCGATGTAGTACTAATTAATCACTTGAATCTTCATCTTTATCTTCATTGTCATCATCATGCTGTCCAATTACAAAGAAAGTTTTCACAAAGTTGGAATCGTCTGTTCTTGTTCTAAAAATTTTTTCATCTGATGGAAAAAAGGCCAGACAAGCAGACTTCCTCCCTAAATACTCTTATCAATCCAGTGGATAGTTACCTTAATGTGGTAGAAACGTATGTCTGTTCACCAAGAATTGTTACCAGCTTCAGCTTCATCGCCACTTAAAATGACCCAACTCATCACTGTTCTGTTTGGCTGGAGGCCACTAACCAGTTCAGCAAACGCAGGCAACTTCACTGTTCTTATCGGTTATATTCACTGAACAGCAAAATTTAAGATGTGATGATCCGTTGTTTGCATGACAAGGTTTGCAATAGCAAAATCCTGTTCCCAGTTTTGCTGTTTCATTTGGTTTACTGAGGAAATGTCATTTACATCTCCCTTCTGGTTTTACTTTTTACTGCAAGCAGCAGATGTAACTGATTAAAAATTATAAAAACTGGCAAAATTACTTCAGTAAAAGTAACAAATGTTATCCTGTACTTTTTTTTTACAGGCAAAAGCAACAAAACTTAAGTACAGTAACTAGTTACATTTACTTAGGTACTATACAACACTGGATTTTGGTAGGCTCACCATATACTATAAGGGGGTAACAGTGAGATGAGTACCTGGGACCTTTTATGTGAAGTCCACTGCAGTGTTCCCTAAGCTGCCCCACTGCTCTACTGGGATGTCTGTGTAGTCAGTCTACTAAAAATGCTTGCCACCATACATCCCAATAACTTGTTTTTGAGTGATTTTCCTTTGGGCTTTTTAATGATCCAAAAAGATAGATGTACTGCACACAAAAACATATAGCAAATGATCATTATTGAAAAAAAAAGTTGGACATTTTTCTGGTTTGAAAATGGCCATGTTTGCTATTGGATTTTTGGATGTTTTCCACAAAACATCCAAAATCAGATTTAGACATCATATCGAAAATGCCTTTCCATGTCTCCCATTTTGCACACATTTTTATCTCTCATCCCAGGCTGAATGCCCTCTCTGGTGAATCAGCACTAAACTAAACACACCTGTCCTAAGTCCTTTAAAGGATAAGACATCCTTCAAAACCTACTACTACTACTACTACTTAACATTTATAAAGCACTACCAGGGTTACGCAGTGCTGTACAATTTAACACAGAGGACAGTCCCTGCTTGGAGGAGCTTACAATCTAAAGGACGAAAAAGCACAGTCAATCACATTGGGGCAGTCTCGATTTCCTGAATAGATGTATAATGGTTAGGTGTGAAAAGCGACATTGAAGAGGTGGGCTTTGAGCAAGGATTTGAAGATGGGCAGGGAGGGAGGGAGGGGGCTTGGCGTATAGGCTCAGGGAGTTTATTCCAAGCATAGGGTGAGGCGAGGCAGAAAGGGCAGAGCCTGGAGTTAGCGGTGGTGGAGAACGGTACTGAGAGAAGGGATTTGTCCTGTGAGCGGAGGTTATGGGTAGGAGCGTAAGGGGAGATGAGGGTAGAGAGGTAATGAGGGGCTGCAGATTGAGTGCATTTGTAGGCTAATAACAGAAGCTTGAATTGTATGCGGTACCTGATTGGAAGCCAGTGAAGTAAATGTAAAGGGGTTAGCTATCCCATTTTTCCACTTCCCACTTGATAGCTAGGGAAGATATTTAAGGCTTATTTCTCCAAACCATACTTGTTCCACCTCTATTTCTGTCTTTTCTCACTGTGCTCCTATTCCAGAATATGTTTCATTTGAGCTCCCAAGTTAGTCCTCCCTCTTGTTTACTTTGGTAAAGAATTATTTTGCTAACCCGAGGTCTTCTCCCCCTATATACAGGTATTAACTTGCCTTTGGATGGATTCTAAATTCCCCTGAGGGACCTGCACCAGTAAAGTCTGAAGAGAAGTGTCAACCATGGTAGAATGGAATAGTGCTAATAATTGGGTTTCTGCCAGGTACTTGTGACCTGGATTGGCCACTGCTGAAAGCAGGATACTAGGCTACATGGACCATTGGTCAGACCCAGTATAGCTATTTTTATGTTCTTATGTCTTGGAATTGGATTAAATTGAATTTATTAATTTTATATTGGATTTATTTTAATTTTATATACCAGTTTTTACCAAGTGTTAAAGCAGTTTACAAAGAAAAACAATACAAAATACAATAACACAAATACTATATCCAAGTGTAATCTATTTATTTATTGCAAACTTATTATGCCATATTTAACTGATAAAATATGACAAGACAGTGTACAGTTTAACAAAATGCATGGGAAAAGAACTACAGTAATTGATAGAAAAGGATCATTCATACCAGCACATTAAGACTAGAGATATGACATCTATAATGGTTAAAGAATGGTAAAATTATGTCCTCAAGGACCACCCAAATTAGCACAAGTACACTTGCTCAAAAAGCCATATCTTAATGGCTGTCTTAAAACCTTTATCTGAAAGTTCTTCATGGATCTTAATTAGAAGTGAATTCCAGAAAGCATGGGCTGTAAAGAAAAATGTGCAATGACATGTAGATTCATAATAGAAAAACCAAGGTCTGGGTAAAACAAGTTGGTGGTCATTGAGTGAGCGGAATGTATAAAGAAGGATATATGGTATGGTCAAAGAATGTAAGTAGGGAGAAGTTCCCAAGCAGGAAGCCTTAAAAGCTATGAGTAGAGTTTTGTTTTTAATCCTGAATTTGACAGGTAGCCAATGATGTTCTTTAAGGAACAGCATGACATGGACTGACTGCCCGGCATAACAGAGAAGGCGGATGGTACAGTTTTAAGAAATCGTGGGGTACTAGAATAAACAATGCTGCAATACTCGAGTCCAGTCTAGTCATGAAAAGGGAATGCAGTAAAGAATGAAAGGAATCATGATTGACAGAATGAAAAAAAACTTGACTTACATAGAGCTGAAACCAGGGGGGGGGGGGGGGGGGGGCAAAAGTAAGTTCATAATCAAAAATGATGCCAAGATAGCAGAATGTGTCTACTGGAGTTACTGTTGCACCTAAGAGGTGCAAATCAACAGCAGGATGGGATAAATGTCCTATAAGCCAACAGGCGATGGTTTTCTCAGGGTTTAAAACTAGTCTGCCAGCCATCGAGCAACCTTATTTAAACAGTGTTGAAATGGACTAATGTTGGGATTCTTTGGTTCAGTATAAAAGAAAGAAGAATGTTGTCTGCATAAATATGAAAAGAAAAAGAGTAGAGACTCAAATCAATGTTGTCAGTGGGCTCAGGAATAAGTTAAACAGAAAAGGTGAGAGAATGAAACCTTGTGGAACTCCACAAAGAAAGTGACGAACAGTCGATGTAGAAGATGGAGTGATCACTTGTGTGTGTTTTGTTTTTGGTCCATTTTCTTTCTAGTTCCCTACAAAGGTTTTTCATACATAGTAGTTCACATTGAACCAGGGCCATGGTTGTTTCTTACTTTTTGTTTTCTTTTTAAATGGTGCTATTTTGTTTGGCGTGTTTTCGTTTACTTCAGCCCAGTGTCTCATGAAGTAGGTGTTGTTGGGTGATATGTTTCTTTGGTCATTCATCTCTGTCATCCAGAAGGTATGGTCATTCACCTTACCTCTGGTTGTGATTGTGTGTTGTATTGTGTGTCTCTCTGTTCTTGCTGTTCTCTTTCCATTGAAGTGTAAATGTGAGGTTTGTTTGTTTTTTTAATTTATGTTTATTGTAATTTTAAGTTTTAACAAGCATACACTTGTAAAAGTAGCACTGTCCATAGTACCTCTTCCCAGTTATGATTTTCTATTAAATGGTTATTGTTGGCTGAGAACCTGTGTGTCTGATATGTGACCTTTTGTGTGGGATGAGCTGTCTTGTGCTATTTTGAAGTTCCATTGGTTTAGGAAATCCATTAAGGTTCTAGTGTTGGTGTTGGTAATTTTTTCTGGGTATTGATTAATATCATCTAGTAGAAGGACCTCAGTTTGGTTTGTACAGATATTTGACAAGAAGTCCAGGAAGTCATCTTGCGCATTTCACCAGTTTCTTGGGGGATGTAAGAACAGTATGAAACATGTTTGACCAATTAATGTTTTGTGGTTTTGCATGCCAACATTTCAATTATTGAGGATACCACGTTTAACATACTCTACTATGAAGGAGGATTTGTATATTAGTGTAACTCTACCTCCTTTTTGGGGGGGGGTTCTCTTAATGTGTGTTATTTTATATCCTGGTGGGCAGAGGTTGAGCAGTACTGGGTCATCTTTAAGGTGTAGCCACATTTCTGTTATGAACAGTAACCCTAGTTGTTCCATTTCTATCCAGTCTCTTAGTATGCTTGACTTATTAAAAGCCAATCTTGTGTTTATGTATCTTATAGGAATTAGTGCGTATTTACCATGTTTGTTGTTTGTATGCTTAATGGTTTGCAGTTGTCTGGGTGATCTTTCTTTTTTGAGGTTGTGGTCATGTTGATTGTTATTCAGGCTTATCTTTTTGCTATTGGTTGTTGTATTGGTCTCTAGTTTGTTATTGGGGTTGTGATTTGGTTCTTCCAGTTGGTGATGTCATTATCATCTGTCAAAAATGTGTACATGGATTTGGTTCCATTCATTGGACGAGGTAGCTTGTAGCCCAGTTATCCATATTATTATCATGAAGTAAAAAGGCCATGATCTTATATTGGCCATGTTGAGAAATGTTGTGACATATGGGAAAATCAGGCTATGGCTGTTCTCAGTGTTTATGTATCATTCTCTGGTTAGGAGCTGTTCTTTTTTTCTTCGTCTGAAGCATGTATGTGAGTGTGTGTTTGTGAGAGTGTGTTTGTGTGTATGTGGGTGTAAGGCAGCTCACTATTTCTCAAATACCTGGTTTGTTGGTTTCCTGCCTCAGGAGTAGTCTTCCATGCAGGCACCACTCTCTCTGGGTGAGTGACCGGGTTGAGGGCTGTTCCGTTGCAGTTCAAGGGCTGACAGCCTTTTCCTCCCACTTGTGGGCTCTCTCCCATGTGAGTTTCCTGGTCACTCCTTGGCCTTGTTTCCAGGAAGTTGTAAAATCGTCCATGGGGCTGGTGATTGGATCCAGTGCTGACATCCCACTCGCACTCTGTCTCAACTTTCCGACGATTGGCTCCGGCGGGTGATGTTGCTTGTAAGAGGTCTTCGCCCCTTCTTGAGGGTCACCATCGGGCCAGTTCCAGTTCACTGTGCTCTCACCAATTTCACCTCTGTGATCCCCCATGCAGCTCTTATTTCAATGATGGTTTTCATTTTCATGAGAGGTTCGCACCCTCCAGCTGCTTGAGTGCTACACCTGGCTCTGCACACCAGTTAGCCGTCGGTGTTGTTTTTGTTCCTGACGCATCTGGATGCTCAGGCAGCGGAGCCATAGATCGAGATTGCCCTCAGATGTATTCAAGCCTTCGTGTCAAAATTCAAAGGATACTATGACCTGGAAAGGTTGTCTGCTATGGTTTGTGCACCACCCCTCTGAAAAGTTCTGCCTAATACCCTAAGTGGCCTAATGATAGAGTTGCCTCTAGGATCAAGTCCCCAATGAGGAAAGGTGAAAGAGGTTTGGGTTCTTCAGCTTGGAGAAATAAAACAGTTGAAAGGAGATGATAATTCTCTGCAAAGTCATGAGTAGAGTGGAGCAGAATGGGTAAATCCAAATCAGTTGTTTACTCTTTCATAAAGTACAATGGTTAGAGGACATGCTATGAAGTTACTAAGTAGCACATTTAACACAAATCATAAAACATACTTTTTCACACAATGAACAGCATAGCTGGTTTTTTTTTAAATGTTTTAGGCAATTTCTGGAGCAAAAGCCCATAAATCGCTATGAACAATGAAAACTTCAGAAAATCCTCTGTTTATCTCTGTGTTTTGAGATCCTGCCAGTCACTTGTGACCTAGATTAGCCACAAGACATTGGGATTGATGGACCTTTGGTTTGACTTAGTATGACGTACTTTATGTTCTTATGTTCTCATAAGATGCAGAATTCACAGCCCCCAGGGGTGAGGAAGTCAATGTCATTACTTAAGATTGACATCTACTGGCCATATTCAGAGCTCCTGATTTCAAGGTTCTGGAAAAAAAAGCCCTAGTGTATTGTTCCTATCCATCTGAGGACAGTCACTACAATTGACGTATTGGTGGAGGAGGAAATAGAGAAAATATCATGATTATTTGCAAATGAAGGTTCATAATGCCAGAGCCTCCCATGGTTCAGAAGGACCAGAAAATACAAAGGAACAGGAAAATATTGTTGTGTCAAAAAATATATACTTCAACATCCATCATTTGAAATTGCAGAGTGGGCTATTTCATTCCTACATTATTGTCTTCTCTCCATTCCCATTTACTTCTCCCTTTCCCTTTCTTCTAACCTGCTTCTCTTCCTTCGATTCTCTTCTCCTGTCCTCCCCCTTTATTTATTTGTTGCATTTGTATCCCACATTTTCCCACCTATTTGCAGGCTCAATGTGGCTTACAATATTGCATCATATCAAGCGTCATTCAAGAGTAGATACACAATTAATTACATACAGAACAATTGTAACAGAATGGATATAATCAATTTAGTAAACAAGAAAACAGTCAGAATATCAAGTGACTAGTGATGTGTTAGAAATCCTATTATTGATTATTATGGTAAGTCTTGTTGAAAAGATAAGTCTTTAATGATTTTTTGAAAGTTGATTACACCTTGCTACCTCATTTTCTTCGTTTCTTGTTAGACACATTCATGATTATTGACACAAAGAACCTCAGTGCCTTTCAGGCTGCACTCTCATGTCACCCTCACACACCAAATCTACTCTAAAATCCTATTCTTTTGTCTGCGTCCAAAAGGGACAGGACTAGGGATGGGTTAGAACAGGGAAAGGAAAAGATGCACGGAATGCTCACTCTGAGATTTCCCTGTGTACTTTCCTACATGCATTGTACACCCGAAGTAGCAGATAGTCGCCAAGCAGCTTATTATGAGACAGCGGTGTCGGTCAGAAAGATTCTAAAGCCAAAGCATTGATCAACAAGTGATTGATATATTCATAAAGAGCACCACTGATGTTTATTGTGTAGGTCATTCAGATAAAAGAGAAATGAGAAAAAGCCAAGATGAAAGACTTTATTTTGCTAACATGACAAGAAATATGCAGATGATATTCCAGAGCAATGATCAATTAATAATTGTCTTCTGTAAGTGTATGGATAGACATTGAAATAGTCATAAAAATGTCACTAATAAATTAAGATTAAAATGTAATATCCTCATACAGAGACAATAATAAGAGCCCATTTAATAGGAGTTTTATATTTTCAAAGGAATTCTAATTCACAGTATAGCCAACATGAAATTCCATTCAGGCAGTAAGCCCAATGCAGGCTTAACACTCAGCAATCCAGAACTACTGGCTGTAGTTCCACCCCCAGTGCACAGCATTTCCACAGGAGGTTACACGGCAGTAGCTGGGCAGTACCCTGGTTACTGTCGGGTTAGCATGGGATCCTTACCACCACCTAAATAGGTGGTGGTAAGTGCTCCCCCACCCCACATGGCCACGTGGCAAGAGCAATCTTACCGCATGGCCATGTCTTTTTAGGGGGGCCTTTTTACCCACTGCGGTAAAAAGGGCCTCGGCAAGCGGCAAAAACAACCCCCATCACTAGCACAGGGCCCTTTTTACCACAGCTTAGTAAAAGGGCCCCAAAAGTCAATTAGGTCACAGTTACATAAGTACATAAGTGTTGCCATACTGGGACAGTGGCCAATCCAGGTCACAAGTACCTGGCAAGATCCCAAAACAGTACATTTTATGCTGCTTATCCTAGAAATAAGGTGGGTTTTCCCAAGTCCATTTTAATAATGGCTTATGCACTTTTCTTTAAGGAAGATATCCAAACCATTTTAAACACCGCTATGCTAACTGCTTTTACCACATTCTCTGGCAACAAATTCCAGAGTTTAATTACATGTTGAGTGAAGAAATATTTCTCCAATTAGTTTTAAATTTACTACTTTGTAGCTTCATTGCATGCCCCCTGATCCTAGTATTTTTAGAAAGAGTAAACAAGTGATTCATGAGTACCCGTTCCACTCCACTCATTTTATAGACCTCTATCATATCTCCCTACAGCTGTCTTTTCTCCAAGCTGAAGAGCACTAGCCATTTCAGTCTTTCCTCATAGGGAAGTCATCCCAACCCCTTTATCATTTGCACCCTTTTCTGTACCTTTTCTAATCCCACTATATGTTTTTTGAAATGTGGTGACCAGAATTGCACACAGTATTCAAGGTGCGGTCACACCATGGAATGATACAAAGGCGCTATAACATCCTCATTTTTATTTTCCATTCCTTTCCTAATAATACCTAACATTCTACTTGTTTTCTTTGCCACCGCAGCACACTGAGCAGAGGGTTTCAAAGTATCATCAACGATGATATCTAGATCCTTTTCCTGGTCCTAACATGGAACCTTGCATCATGTAGCTATAGTTTGGGTTCTTCTTTCCCACATACATCACTTTGTTCTTGCTCACATTAAACATCATCTGTCCAGTGGCGTAGCTACGTGGGGCCTGAGGGGGCCTGGGCCCCCGTAGATTTCAGTGGGGACCCCCCTCCCGGCGAACCCGCCCCCGCCGTCGCCTACCTTCCATTTTGCTGGCGGGGGACCCCACTCCCCGCCAACCGACGTCCTCTCCAACCGTAGAACGCAGCGGCAGCCGGCAGAGAAAAGTCTTCTTCCTTGCATGCTGGTCCTGCATGCTGTTCTCTGAGTCTGACGTCCTGCACGTACAACGTGCAGGACCAGCATGCAAGGAAGACTTTTCTCTGCCGTCTGCCGCTGCGATCTACGGTCGGAGAGGACGTCGGCTGGCGGGGAGTGGGGTGCCCTGCCAGCAAAACGGAAGGTAGGTGGCGGTGGGGAGGGTTCGCGGTGGGAGGGGGGTTGGCAGAGACGGGGGGGTGACAATGGCGGCGGGAGGGGGCGGCGAGGGGGGGGGCTAAAATGTGCCCCCTCCCCTCAAGCTCTGGACCCCCCCTCCCACGGAAGTCTGGCTACGCCCCTGCATCTGTCATTTGGATGCCCAGTCTCCCAGTCTCATAAAGTCATCTTGCAATTTTTCACAATCCTCTTGCCCACAATCCTATAAGTGAGCACCTCCTTTAAGGCACCCCGAAGCAGTACAATGAGTACCTATTCTGTAATGCATCTAGGTGCCAAGATGCTTTTATAGAATACTAGCAAAACATGGTATTGGTGCACCTTACATTTAGTTCCCCTCAGTTACACTAGCCATAGACCCGGTATATCTGTGGGTGTCTAAAAGTTGCAAAGGTGGACGTAACTTACAGTATTCTTTAAGTTACAGGTGTAACTTGGAGTCCTGTCCCTACTCCACATATATGTCCCCCTTGCAGTTGCACGCTATAGCACTTACACACATCTTTATAGAATAGCACTTGTGTGCACGAGAGTCATGTACCCGTGAGCGCCTAGTGATAGAATTGACTTTCATAAACAAGATCGCTGTGAGAAGCAGTGATAATCAGCAGTTTCCACTGCATATTTATTTCAGATATGATGCTAAGCACAAGGTAATATTTACAATTTAAAAAAATTCATTGAAAACACTGTAGGACTAGGGCCACAATTAATCATAGTTAACTATGAGATTAATGCATTCATTATTAATCATGATTTTAACAACTTTCTGCATCTCCTGTCTCCTCCAAACATCTCTTCTGCTCTCTATCACTCCCAACCCCTGTCCTCAGTGCAATTCCGCATCATTCTCCTCCTCCTCTCTGGTCTACCTTAAAGGTAATCTTTTGTTGGTCCCTGGCATGGTAGTGTTGCACATGTACTGCCTGCTGCCTGGTCTAAAGCATTCCCTTTGACCTATCCCACCCAAGGAGGTTTAATAGACAGGAATGGAAGTGAGCCTATCTAGTCCACTGTAAGCAAGGAAGCCAATTTGGTTCATCTCCGTTTCCTCTCCCCCGTGCAGTCATCATTGCCATATACTCACAACAAAGCAAGAAAATCTTTGAGCTGCTGCATCCACATTGTTTTTGTTCTTTATTGTTGGTCCATCTGTAACAAGTCTCAAGCTGTTTCAGTTGGATAGGCAGTGACTTAAAAGGCAGAGGAGAAAAGAAATAACAATTGAATATCACTATATCAGCTTCAAAAATTATTGTAGCTGGTAGAAACAGCAATTATAAACTCTATAGTTTGTACTCATTTTTCTTCACGGTTCTTCTATACAATACAGATGACCAGATTTCAGTGAGGATATCCTGTTTCCTGATGGGTTCATCTTAACTGTTGTAATCTGACTTGGGAAACCTGGATTAATAAAGATGATGGAATATATTGAAATTAAATGGAAGTAGAATTAAACTCTCCTTTCATTGGGTCACATGAAATCACATCTTCATCTGTTTTGTAGAAGTTTACCTTTTCGATACACAAATGGATTATCCTGTTTTGAACATGTTTCAGGGGCAAGTGGTTTTATAAGTCAAAATAAAAATAAATATTTTGTTTCATGCAGATCTCTTTTGTTTAAACATAAATGGGCTATAAACCCTTAATGCTGCCCATTGGATGTCTTATATTTTGTTCTTGTGATGACTTATACCGTGCCAAAATTGAAAACTCTTCTCTATCTTGTCGATAAAAAAAGGATCTCATTGTGAATATGATCCTAAAAGGTTGTATTGTGGCTGTACTTGTGGAACTGTGATATTGAATAAATAAGTGAATGTTTGTGTCCCAAGTCATGCATCCTAAGTTTATATAATCCTTTCAAGAAATCTAGTTAATCATTTAACTTATTAGTGGAACATAACCACAAAGGCATAGTATGGTCGCATTGTCAATATGGTAATACTAGGGCCCAGATAAGGGAACAGGTTATTTTGAGATATCCTTCAAAGAACCAAACTTGCTTTCCTTGTGCCATCACTATCCAGTAGGTAGGTAGTGGATAAAGGATTTTTGGGTACAATGTGGTTTACATTTGAAAATACAGTGAGATAGAATAATAGAATTCAGTTATACCATGGGAACAAATAGATGAATAAGTCTGAAACATTTAGGTCCCTGTTTACTAAGGTGCATTAGTATTTATAACCTGTGCTAACCATGTAGGTGCCTATATGGATATTGTAGGCACGTACATGGTTAATGCGTGTTAAAAACATTAATGCTGCTTAGTAAACAGAGCCCTTAATAAAGCTGAGATTTGCATATATATACCCAACTGGTCATTTACAAGTTTGTCCTTTAATGATACCACTTGTTCAGAAATCATAGTCATAAGTACAGGCAGTTATTCAAAGAGGCATTAAGGCCAGTGCCAATCAGACTTCTACATTCTGTGTCTCATATATAGGAAGACATATTAGGTTGCACTTCAATGGCAACTCCAAGTTGGAATATGAGGACATTGCCAGGCCAGTTTCTATGGCTATGTCCCAGAAATGGCAAAGAAAGACCAGGATCAAGTATTTTATACCACATTCATTGTTGGTTAAATCATGAATTGATAATGCATGTGACTGTTGAGCATACTAGATGGACTATTTAGATCTTTTATGTGCCGCCATCTACTATGTTACTATGCTGGACTTGGTTGGTGAGAGGAGGGAGATTATCAGTCCTTTAGAGAAAGGAAGGGGTGTGGGATTTGATATACCAACTTTCTGTGGTTAAAATCAAATCAACTTACATATTATATACAGGTATTTATTTTAGACTTGGGGTACTGGAGTGTTAAGTGACTTGCCCAGAATCACAAAGAGCCGCAGTAGGAAATATAAAATACCTTTAATTGAGCAATTCATTGTGATTAAAAATTTTAATCACAATGCAGCTCTATATAGGACATATCCATTCAAACAACATCCATTGAAAACAGTGAACATTGAAGGAAAACAATAAATGTACAAAAACATATTCTACTGGAATTAATGCTCAAGAACAAATGGTATATTCACAGAACGGCTCCACTCACAAAGATCAATTAATATGAAGGAACAATAGAGTTCACAGCCTTCAGTGGAATGGTTTCCTCAGGCAAGATATGATTTCTCATGAAAGCATGCAAGATTTAAAAGCTAGTCAGGGAAACAATTCCTTTAAATAGGGCATCTAGATTCAAGCAACATGCAGTATGTACAGAACAAGATTTAATTCACAAAAATCTGTGGGTGTACAGCACCAATTTTGATTGTAGCATTTGCATACTCCAAGAATACAATAAACTACAAAAAGGAATGCTTCTCAATTATCGTACTCAAGCCAGTGTCACAGAATTTATACAAAAATAAAATTAAAAAAAGACCGAAATACACATTCAGAATCACCATCCCTCCAATAGAAATGAATTGTAAATCCTTAGACATGGTCATTCCAAAATGATAATGCACAATGTGCAGTCTGAATGTTGCTTTTACATTTGATTAATCTGGACTGCCCACATGTACTAAATCCCAGGAACAAAATATGTTATATACTAGACTAGTTTTAGAGCAGTTTGAAAACAAGCCAAGGGGGGAATTACTAACCTACGTTAAGATAATAATCCACAATATTTGCCTCTTGTGTTAAATGGCAAAATACTGTGTTATTTGAGCCTAACACATGTTAATATCACCATGGACTACATATTAATGAAATGCAAAGCAAGCAAAACATGTAAAGCACCTCTTTATTATGCACATTAAATAACACAGCTTGTGTTGAACTTCACGAATTGCATTATTTTTCCTGCTCCCAGGAAAAATACATACTGCTGTATTCATTTTAAGCATGGATCCCTTCCCCTTTCTTCCTCCTCCCCAGCAAAGAACTCCCACCAAATAGACCCCATTCCCACCCTGAAAACACTTTCAAAACCCTCTATTACTCAGATTACCCACAGACCCTCCCCAGCTTTAAGTAAATGGTCCCAACTCCCTCACAGACCCCACCCACACATATTCCTGAAAGGCCACCTCCAGGCCTCTCAGCTGATCCCTGATGTGTAGTGCAGCATGAATGTCACAAAATGCATAGCCACCCGCCTAGGGTTACCCCGCGGCCACTTAGAGGGTCTAACCCCAGCACAGCTCAGGTCTGCCTGCACCTGCCGCTTGTGTTCTACACTAGCACCCTCCTCCCAACGACTAGGTCACAACCTCATCTGGGCGAGTCTCCCGCTCTCCAATTATTCCCAGCGATTTCTAGGTTACTGGATCCACACTCCCAGTGGTCCCACAGTTCCCAGAAAGCACTCACAGACCCAACACACAAACCATCAGGCTTCTTTATCAGTCCAGACAGGCAAACAATTGTGTTTATTCTCATAAAAATATTGAACAGTGGAACAATAACAAGTAACAAGTAACTGAAAATTGGATCAATTAAAAAACTAACTGTCTAAAAAGTACCTGGGAAGATCAGCTCATATAGTTGTTCACAGAGCCTTAGCAAAGAGATCTGTCTCCCTCTTCTTCCAGGCTAAGAACAGCTAGCCACTGCTGGGTAATTTTTAACACTCCGGGCCAATCAAAGCCCAGAACAGTCGTTTCAAATAAAAACTGGTTACATCATTACAGGCACTTTCTGTGTGCCAAATAAAAAAAAAAAAAGAGAAGTCAGTCCTCTGAAACAGCTTTAAGCATAAACATGCACCATCTGCTGTCCAAACAGGAGAAATACACTTCAGACATAATTAAGACAGGAAAACATCCAATACATTTTACAGGCTTAAAACACACTGTTTCTTCACAATGAACTTTAGCAACAATGCCACAAGACTACTACTAGAGGTCTAAAGTAGCTCTTTTGAACTTGGAACCAAATAAAGTAGAAGTGGATCGCCCCTGCCCCATTCCATTAGACACTAGGGATTGGTTGAGCAAGGTAGTAGGCTGGGAAAGCCTGTATGTGCATTGGGGGGGGGGGGGGAGTTCTTTAAAGGCTGGAGCTCATTGATTGGGGTTCTGGAGTGATCTAGGAAGGTCTGTCTGGGATTGGAATGAGTTTATTAAAAGTGTCTTTAGACGTGGGGGATCTGTTCAGCAAGATTTTGCTGGGGTGAAGGGGAAAGGGGGAGAGGGGGAGAGAGGTCCATGCTTCATATGAATACAGCTTCAGCCCCTTCAAGGTGGCTTCCAGGGAGCATTGGGCTACATATTAGTGGCCCGACGTTCTCAGGGAGCAGAGTAACAAAGTTTGGTCACAAGTTGCATTATTCAGTCTAAGATGGAAATTCCTGTGATTAATGGATTTTGATTTCAAGCTGTCAAGCAGAACAATGATGCCATATAAAATGGAAAGAAGAGATCTGGTCTTAGCTCACACTGTTTCAATAACCCGGGATGAATTATTTTTCAAGTACAGAGAAGAGAAAAATAGCCTAGTAGCTAGAGCAGCAAGCCTTGAACCAGAGACGCCACTGTCTCAGGTATAAACTTCAAGCCCCATATTCAAGGAGATTTAACTTGTTAGCAGAACCTTCTGCCTGGTTAAATCACTTGTGTCTGCCTAATCACTGATATTCAGTGGTCCTTAACCAGATAGTGCCATTATCAACACTAACCACTCCTGCACTGTCCAATTAGTACAGAGGCAGCTAAAATTAGGACAGTAAAAGGGCTGTTTTAACTTGATCCAAGGCAAGAGGGTCACTGGCTTTCCGTCCTTACAGAATGGTATAATATTCATCCAACTTGCGCACAAACCAGTTTAAACAATAGTATCCATTTCAAAACTTTTAACAACAATATTCATTGAAGTCTCTCGCAATATTCTTTAAACTCAAATCCCCCCCCCCCCTCCATGAGAAAATATAAAAATAGTTACTCATGTTATCAGAACAGGAATTCAAAATCCCCAGGTAGTTATGGCCACTGGCTGGGAATATAAGCCTTTCCATGAGTGGGGTGGGCTGCTTGATAATATTTGGGAAGGATTTAACTCCCAGAAAGGAACCATGGTCTTGCTTACTCGTAGCAAGTAGTAGGATCATACTCTATTGGCCTTACTTTTTACTCTGTCCACTGAGAATATAATATTTAGTGGTATTATAAATCATGAAATCAACAATGATGTCTTGACATTTATTTTATTATATTTGGTTGTTATGATTTGGTGAGAAGAAAAGCTTGAACTATCATGCTTGTCTATACTACAGAAAGCTAAAAATGCTTTTTAATAGGTGGTATTTATTTTTGTAGACGATCACAAAAACAGAGATTCTATAACACATGCCCAAAATGAACATGTATGCTAACCTGTATGTGGAGTGGAGGAGTAGCCTAGTGGTTAGGGTGGTGGACTTTGATCCTGAGGAACTGAGTTTGAGTCCCACTTCAGGCACAGGCAGCTCCTTGTGACTCTGGGCAAGTCACTTAACCCTCCATTGCCCCATGTAAGCTACATTGAGCCTGCCATAAGTGGGAAAGCACAGGGTACAAATGTAACAAAAAAAACCCCCAAAAGTACAAGCATCTACAGGAGCTGCATTTTGAAATCCACCGTGCCAACTATCTCAAAAGGAAAAGGCTAGTTAGTACAGGTGACTTGGTTTACCTCATTCCAATCCTCAATAAAACTTACAATCCTAATCAAACCTAAACTACTGGAGCTCCTACCATGCATGAGGATTCAGATACCCTTCCTGGACTCTGAAAGGTTATAAGATTGTGTTTTTTGTTATTTCTCACTATTCTGAGGTAGTTAGCTAGAAATCATCTTTATCATTGTAACATATAAGCAGCACATTTTTCTAGCAAAAAAAGGTGCTGGTACTCAAATGCCAGGCTACCATTCAGGGGTGATATAATCACTGAGGGACCCACCCCACAATAGCCAGGCCCCCTGCAAACAGTCACAGAATCTATGACAAGGCAGAATTGGTGTGTAGAGCCTGAGCTCTTTCATTAAAACTTTGGGACCATGGGTCAATTTTAGCAGACAATGGAAAAGGAGCCGGTACTCAGTACCCGTCAAAAAAAGCCCTGCATATAAGACAGAATTTGTGACAGATTGGTAATTAGAATTTGTTGGGGAAAATTTATATTAGTTGATATAAGAACTTTGTTACCTGCCTAGCATAACAGCTGTGCTTATAAGAAACCAAAACTGCTGCTGAGAAATATCAACCTTGATATATTAGTGCCAGCATGCTATAGCTATTTGTTTTCCTAATAAATCACTGAGAAATCAGAATACCTCATCCCCTTCATTGTTAGAACCCCACAGAGAGGAATGCAGGACTTCTCCTGAGGATTACATTTCCCTACAACACATCATAAACCAATATGATAATTTAACCTAGTAGTTCTCCAAAAGCCAGGAGAATGTTTCCATTTTAATAGGTTCCTGATATATCGGTATCAACTCAATAGGATGCCTTTAAGGCTATACCAGAGGGCAAAATTTATTGTTTACACTATTAGTTCTTACCTGGACACAATTTACATGTATTGACACTTGCATGTGTAAGTGGCTACGTTTCTACCGTTGATGTTTTCCATGTTTGTACTTGTAAAATGGATGATTCAGCTCAATATCAGCAGATCCTTTTCTAAAATACTGGCAGAACTGAGCACATCTTGATTTGGACATCTTAATTCTGAATTCAACATTCAGTCTAAATTGGGGTGCTATGGCAGTCATTTTAGAAGGGCTATACACACTTGAGATGTGCATACGGTAAACTGTCACAAAGCCTTTATCTTTAAATGTCTCAATTCCCATTTTACAAAGCTGGAATATTATTATTTATCCACAATGAAGAGATTTATTATCTGTGTCAGAGATTGCATATTCCCAAATCCAATGGGTCTCTTATTTTGATAACACACCCCTAGACATTACTGTGTGCTAGTTGCTCCTGCAGAGTAATTATGTCACTCCTTTTTGTTATCACTACACCAACATGGTTAGCACTAAGGAAAACCCTTGATCCCATATTGTCAGGGACCCACTCTTCCATGGTACTGGAGTTCCACCTCTTGTAATGTACAAGGCTCATCTTCATGGACTTTCTCCTTGGGTACAGAGAACCACATAGAGCACATTCACATGGTACCAGGAGTCGCTCATACAGCATAGACCTCAATCACAAACATCCCCACGAGAGCTCTGACTCAGCTTCTAGAGATACCGGATACCTGATACCACAAACTACTCCAAAAACCAACTTGGACCCTGGTGCTGTGCTGGTCCTGGTGCTGTGCACAGATCAAGAGGTTCCCATTATGGTGGCCACAGTGAATCAAGCGCTCCAAGCACAGCAAACACGGCTATGCCCTTTCTCCATCCTCATAAGACTCTCTATCAGAATAAGTAGCTCATCCTCTTCCAAACACACCAGAAGCATCCTCAGAAAATTAAGCCCTCCTCTTCCTCACCTGGCACATGCTATACCAGCTACAGTCAGTACTCTCAGTACTCATCTGTTACTGGATATCCTCTAGCAGCTCACAGTGCAGGACCTTCCAACCCTCACATCATCCACACTTCAGGAAAGCCACCTGAGAAACCCTTCCCCCATGGACCTCATATCTTGACCAGCAAGGACAGCCATTGAAGACCCTGAAGGCCCTTCACTTCTGCCCCTGAGTGGAAACTATGTTCCCCATTTATGACAATGAAGGAACTGCCTCAGAGTCCTTCCTGTTCATACAATTGCTCCTCACTCTCCTCTATATATCTGGCTTCCCCTAGCATGCTACTTTACCTGTCTCTCCTACCACCTCAAATTATATCACCCCAGAGGACTTCAACTATGCTAAATTCCTCCAAAAACTGGTAAACCAGCTCTCTGTATTGCCACTAGGCACAACTAACCCAAGGAATTAAGTCATTGAGGTCCTCAAGTAATTGTATACTCTAAAAGCAATTGTTTGAGTCCCTATCCACAAGATTCTACTAGACAACCATGAACTGGAAAAACCCTCTTCTGAACCATCTACCACCTTATCAGGTACAACCCGCTCCACAGTTTCAAAGACCATAGGTACACCATCAGTCCATCATCAAGTCTGCCATGAACTTTCTAAGAACTTCCACTCCTACTCCAATTCCCCCCCCCCCCCCACAGGGAAGCAACATAAAATCCTTGAAGACATAAGCAAAAGAGTCTTCCAGAGCTCCATGATAAATTCAAGTGTTGTGGCCCACCCATTCCAGTTCATTCTGTATCTTGACTTTCTGCTAGAGAAAGCAAGAAACAGCCTTTCACTATCTCAGGGAAGGTGAGCCCTTAGACTGCAGCTGAAGCTGTGACAGACAAATTCCCCAGGCTAGCACAAGACAGGAGTCAGAGCAGGAACCAAGGCAGGACAGGGCAAGGCAAAGCAAAAGTAGGCATGGCACAGCTAGACTAAGCAAGGTAGGACTAGACAAGACTGGTCAAGGCAAGGCTAACTAAATAAGACACAAGGAAGGAACATCTGGGCAAGGCAGGAACATCTTAGACAAGGCAGGAACATCTAGGCAAGGCAGGGCTGGAACACAACAGGCACAAGAAAACAATGCTGAAGACCTTGTTGTGAAGCAAATACATAAAAGTCCCATGGTTCCTTATAAAGGCCCTCAATAATGATGTCAAATCTTCTGGAATGAGGCTTGGAATGCACTGAAGAACACAGCAGGGGCACTAGAGAAAGGCTAAGATACTGGGCCATCAGACTGAGGCTTGGATAGTCTCTACAATAAGGCTAGGATTCTGGAACATCAGAGTGAGGCTTGGATAATCTCTGGAATGAGGTTTGGAAAATAGGGAAACAGGCAGCAGAGACATCAGTACAGAGAGGAGGCAGTCCAGAGAAGCTGTGGAGCCTGACCACCACAAGGAAAAGTGAGTCTGGATACAGGGCAGGCCATGACCATGACACAATCTCTCTTCTTTAGCACTGGATTCTAGAATTCTGTCATTACTGGACATGGTAGAATGTGGCAAACACCTTATTCACTCTCTTTTTGATGCTTTTGACACCTCTCCCATGCAGTCAGCTATTGCCATGAGATGCATGTAATGGCTTAGAGCCTCTAGACAAAGGTTAAGGACACAGTCAACATCATCAAGGACAACTCCACCACTCTCCAAACCCTTGACACTGATGGCTTGAAACATACCACAAGCAATCAAAAGCCTCTAGTGGCCACGTTCCACAAAGCCTTCTTATGATAATGGAGATAAAACTCCCACTCAGAAAACAGACACAGCACCATAAGCAACAACCATACCATCATCTCCAAGGAACAGATATAAGAAGGACAACCCACTCCTTCCACCAACAAAGCAACACAAAATTTTAAGATTGGGTTAATAATTCTTAACTTTTCACCAAATTGTTTTCTCAGTAAGTCGCTGTGGGTAGCAGGTGTCTAGTGTAGCTTGATATATAGTATGAATGACTGGTTTCTGGTTTGATTGGGCTCTTTTCTTACATTTTTTAAATATTATTTCCTATTATTAATCTTTTGGGTTTTGTTATTTTAAATCACTTTGATTTATGCACTAAAAAAAAGTGATTCATCAAATTGTAATAAACAAACAGAAACTCCCTATCAGTGGGAGTTCACCTCACATGTTTCACCTCTACCTGGGAAAGAATCATGACCAAAAATGAGTCATAAAAATTATCCACAAAGATAATTAGGTTCATTTCCTCTTCAACCCAATGGGTGCCCCTTCCTGAAAGGATGTCTGAGCCTCTTGTTCCTCTCCTACACAGAGATCAAGTCTCTCCTGCAAGCACGAGCCACTCATAAAGATCAACCACAGATTATATTCATACTACTTTCTCATCCCTCAAAAGACAGAGAGCTTCTGCCCATCCTGGACATGCAGAGACAAAACAAACTCATTAATGAAGAGAAATTCCTATATTTTTTTGTTACATTTGTACCCCGTGCTTTCCCACTCATGGCAGGCTCAATGCGGCTTACATGGGGTAATGGAGGGTTAAGTGACTTGCCCAGAGTCACAAGGAGCTGCCTGTGCCTGAAGTTGGAATTGAATTCAGTTCCTCAGTTCCCCAGGACCAAAGTCCACCACCCTAACCACTAGGCCACTCCCCCACTCCTATGCATTCACTGGGAACCATCACACACTTAATTTTCTTTATACAGTACTGGTGTAACAGGTCATATGCATATCTATCTATCTATCTATCTATCTATCTATCTATCTATCTATCTATCTATCTATCTATCTATCTATCTATCTATCTATCTATCTATCTATCCATCTATCTCTATATATGTTTAGATGCAAGCACTTATACCAAACTCCAATCATGTGTAAGCTCATTGGAAAATATGCACCATTTTAGGTGCCATTTTATAGATTAGCTTGTAGATGAAATATTAGCCTTTATATGTTTATATGCTAGTATTCAAGTTGTTCATGCAAGTTCCTGGTGCCTAAGTCTAGGCATCCTCTTTATAGAATTAACCCCTTGCTACATGGCAAATAAGATGCAATGCAATAAATAAATGAATGTTTTGAGGTACCCTTAACTACTCTGCATTATCTGCTAAATTGAGAGTTAATGTATAGTCATTACCTTTGTGGTAACTGTAAGATGTGGTCACAACCCATTCTATATCCCAAAAATGTTATTTTACAGACAGCCATTCATCAGGACAACATCAGGGTGACAAACAGAACCATGGGCTATATTGTGAACTAAAAAAATACACACATATACAAATATAGGGGTTCTTTTACTAAGCAATACTGAAAAGTGGTCAGCGCTATCCTCGGTGCCAGTGGTGCAGCGCCCCCCTCAGAACAGCTCGACCCCCCCCCAGGTTACTTCCTGTTCCAGGGCAAAGGGAGCATGGAAACGAAGAGCCGACAGGCACGCGGCACCCCGCCCCAGTGGCGTGCACCCGGGGGGTTCTTTCGCCGGGGGGTTGCGCTGCACCCGGGGGGGGGTTATTTCGCTGGGGGGGATCGAGCTGTTCTGGGGGGGGGCGTTGCACCTGGGGGGGCGGGGCGCATCAGCGATCCGCCCCGGGTGTCAGCGCCCCTAGGAACGCCACTGCTCGGTGCGGGTCTTTTGTGCACACTGAGGCCACTTTTTGCACAGTGGTAAAATGGCACCATTGTCTATTATTTCTATTAATGCCCATGCACTAATTTCCCTATTAGCGCATGGCCATTAGTATGTGAACACTTACTGACACCTATTTTCTAGCTGGCACGGGTTCATGTGCTAACAATGTGCTAATCGGTTAGCATGGTGATTTAGCTGTGCTAATTATTTTGGTGTCCTTTTACTAAGCTGTGGGAAAAGAGCCCTGCAGTAGCGTTGGGGTCCATTTTTCCGGTGCGCAAGGGCCCTTTTTACCACAGCGGGTAAAAAGCCCCTAGAAAATGGCGATGCGGTAGCATTACTACATAACATAAGTATTGCCATACTGGGACAGACCAAAGGTCCATCAAGCCCAGCATCCTCTTTCCAACAGTGGCCAATCCAGATCACAAATACCTGGCAAGATCCCAAAAAAGTACAAAACATTTTATACTGCTTATCCCAGAAATAGTGGATTTTCCCCAAGTCCATTTGATAATGGTCTATGGACTTTTCCTTTAGGAAGCCGTCCAAAGCTTTTTAAAACTCTGTTATGCTAACCGTCTTTACCACATTCTCTGGCAACGAACTGTAGATTTTTCTCAAGTCCATTTAATAATGGTCTATGGACTTTTCCTTTAGGAAGCTGCCCAAACCTTTTTTTTTTTTTTTTGTGTTTCAATTTGTTTATTGAGTTTTCAACATTTTAACAAGAATATACTTGTTATTGAAATACAGCCATAATACAATTTATGCAGAAATAATAACATTCCTTAAAGAGAACATCTTACAGAAGTAAAACCTACTTCATCAAATAGTCTAATTTCTTAATTAATTATGATAATTATTGCTTCCTTAGACCTCATTATTGGAGGAGACGAAAAGAGTTATGGGGGAACATATAACAATAATTCACAAAAATAAAAGGGTGGCGTAATATTCCCTTGTAGTATTACAATTGTTTAGAATCTAGAAAAGATTTAAGGGCTTCAGGTGAAAAAAATGTATATTTAACCTGACCCAGTCTCACAAGGCACTCGCATGGATAGGCCAGGAAAAACATCCCTCCTATCTCAACAGTTCTTGATTTCAATGCCAAAAAGGCTTTCCTCCTCTGCTGAGTTGATTTTGTAACATCAGGAAAAATCTGTACTTTAATACCTCCAAAACAGGTTTTTAAATTCTTGAAGTACTGTTTCATTATGTTGTTCAAGTCCTGTTCAAATATTAAAGACACTATCAATGTAGACCTTTCTGTTGTCTCATCAAGTGTTTGTTCAAGTATAGCTGAAATATTTCCAGGATCTATATTCATAAGTTGAGCTTCTTGATTTTTCCCAATCTCTCCTTTAGGAGTAGGAATATAATATAACTTATTAACTGGCGGCATAGCTTCCAGAGGCATTTTCAACACCTCATTCAAATAACTCTTAAATAAATCTAGAGGAGTAATCCCTAGGAGTTTGGGAAAGTTCAATAAACGTAAATTTAACCTTCTATTAAAGTTTTCAACTTGTTCCACTCGTCTCCGAAGTTCAACATTATCTTTCACCACATTTATTTTAAATTTTTGTAAAGAATCTACATTCTTTTGAATAACAGTCATTTTTTCAGCTATTTCTTCTTTTATCAGGTCTACCTTTGCATTTAGCTCACCAAATCTCTTATTAAAGTTACTGACTTCACCCGATGTTTGTTGTAAAGTCATATCCATCCTGTTCAGCTTTACCCAAATCATTTCGAGATTTACCTCCTGCGTTCTCCTTGAGGTTCCTACGACCTCTACTCCCAGCGTCTTCTGTGGAGCTTCCCGACCCTCACCGTGGATCTCACCCGATACACTTCCGGTAGGGCGTTGATCCACATCGGTACTCGCCATCGATGCTGGGCAGGGAGGTTTACTAGTAGATGGTGGAGAGAGAGATACATCCTCTCCCAGCGGGACCTCCACTTCCCCAAGGAGCCCCGCTATGGGATCCACATCTCTACTTGTTTGGGAAATCGGGCTGAAAAAACGCTCTAGTCCCGTCCGAGTCGATGAAGGAGTCGAGGTAGGTGGGGGAACTACCCTCGTCAACCCCTTCCTTTTAGTATGGGGCATATTGTCCTCAAGAGTTTTCCCTCGGGCTGGTTCTCAGAGCGTCTTTTCGGCGCTGCCTGTTACGCCGCCATCTTGAATCGTCTCCGCCCAAACCTTTTTTAAACTCCGCTAAGCTAACTGCCCCTACCACATTCGCTAGCAACAAATTCCAGAGTTTAATTACACGTTGAGTGAAGGAAATTTTTCTCTGATTCGTTTTAAATGTACTACATTGTAGCTTCATCGCATGCACCCTAGTGCTAGTATTTTTAGAGAGCGTAAACAGACGCTTCACATCTACCCATTCAACTGCACTCATTATTTTATACTCTTACCATGTGGCCTTGCAGGAGAGGAGAACTTACCACCACCCACTGCGATGGTGGTAAGGGCTCCCGCGGTAACCTTGCAGTAACCAGGCAGTGGGTGGTGATGCCTGATTACCGCCATGCTATAAAAAAAATTAAGGCACATCAGAAATGGCACATGCTCAAGGCGGAACTACCGCTGGCGGCCATGGTAGTTCTAGGTTGGGCCAGCGGTAGTTCTAGGCTAGCATGTGGTTGGGTTTACCAACGCTTTGTAAAAGGGCCCCTTAGCGCAGAACACGCCTACTCTCTGTACACAGACATGCCCCTAACGCTAAAAAATAAATTCTATTTTTTTTTAGCACGTGGGAAGCATGCGCTAATACTTAAACTACCGCAGGATAGCAGAGCACACCCCACAGTAGTGATTTTTAACCTGCGGTAAGCACACGGTACTTCTTACTGTTGTTTAATAAAATTGCAGAAAAAAACATGATGCAATAGACAAACAATAGGGTGCTGGCCATTGAGGGCATTTAAGGGAGGGGTATTGGATCTGGATGAACTAGAGGATATTGTATGTTTATCTGCCTAAGAAGGCAGTATACTAAGGAGAAAGATAAGGAAAAAAAACCTTTATACCTGGCAGCTGAGATATGTCCTTAACAGTGAGGATAGAGATAACAGAGTCGATTGCGAGGGCTGATTCATCTTTTCTGCCACCATCTACAAGAATTATGTATGTAATTCTTATGTATGTAAATAACATCATATAAAATAATAAATAGAATTGGAAAATATATTGGTTTTAGGACTAGCTGCTAGGGGTGGTGCTGCTATCCAGAGAAGTACAGTTAAATATTGGGTCCCCAAGTTTTGTTGGAATTTTTTTCATCTCACTTTAAAAGGAGAAAGAAAGAAAGAAGTTTGCTTCATTGCATATTTAATTTTATTTCAAAATGTAGGTACATCACTTCTAGCTCTTTTCAGTCTCAGAAATCCTTCCTTATTGAAATTTAAAGATCAAACACCCTTCTCTCTGCTTTCTACTAGGGAACTTCCTAATTTCTTCCTTTTTCTCTGCATCAGATCAAGATTGAACGAGCTTCTTCTCTTCAACAGAAAGACAAAAACTAAACGGTCCTTTTACTAAGCTGTGGTAAAAAGACCCCGGCAGTGGCATCAGCTCATGAGGCCTCCTTTTACTGCCACCCGGTAAAAGGGAATTTCCAGGCAGGAGACGGAAATGGCCATGTGGTACCACTTGTCACATGACCATTTCCTGGTGGAGCCCTTACCGCCTCCTATTTAGGAAGCGGTAAGGGCACCTGCGGTAGCCCGGCAGTAACTGGGCAGCGCGAGCACTGCCCGATTACTGCTGTGTATGCCCCTGCCTCTCGCGCTAAAAAAAAACCCACATGTGTCGGCATGAAATGGCGAACAGGAGAGCCAGATCACCGTGCACCATTGCCGCGGTAGCCCTATCACAGCATTGTAAAAGTACCTCTAACTTTAGCTCCTTCCTGACTTAAGGGTCCTTTTACTAAGCTGTACTGAGTACTAATGCATGTTTACCACAGCTAAAAATGCCCTTAGTTTATTTTTGTCAAGATAAAAACAGCTATAGATAGTAAATATGGAATTCAGAGTAGCTTTGCGATATATATATATATATATATATATATATATATATATATATATATATATATATATATATATATATATATATATATATATATATATATATTTTAGTGAATCAACCCCTAAAAGACAATCTTTATATAAAATGATTTAATCCTTGCCCTCATTTACATTTTAATGGCCTATTACCTAGTTATATATCTCAGACATGTTTTTAAATTACCATCTGATACACTATAAAAAGTTACTGAAGGATTTACAAGGAAGGCATAGTTCAATGGCTCGTAGATTATAAATAGCATTCAGGACATGTTATAAAAATTGTATGTTCATACTGCTAGGAGTGAACATTGAGTCGTGTCATTCAGTATATTGCCAGTGCCTTCCAATGTTGGACTGGTTAAGATTTGCAGGTGGATTTGTTTACTGGTGGCTCCTCACCTTCAGTGGATGCTGATATCTGAAATGCCCTACCAATATTCCCAGTTAGTAAATGCATTAGAAATACAGTGGTGATTGGTAATACCATCATTTCACTCATTCAGCATTCCAGTAATTTTGGCATCGAGATGCAATAGACAAGGCGGTATATGGGGTTTATAAATCCTGATGATTCTATGTTTAGCACATCATTAACATCATCTAAGCTTTTACTGTACAATGCAAGTGATAAGGAGCAATGTCTATAGAAAAGTCTATGCCTCGTTACTGAGACTCTGATTCATCACAACACCTATAGCAGACAGCGAGGCTCTGATTCATCAAGGATAGTGAGCAATACTGCAGGGCTATTTTGGGGGTATGGGCCATCTGGACTAATTACATAGCACCATATTTTTTGTCAGATGAAAAGTTAATGAGGGTCAAGGCAAATTAGGTATAAAATTATGTTCTGATTAGTGTTACAGTAACAAGCACTGTTTATACCTACTACTCAAACTAATGGGGAAAAGGGAAAGGACTGAATTATTTATGAACAGAGAGACTTTTTGAAAGTGCGTATTAATGAATGATGCTTTCTCATGGTTATTACTTTGTATGAAATGATTTGGGGTTTTATTTGTGGAGAAACTAATGAAGATTGATGATAGAAGCTTTAAGTACCACCTCTGAGGTAGGAGAGATAAATGACATAGGGGGTCCTTTTACAAAGGCGTGTTGAAAAATGGCTTCCGGTAATGTAGGTGTGGGTTTTGGGCGCGTGCAGACCAATTTTTCAATGCACCTGCAAAAAATGCCTCTTTTTTGCCGAAAATGGACATGCAGCAAAATCAAAATTACCGTGCGTCCATTTTGAGTCTGAGATCTTACCGCCAGCCATAGACCTAGCGGTAAAGAATTTGGGCGGTAATGACCTACACACGTCAGATGCCACTTGGCAAGCGTCCGCTATATGCGCCAGAAAATAAAAAAATATTTTTCAGATGTGCATAGCCGACGTGCACCAAAATTGAAATTACTGCAAGGGCCATGCGGTAACCAGGTGGTAACTCCAATTTGGCATGCATTGGGCATGCGTAGTCATCTACGCGGCTTAGTAAAAGGTACCCATAGGCATTTGTAGTCATGAAGACCATAATATCCTGGCGAAGCAGTTGACAATCGAACAGAATTATTGTCGCTGTGCCATTTAAAAGCAGTTAATGTTTCAGACAAGCAAAATACAAAGGACAAAAAGTTCATGGGTGGGGAAATAGGGTTTAATTATTACTATAAGTCCTGATTTTATAACTCTTATGTGTGCAAATAACATCATATAAAATAATAACTATTCGAAAATACATAAGTACATAACATGTGCAAATGCAGAAGTTTGACTGTTGCTACTCGCCTCTGATCATTCCTAATTCACATGTGTCCCCTTAATCAAATTGATACATAGATATACCTGTTAAAATGGAACAACAACATGGGTTGCTATTTTATTACTATAGGAGAAATAAGTATTATAGAAATGGCAGTATACTCAAAAATATGAAGTGGGAAACCAGATTTCCTCTCAAATTATTGTACTAAGGGGTCCTTTTACTAAGGTGCGCTGATAAATGTCCTGCGGTAGTGTAGACGCATGTTTCGGGCGCATGCAGAATCATTTTCAGTGCACCTGCAAAAAATACCTTTTTTAATTTTTGCCAAAAATGGACGTGTGGCAAAATGAAAATTGCCATGCATCCATTTTGGCTCTGAGACCTTACCACCAACCATTGACCTAGCAGTAAAGTCTCACGTGGTAACCGAGTGGTAATGAGCTACACGTGCCAAATTCCACTTGGTGCACGTAGCTGACATGCGCCAAAAATGAAATTACCACAAGGGCCACGCGGTTGCTGTGTGGTAACTCCATTTTGATGCACATTCGGCACACGTGGAGGGGCATAATCGAAAGGGATGCCCAAATTTTGCAGAGGACGTCCTCACAAAACATACCCGTATTATCGAAACAAGATGGATGTCCATTTTTCGTTTCGATAATACGGTCGGAGACACCCAAATCGCGAAATTTAGGTCGTCCTTAGAGATGGTTGTCCCTAGAATTGGTCATTTCTAATTTTCAGTGATAATGGAAACTAAGGACGCCAGTCTCAGAAACGATCAAATGCAAGCCCTTTCATCATCGGAGGAGCCAGCATTTGTAGTGCACTGGTCCCCCTGACATGCCAGGACACCAACCAGGCACCCTAGGGGGCACTGCAGTGGACTTCATAAATTGCTCCCAGGTACATAGCTCCCTTACCTTGTGTGCTGAGCCCCTCCCAAAACAAAAACCAAAACCCACTACCCACAACTGTACACCACTACCATAGTCCTTACAGGTGAAGGGGGCACCTAGATATGGGTACAGTAGGTTTCTGGTGGGTTTTGAAGGGCTCACATTTACCACCACAAGTGTAACAGATAGGGGGGATGGGCCTGTGTCCGCCTGCCTGAAGTGCACTGCACCCACTAAAACTGCTCCAGCGACCTGCATACTGCTGTGATGGACCTGAGTATGACATTTGAGGTTAGCATAGAGGCTGGCACAAAATATTTTTAAAGATTTTTTGAGGATGGGAGGAGGTTAGTGACCACTGGGGGAGTAAGGTCATCCCCAATTCTCTCCGGTGATCATCTGGTCAGTTCGGGCACATTTTTGTGCCTTGGTCGTAAGAAAAACAGGACCAGGTAAAGTCGTCCAAATGCTCGTCAGCGATGCCCTTTTTTTCCATTATGGGTCGAGAATGTCCATGTGTTAGGCACGCCCAAGTCCCGCCTTCACTACACTTCCGACACGCCCCTGTGAATTTTGGCCGTCCCTGCGACGGAAAGCAGTTGGGGATGTCCAAAATCGGCTTTCAATTATATCGGTTTGGATGACCCTGGGAGAAGGACGCCCATTTTCCGATTTGTGTCAAAAGATGGGCGTCCTTTTCTTTCAAAAATGAGTCTGTTAGACACTTACGCGACTTAGTAAAAGGGCCCCTGAAATTGTTAAAGACTGTCAGTTGTTGCTGAAGAGGAAACCATAAATTTTTATGTCACGTGACGTCACCCTAAATATCATGATGAACCATGCTAAATTGCTCAACCAATTATTTTTGCTGTTGTATTAACAAATGCTATTTTGGCAGTTCCACTTCTAAACTTTAAGGCCAGAAAGGACAGTGGATACAAACGTATCCATTATCTTTGCACATGTTAAATTATAACCAGTGATTTCAAAGTGAGACCCCCCATATGTACTTTGCCATCTTTGACTGCCCCATCCCAGGCCTGCCATGTGTTCAGTCCCATTTTAGAAAGGACATAGAAGTCAAAATTGACTCATCCAGGTCAGGACATCTCAGGTTTCACTAGTATTTCAGAACAGAATCTGCTGATGTACAGCCTGTTAAAAAAAAAAAAAAAAAAAACAGGTGAAATGGATGTTTATGCGCCAGGTATATTGTAAGAGGGAAATGGGAGCTATAGGAGAAACAGCTAGTTCTGCCACCTTTCCCTCTTATTTCATCATCAGAGAAAATAAATAAGCAGAGAAAATTGGATGCAACTAAAGGTTTCCCCAGTAGAGGGCACTGGGCCATGGTTAAGACAAGCGGTGGAGGGGAATCCAGATTGAGGAAGAAAGATCCAGAAAGACCCTGGTGGTACCGTCCAGTGGGGGAGAGGCTTCCTGTGAAAGATAAGCAATATATAAAGCCATAGGCTAAGCTAGAAGGAGGGGAGAGGGAGGGGGAGGGGGAGGATGAGGATGAGGATGAGGATGAGGATGAGGATAAGGATAAGGATAAGGATACAAGCCACCCTATGGAGGTGGAGGAATACCCTGGAGCTGAGGAGCCCAGCAAAGAGACAAATTATGTTATGAGCAAGTTCCACCTGTGCTCCCAGATTCAGGTGAGGAGATGGAAGCCCAGCATATATAACAGCATAAACAGGTATTGACAAGTATTGCCTCAGTAAAGGAACTCTAAGAATAAGAAAGTGAAGAGATAATTTACCTTTCTGTTCCTTCTGTTTTCTGGCAGAAATGGGGAAGATAACCAAATGAAGCTTAAGCCTGCTTGATTGTGATCAAAGGGGTTTGGGTCTGCCAGAGGTTTGAGCCCTAGTATTATTAAAAGAATTTTTGTTTTGGTTTTTTTGGGTTAAGAGCTTGAACTTCTGGCACGTCTTCTTCTTAAGACATAAGGTGGAGGAGCCAGGCTTGTTTGTGAGAAAAGCCAGGAAGAGACTCCAGAGGAAACTGGAGAGTCATTGGATAGGAGGTAATGTACTATTGTGGATTAAAACTGGTTAAAAGATAGAAAACATAGGGTTAAATGACCAGTATTCTAAATGGAGAAGGGTAGATATTGGGGTTCCCCAGGAGCCTGTGCTAGACCTCTGCTTTTTAACATATTTATAAATGATCTAGAGATGGGAGTAACTAGTGAGGTAATTAAATTTGCTGAAGACACAAAGTTAAATGGCAAGAGAATTGTAAAAAATTATAAGAGGACCTTACAAGACTGGGAGACTGGGCATCCAAATGGCAGATGATGTTTAATGTAAGCAAGTGTAAAGTGTTAGATGTGGGAAAGAAGAACCCAAACTATAGCTACATAATGCAAGGTTCCACATTAGAAGTCAGGAAAGGGATCTAGGTGTCATTGTTGATGATACGTTGAAACCCTCTGCTCAGTGTGTGGTAGCAGCTAAGAAAGCAAATGGAATGTTAGTTATCATTAGGAAAGGAATGGAAACAAAAATGAGGACGTTATAATGCCTTTGTACCACTCCATGGTGTGACCGCACTTCGAATATTGTGTTCAATTCTGTTCAATGCATCTTTAAAAAGATATGGTGGAATTAGAAAAGGTACAGAGAGGAGTGACAAAAATGATAAAGGGGATGGTACAACTTCCTATGAGGAAAGGCTAAAGCAGCTAGGGTTCTTCAGCTTGGAGAAGAGAAGGCCGAAGAGCGATATGATAGAGGTCTATAAAATAATGAGTGGAGTGGAACGGGTAGATGTGAATTGCTTGGGCACACAATGAAGCTACAAAGTAGTAAATTTAAAATGAATCAGAGAAAATATTTCTTCATTCAACATGTAATTAAACTCTGGAATTCGTTGCCAGCGAATATAGTAAAAGCAGTTAGCTTAGCAGGCTTTAAAAAAAGGTTTGGATAGCTTCCTAAAAGAAAAGTCTATAGGCCATTATTGAAATGGACTTGGGGAACATCCACTGCTTATTTCTAGGATAATCAACATAAAATGTATTGTACTGTTTTGGGATCTTGCCAGGTACTTCTAACCTGGATTGGCCACTGTTGGAAACAGCATGCTGGGCTTGATTGACCTTCAATCTGTCCTAGTATGGCAATACTTATGTTCTTATGAGATTAGCCTAAATTCTGAAAGACTGTTAAGACTAATTAGAACCATGAGATGAGAAACTGGACTGGGTTTTGGTGGAGGTAGCCATTGATCATAAACTAATTTGCATAAAATTTCTCCCAATTTTGATGAAGGTTATTTTCTGTCTTTTTTTCCTCTCAAGAGAAAAGAGAATGATGTGAACTGAGAGCTAAATTTTCTATTTTGTTTTGCCTAGAGGAGATGGGACAGAAAGGCTATTCCTGTATTGCTCACCCTGATAAAAAAAAAAAGGGAGTCCTCAAACTTGACTCAGATAGTAAAAGAAATCATTGGCAGAGAAGTTCCCTATGAACAACTTTTTTACACGAGTAGTTCTGTCTCCTTAGCACCTCTAGTTAAAAAGGAAGAAGAGCCTGTGAGAGTTCCTGTGTTGGGGTCCTGACCAGAGAGAGGGCTGTCTAGAGGAAGTCCAGACATCACCTTTGGGTGAAAGAGATGGATGTCACAATATGCAGAAAAGTAAATGTTGACATTTTCAACAGAACAAAAACTTATGTGTGCCAGCACATTATCTTTGCCATTTTAGAAATAGCATTTCATTTTCCTGATACTGTCACAGAGACTATTATCCCTTGCCAGTTTGACTTGGGGGGGGGGGGGGGGGGGAGGAAGAGGGGACAAAAAACTACTATGGAATCAAAGGGTCAATCTTCCCTAATCCATTCGTGCATTGCTGCTCAATCAGAACAGAATGCCAAAACCTAAACATGCTTGGTCACAGGTATAAATCCTGACAGAGATCCGTTAGGACAGTGGTTCCCAAACTTTTCCTGGAGGCTCCCCAGCCAGACAGGTTTTCAGAATATCCATAATGAATAGTCACGACAGAAATGTGCATGTAGTGGAGGCATTACATGCAGATTTCTCTCATGAATAGCCATTGTGGATATCCTGAAAAACTTACTGAAGTGCTCCCAGGACATGTCTGAGAACCACTGTGTTAGGACATCAAAGTTTACTCCCCTTCTGTTATGTGTAATAAATGTCTAGTTTCTAAGCATGCCCTAGTCCCACCCAAAACACATCCAGACCATGCCCCTTGCCATTGGCATGCACTTGGATTTTTGACATGCATATTTTGGCTTTATTTAAATGGGAACTCAGACATTTATGCAAGATAAGTGTTTAAGGACCAGTTTATGCACCTCTGAAATAAGAATAGCCCTTCTAAAATGACTGTAGCTTTTGAGGGAAAGGCAATGTTCAAACCAGGGAGTGTATGCACTGAGTGAGATAATGATGACTGTGCTTTCTTCTTTTTACCATGTTCTTTGTGTGCCTATGTTAGGCTTTCCTATAATTAAATGGTTTCCTTTTCTATTGTATTTATTTTTACTTAATTTTATATTGTAAACTGCTGTGATCCCCGCAGGCTAGGCAGTTTAGTCAGTTTTAATAAAAAATAAACAATGATGTGACAAATCAGACAGAAAGAAGCCAGCTGATTAGAGGAAGGGCCCCCCCCCCCCCCGATACTCAGTGCTGTTTAACTGGTCAGAATGGCTACTGACTAGATAAATGGTGTTTAACTGGCTATAAATATTCAGCAGGGGATAAACAGCTATTCCCCAATGCATTTCCTCGGTTAGCAGATAGCCGGTTATATTACCCAATATTTTATTTATTTATTTATTTAGTTAGTTAGTTTCATTTGTATCCCACATTTTCCCACCTATTTGCAGGCTCAATGTGGCTTGCATGGTACCGCAATGGCGTTCGCCAGTTGCAGTATGAACAAATACAGGTGTTATTGTGGTAAAAGAAGGTTCGTGTTTGGTAGATACATGAGGATTAAGATATAACTAGCTATCCACTGATCTTTAAACCTGGTTCAGCGGCTATATTTGGCTGTGTGAAAACGTGGGATGTCTTTGGCCAGTTTAAAAATAACCAGCTAAATTGACTTAACCAGTTATCTTTAAACTGGCCGAAAATAAACTGGATCTTCAATGCCGGTTACCTGAAACGGCCCAGCATTGAATATCAGGGCTCAGCACTGACCACGGGAGTTAGCCAGTCTAACACCCACAGTCTGAATATCACCCCCCCCCCCCAAAGTGTTCTGTCTGGGGATTGATAAATTGTGTGTGTGACCTAAGGCATCACTGGATCTTTCTCTGTAGATAAATAACAGGCGTTAGCATAAAGAAAGCACTTCAGGCACTTATGAATACAGGCCATGACTACAAACAACAATTACCTGTGCTTGTCACTACTTGGAGTCAAGATGCAGAGCTGCTGACCTCCTGTGTGAGAGGGTTATGACCCAACCCACCCAGCCCATAATTCCACCCAGCTCCACCAAGCCCTGCCCACAACTCTGCCCAACTCCACTCCAGTGGCACCAGCGGTAACCTCTTCTTCCAGAGGCTGCTTAGTGTGCTGCTGTGGCAAAGAAAGCAAATAGAATGTTAGATATTATTAGGAAAGGAATGAAAAACAAAAATGAGGACGTTATAATGCCTTTGTATCACTCCATGGTATGTCCACACCTCGAATATTGTGTTCAATTCTGGTCGCCACATCTCAAAAAAGATATAGTGGAATTAGAAAAGGTGCAGAGAAGGGCGACGAAAATGATAAAGGGGATGGGACGACTTCTCTATGAGGAAAGGCTAAAGCGGTTAGGGCTCTTCAGCTTGGAGAAAAGGTGGCTAAAGGGTTTTTTAAAATAATGAGTGGAGTTGAATGGGTAGATGTGAAGCATCTGTTTACGCTTTCCAAAAATACTAGGACTAGGGGGCATGCGATGAAGTATAAGAATACATAAGAGTAACCATACTGGGTCAGACCAATGGTCCATCTACCCCAGTATCCTGTTTTCCAAACAGTGGCCAACCCAGGTCACAAGTACCTGGCAGAAACCCAAATCATGGCAACACTCCATACTACAAATTCCAAGGCAAGCAATTGCTTCCCATGTCTGTCTCAATAGTAGACTATGGACCTTTCCTCCAGGAATTTCTCCAAACCATTTTTTAAACCCAGATAAGCTAACCACTGTTACCACCTCCTCTGGCAAAGAGTTCCAGAGCTTAACCATTCGTTGAGTGAAAAAATATTTCCTCTTATTTGTTTTAAAAGTATTTTCATATAATTTCCTCGAGTGTCCCCCCTAGTCTTTGTACTTTTGGAAAGAGTAAAAAAGTAGTACATTTAAAACAAATTGGAGAAACATTTTCTTCACTCAACGTGTAATTAAACTCGGAGTTTGTTGTCCAAAGCAAGTTGTATGGACATATGGCCATATAAATCATATCGGTCATGGCTTAACTGGAGAAACTTAGTAGTTCCCATTCATGTCCCCCTACCAGATGTCTTGAAAATTATAGTCTCTATCATCTGCCCATAATAAGATCATTTCCCATATTTATAGTGACCAACAACTGGTGCAGATTTTTCAGAAGAAGGTAATGCAGAGGGTACCAACATGTCTCTAAGGTTACATCACCTCATATGTGCAACTAATAGATTTTTTTTTCATTTAAAACAGTCAAGCCCTTTGACTATGCACCAATATTTTCTAAAAATCATTTTAATATCTCTGGCCAAATAGGAGAAATGGAAAGTGCAGGCCATTCTCTTTTTTTTTTTTTTTTTGAGTCTTCAAAAATGAGGCTCTATCCTTCATAAACCATGGTCACACATTTCTCTGGATAGCCTCTTTCCAAAAACTTCAGTTTTTTTTTTGTTACATTTGTACCCTGTGCTTCCCCACTCATGGCAGGCTCAATGCGGCAATGGCGGGTTAAGTGACTTGCCTAGAGTCACAAGGAGCTGCCTGTGCCTGAAGTGGGAATTGAACTCAGTTCCTCAGGACCAAAGTCCACCACCCTAACCACTAGGTCACTCCTTCACTTCATATGACTGCATTTCATAACCTGTTGGGGTTGAGAATAATTTTTTGCAACCTTAAAACCTAAAAAAATGACTCGCAGTGAGATTCTCTTTTAGACTTCTAACATGGTAGCTCTGATAATACAGTAATTTGTTCCTACTGGTAAGCTTATGAAACACAGTGGTGGAAAAACCATCTATCTCATTCTTAATTAGAATATCTTAAATGTCAGCCACATGTGTTATTATCTGAAATTTGTATTTTTTGTCACATTGGTTCAGCCAAGCATAGAAAGCTCTATGCTGCTGATGGTTCCCTTTCCAAATCAATAAAACATTATTAATATAATGTTTCTATAAAGCGTGATGTGGTATTAAAAAGGATGATCAGAAACTGTTTTCCAAAATCAGCAGCATATATATTTGCAGTATCGGAGGCCATAGTGGCCTCCATGGCTGTGCCCTTCACCTCTTGATCTTTGTTGAGACAACCTTTGCTAACTTGCAAATGAACTCAGTGGGAATATATAAACACTCACTCAATTCATATTGTCTACTATCCCCTCCTCTTCCTTAGAGATCCTATATGCGTGTCCCATGTTTTCTTGAGTTCAGATATAGCTTTTGTTTCCACCATCTCCATCAGGAGGCTATTCCACACCCGCCCCCCCCCCCCCCACCCTTTCCTTAGAAAAGTATTTCTTTGGCTTACTCCTCAGTCTATCCCCTTCCATTTTCATTCTATGCTCCCTTATTCCAGAGCTTTCTTTCAATTTAAAGAGACTCACCTCCTTTGCAGTTATGCCAAAGAGGTAATTACATATCACTATCATATCTCCTCTCTACTGCCTTTCTCCCACAGTATACATATTGAGATCTTTGTCTGAAGAAGACCACTGAGCATTTTAATAGCTGCCCTCTGAACCGACACCATCCTGTTTATATCTTTTTGAAAGTATAGTCTCCAGAACTGTACATAGTATTTTAAATGCTGCGTCAGGGCTTGGTCCTAAACCAATGCTAGCAACATCTCTCAGCGTCTCAGCATTGTGAAACATGTCATGTTGGTGTGGGTCTGAGACAATGAAATAATTGTATGAAGTTGATTAAGATAAGTGATTTTTAAGAAACCTATCTAAGGAACTTGTTAGTAGAAAGTGCTTATTAATATTTTGTATTTTGAGCTATAAGTTTCTGTGACACATTGTGAGACTGATGATATTAGTGATCCCGGCATGAAACGAGTCAGTGTCCAGGTCTCCTGTTTCACAGTCCAGCTTATTTTCGAAAGACATCGCCGGCCATCTTCCGACACAAATCGGGAGATGGCCGGCCATCTCCTGAACCCGGCCAAATCGGTATAATCGAAAGCCAATTTTGGCCGGCACCAACTAAGTTCCGTCGCGGAGCCAGCCAAACTTCAAGGGGGCATTTCAGCAGGGTAGCGAAGGTGGGGCGGGGCATGGTTACAAGATGGCCGGCTTCACCGATAATGGAAAAAAGATGGCCGGCTTCACTTGGTCCATTTATTTTTAGGACCAAGTCTCAAAAAAGTGCCCCAATTCACCAGATGACCACAGGAGGGAATCGGGGATCACCTCCCCTTACTCCCCCAGTGGTCACCAACCCCCTCCCACCCAAAAAAATATATATTTTTTTGCCAGCCTCTATGCCAGCCTCAAATGTCATACCCAGCTCCCTGACAGCAATATGCAGGTCCCTGGAGCAGTTTTGGACCCAGGCCCACCTCTCCCTACCTGTTACACTTGTGGTGGTAAATGTTGAGTCCTCCCAAACCCCCCAAAACCCACTGCACCCACATGTAGGTGCTCCCCTTCACCCCTTAGGGCTATGGTAGTAGTGTAGAGTTGTGGGGAGTGGGTTGGGGGGGATTTGGGGGGCTCAGCACACAAAGTAAGGGAGCTATGTGAGTGGAAGAGTGGCCTAGTGGTTAGGGTGGTGGACTTTGGTCCTGAGAAACTGAGTTCCATTCCCGGCACAGGCAGCTCCTTGTGACTCTGGGTAAGTCACTTAACCCTCCATTGCCTGCCATGAGTGGGAAAGCACGGGGTACAAATGTAACAAAAAAAAATGTACCTGGGAGCAATTTTTGAAGTCCACTGCAGTGCCCCCTAGGGTGCCCGGTTGGTGTCCTGGCATGTCAGGGAGGCCAGTGCACTGCAAATGTGGGCTCCTCCCACAACCAAATGCCTTACATTTGGCTGGGTTTAAGATCGCCGGCATTAGTTTCCATTATTGCCAGAAACTGGTGCCGGCCATCTCTAAAGCCGGCTCAAATGCTGAGATTTGGCCGGCTCCAACCGTATTATCAAAACAAAAGATAGCCGGCTATCTTTTTCAATAATACAGTCCGGCCACCGCTTTACAGCGCCGGCCATAAAGATGGCCACCCATCTATTTGACCGGTGCCGTTCGATTATACCCCTCAGTGTAACTTTATTTATCTATACTAGATTTTTTTTAAATGTGTTAGGCTTAATTTGTATGTATCTGTGATTATTGCCCCCGCATTAAGATTTTCTAGTTTTGGAACATTTTCAATTTTTTGATCTACCATAAATGCAGCTGCTCTGACTCGGAAGGACAAACTTTATGAATACTCAGTCTCCAAGCCATGGTCAAAGTATTGCCAAAACCCGCCCTGCAGACAGCTGCTCAGAGAGAGCCCTGCTGCAGCTGCACTGAACCCAGCAATACCAATGTAGGACTCAATGGGGCCTGATATTTAAAACTATTTAACCAGCCAGGAACAGCTCCTGGTAAGTTAATTAGCATTTTAGCGCCCAACCATGGATATTCAGCAGGATATAACCGGTTATCTCCTGCTGCATGACATAGCAGATTAGATACAGATATTCAGCACTAAACCAGCAAAGTTTAGCAGTTAAATTAGGCCATATAATTAGCAACCCTATCTTTAACCGCTAAGGGGAGATTCTATATATGATACCTAAAAGATCCACGTGAAAAACATTTCTGCCTAAGGGAATTCTATAAATTGCACCTAGATTTAGGTGCAGTATATAGAATTACACTTAGGGCCCTGTTTACTAAGGTGTGTTAGTGTTTTTAGCACACCTACACTTAGCGTGCACTCTAACCATGTAGGCACCTATAGGGATATTGTAAGCACGTACATGGTTAAAGCGCGTTAAAAATGTTAACACGCCTATAACACTGCTTAGTAAACAGGGCCCTAAGTTCATATCCAAGTGCCTAAAACTACGTGCAACCCTTTATAACAATAAAAACATGGCATAAAACCTGGCCATAGATTTATGCGTACTGGGCCATATTCTATAACTACACACGTAAATTTTGGAAAGCCCACAAAATGCCCATTTCTCCACCTATAACCACGCCATTTTTTGACTGCACACGTTAGAAGTTGGGTGTACTGCATCACAGAATACGCTTAGCGAGTTGTGCGCGTAAATTCTAATTATTGCCAATTAGTGATAATTGTTGCTTAAGTGCTGTTATCAATGCTGATTGGCTTGTTAAGCCAATTAAGTGGCGTGCATTGTTAAAAAATATGCTTGCATTTTGGCATGGATCTCTAGGTACGCGTTATAGAATCTGAGGGTAAGCACTTAACTAGTTAGCACTGAATATTGAAAACCCATCTCTTTAAGCTAGCTTACCCAAACAACCCAACCTAACCCTACACATTTCTCTTATTATGATGAGTCTTTATATTAACCATGTCACCCTAGCTACTCCATACTATCCTAGTCTTCCCTTCCCCATCCTTCCTTCATCATATCCATCCCTATTTCCTTATCTATCTTCATTACTCCTTCCCATGTTAATTCACACATACTCAAAGCATTCTATTATTATGTTACATTATAGCTCGTAATATTCTTGTTAATGAATATAATAATTGTAATTCTGTTTACTATGTAAGCCGCATTGTACCTGCTTCTGTGGGAAAGTGCGGGGTATAAATGTAATAATAAATAAATAAATATCAGCTTAACTGGTTACGGCCACCTTTTACTAAGGCGTGCTCACATTTTTAGCGTGTGTTAAAATTGTGGGCATGCTAAATATTAGAGATGCCAATGCATTCCTATTGGTGTCTCTAGCATTTAGCGCGCCCACAAATTTAGCGTGTGTTAAAAACGTGAGCGCACTTTAGTAAAAGGGGGCCTAAGTTGCCACAGTAAAAAATGAAACTGGATATTCAATGCCAGTTGCTGGAAAAGGCCTGGCATTGAATATCCGGGTTTAACATTGGGGGGGGGGGGGGGAGTGATATGAATATAGTTTCAGCAGATTGGAGGGTGGCCAATGTAATGCCTATTTTAAAAAAAGGGATCCAGGGGTGATCGGGTGAATTACAGACTGGTAAGCCTGGGCAAAATAGTGAAAACTATTGTAAAGTTTAAAATCACTGAAGAACAGATAGACAAACATAGTTTAATGGGACAAACATAGAAAAGGAGCTATAATATTAGGACAGAATTCAAACATTCACGCACAAAGAGAAAATGTGTAGGAGACACACGTGGAGGGGCATAATTGAATGTGAACGCCCATGTCCGTGAATGGGTATGTGAAGGGGTGGGACAGACCGTATTTTCGAAAAAAAATGGGCAGCCATCTTCCGTTTCGAAAATACGGTTTGTACGGATCAAAATGCAATGGATTTAGTCGTTTCCGAGCTGGGCCTTTGTTTATTTTAGCGATAATGGAAACTAAAAACGCCCAGCTCAAAAACGTCCCAATCCAAGCCATTTGGTCGTGGGAGGGGCCACGATTCCTAGTACACTCGCCCCCCTGACATGCCTACGTCAGAGGAGGGCGTGCACAGGAAGAAGGAGAGAGATGTCGGTGGAGGCAGAAGGGAGCGACGATCCGTTGTTTCATCTCGTGCAGCGCCTTCACACAAAGGTGAGAGGCCCTGCACGGCCGGTAAGGCGGAGGGGGGTCCTTTGGAGGGGGGGAACAGCGGCGACAAACTCGGGGGGGCGGAGCAAGGGGCAGAGGATGGCGGGAGGCGGAGCAGTGTTGGGAAAAGAAGAAGATGAACACAGGAAGGGAGGGGTGCCCGGCACTGCTAAAGTTTAACTTTTTATTTTCAGTTTTTAATTTAGTGAAGGGCGGAAGCGTGGAACAGCTGCGATCTGGGGGGGGGGGCAAGGCCGTCCATACAGGACGCTTCTGAAGAGCGCCTTTGCCCCCTCCCGATCCTTTTTTAAGGTATGTTAATTTCTTTAGTAATGCAGGGGAAAGCGGGGAGCCAGTGTTTATGGTGTTTTTATTTTTTTTTCTCACTTTTCATGTTTAAACATGCCAGCTTTGATTTTCTGGTACAGGGGGCAGCGGGGAGATGACAGCTCAGGCCTTTACGACTGGTCTGACCACAAGTTAAATATGTTGCGGAAAATGATTCGGTGTAATCGTCGGTATTGTTAGTGCATCCCGAATCGCCCACATTACAATGGTAGTTACTCCATTTTCGTTAGCTGCTTGCTTCGTTGGAAAAAGGCCTTTAATGCATGCAACGGTTGGGAATTTTGTTCGTTAAAGGGTTGTTAGAGGGTCGTTAAGGTTTAGTGCATCTAGCCCTAAGTTCTGTAACATGGCTAACCCATGAAAGGGATCTAAAACTGGCTTACAAAAATGGCCACTACCTCATGGACTACCGGAAACAAAACAGGGCACACTCTGACCCAGTAAGCAGGGGGAAAAGCACCATGGGAGTAGAGCCTACCAACTACCAACATCGTGAACATGTAACACAAGCTAGTGGAATCACGAAGCCCAATACCCTACACCCACCACAATGCATTGCTGATGTGACTCTGTAACATGGGGTTAGGGATACTTGTGCTGGCGAACATTCCGCCGGTCAGCAATGCAGCTTGGAAGTTTGAGAAGGGTTTGGAACCCCAAGCTAAAGCCAGTTTCCTAGGTGACCAAGTGAGTGGGCAGTTAGCAGAGTTGGTTAGGCAGCTGGAGTGAGTGGGTGTGCTGAGCAGGGTGTGAGAGAGATAAGGAGAGATTTGAGGTAAAGGAAGATTTGAAGAGAGGGTTTGAGTGATAAAGAATGTACTGTTGTATGATAGTGTATGGATTGGTGAGATGAGTTTTATTTAAAGTTTAGCTGACTTTGAAGTTCTGGTATAGGAGGAGAAGGATAGATAGGCAAAAAGGTTTGGAATATTAAGGGGAGGTATTATCTAAGGCAATGCCATAGGAGGGGTGTTAATCTTAGGGGTTTAAACTCATTTTTTTTTTTTTAAGAAAAAGAACCTGTAGGCTGAGAGAGCTTACATAGTGGGAAATAGGGTGAAATGTGAGGGTTTGGTGCAGAGAACGGAATGCTGTGAGGATGTGCAGTGAGTGAGAGTAAGCCAGCCACTCTGTACAGTATAGGGACAGTAATTAACAAGCATAGGCCTGGAAGAGGAGGGGATTTCATTTAATTTTATTTGATATAGTTTCTGGCCACAGTCTTTGTTAAAAATGTCATCCAGAATAGGGTTTCTGCTGCAACAATAGGCAGTCAGGGTTTTGCCTACCATTACTTTAATTAAGAGAGAGAGGTTTAGAGAGAAGAATTACAGAGGATCAACGGCATTCGACTGACGTCAAGGGCCCCACCGCAAGAAAGTGAATCGTTCATCTTGGAAAGAGGAAAAGAATTCGCTGCAGCTAAGTGACTGTGTGGGACACGGGGACACTTGGGATGGGGAGAGATAATAGGGAATAAAGGAAAAAGAAAATACTTACCTTTCTGCTCCTGGATAGCAGGTGGTGTTGAGGTTAAACCTGAAAGAAAAAAAGAACAACACAGAGGATCAAATTCTTGGGGTTAATAATTGAAGTCGAAGTACAAACATGTTATGCTGGGTTGAATAAAATTGAGAAGTGAGGTATCATACTTATCTGAAAGTGATACTGTTGAAGGGATGAGATTCCTGTAAAAGGAAAGGGATAGAAGTTATTCCCAAAGTGCATTTCTAAAAGGAAACATATTCATTAATAGTGAATTCTGTTACATGAAAATTACCATTGTTTTGCATCTTACCAACATAAAGTGTTTCAAATAAAGCCTGTTACTATGTTAAAGAAGAACTGAAGTGTTGTGTTGATCAAGGTAAATTTGGGAAAGAATTCCAAAATTAGTTTATTTTTCCTCTCCCATTCTTTGAGACTGGGAGACGTGGTTAGTGTATCTGCATCACTCCCGGTGTTCTGCAGTGTAATTTCAGAACCTGGCCGGACTACAACCATCCGGTTCTGGGAGATACACAGATTCCATCAGGAACACCGGGGGTGCATGTTAGAACTCTGCATTGTGCATAACAGAAAAGGTGTCACACTCACCCGAGAGCCACATCACAACCAGGGAAAGGCTGTCAGAGGACAGAACACATTCTGCTGTCATGGAGGTGGGTACGGCATTTGAGGCTGGCATAAAGGCTGGAAAAAAGGTTTGTAAAGTGGGGGTTTTTTTGATGGGAGGGGATTAGTGACCACTGGGGGAGTCAGGGGAGGTCATCCCCGATTCCCTCCAGTGGTCATCTGGTCAGTTGAGGCACTTTTTAGGGACTTGGACCTGAAAAAAAGGGTCCAAATAAAGCAGACCAAATTCTCGTCAAAAATGCCCTTCTTGTTTCGATTATCAGCTAAAGACGCCCATCTCTCCTCGGCCGATAACCACGCCCCAGTCCCGCCTTCACCACACCTCCGACACGCCCCCGCAACTTTGTTCATTCCTGCGGCGGAGTGCATCGGCTTTCGATTATACCGATTTGTTCGCCCACGGGAGAAAGACGCCCATCTCCAGATTTGGGTCGAAATATGGGTGTCTTTCTCTTTCAAAAATAAGCTGGATAGACACTCCTAACCACTAACAGAACCAGTCTACTTTAGAACTAATCAGACTGCTACAATTATTCCTAAATTTTACATTTGAAAATACAGATTTTCTAGCCACTGGACACAACTCTGGTCTTCAAAAATGGAAATCTTTAGACCTTTTTCTTTCGTCTACAGACTAATGTTCAGACTTGAACTCAGCTTGCTGTACTATTTTTGTATTTGTTGTATCTTTAAACTCTAATAAAAAAAAAAAGACCTTCAAGTGTTCTTATAAGGAACTTGCAGAAAGCTTTGTTGTAAAAGCTTAAATTCATTTCCTTGAGCAAAGGTTTTCATCTTACTCTACCTGAAAACAAAATCTCTGTTCAAACACTATGATATTAGTTATTGAAAATTTTGTTGTGTAAACTACGCAGATTATGGTATCAAGTGGTACTGTTGCAAGGCAATAAAATAAAGCATCACTTATTTGAATACGTGGTTAACTAGGTGGCACATATAGCTGAGGGCGGGTAAACATAAATTATGACTCTTGGAATAAAGAATATGAAGGAGGAACATTTTCTAGAAAGAAAGGTCATTCAGTAGCAGAAGGATATGAAATCTATTGAGTATCAGTACTCTAATGGGGAGCTGTTCTGTAGAAGACAAATCAAATACTGATTTGCATTACTAGAGGGTTACAACATAAATAAGAGTGTAATTATTATGGCATAAGAGACTCTCTTTTTGAACAGTGAGATATAAATAACCGAGTACCAAAGCAGATAAAAGAAAGAATGATTTATCAGACTTGGGGGAAATATACAAGCATTAAATAGAACTGGTAATTTTGTTCTGTGAAATAATTTATATTCCCAATTGAGTATATCATCACAGTGGGAAAATTATTGGCCTATTCACAACAAAGATCATTTCTTTCTGTAACAGAGGACTTGGTTATTCACCCAAGATATAGAAGATAATAAAATAAGAGGGGGGAGGGGGAGTTAACAGTGTAGTCTACTATTACTGTTAAATCAAGTTATCAGTAAATAGATCTTATTTCATAAAATCTTTATCTTTATTATTATCTTTATTTAAAATGTATATAACCCTTATACCAACCAAACAAAGGGCTCCTTTTACAAAGCCATGGTAGTGATTCCCGGCACAGCAAATGTGACAAAGCCCATTAAATTCCAGTGGGCTTCATTGCATTTGCCACGCCTGAATCACTACTGTGATTTTGTAAAAGGAACTCAAAGTTTGCTCAAAGGAATTTACTTAAAACATATGCAAAATTCTTCTTCTTCAACATATATCTAAAGACATAAAATCAGTACCCAATTAAACCTGTGTTAAAATAGCATGAGTTAGTGGTAAAATAACGTCTTAATAGCAGCCTTTATCGATAACTAGGCCCCTAAAGGGGAAGTTATCAATGTGGGCTACCATTAAGATATGTTATTTTACCACTAACTAATGCTATTTTAGCACAGGTCCCATTTTATACAATGAGACATAATTACAAATAACTGAGTCTATCAGTAAGATTATACATCTTCACAGGAGGCTACATTGACAATTTCCTCCCTAAGGGGATCTTCTAGAAAGATGCGCTAGAGGTTTTAGTGTGAACTAACGATTAGTGCGTGGTAAACGCTAGAGATGCCCATAGAAATATATGGGTGTCTCTAACTTTTGTCGCATGCTTATTTGTAGTGTGCGCTAAAAACGCTAACGCACCTTTATAAAAAGGACTCCTAAATGAAGAAAAGAGAAATTTTAGTCTTCAGTTTAAATTAGGGACTCAGGGGAAAAGTTATCAAGCAGCATGAGGACTCTAAGAGGGAAAGTTATCAATGTGGGCAACGATTAAGACATGTTATTTTACTGTTAACCCCAGTTATTATCAGTAGTCCATGTTGATAACTTTACCCTTAACTTGTGCTATTTTTAACACAAGGTCTCATTTTATGCAATGAGACCTAAGGAAGAAGTTATCAACATGTGCTGTCATTAAGATGTGCTATTTTACTGTTAACCCTGGTTATTAGTAATTAGTTCTCATTGTATAAAACGGGACCTATACTAAAATAGCATGAGTTAATGGTAAAATAATATCTTAATGGCAGCCTATGTTGATAACTGTGCCCCACAGTTACTAATGATCTGAGCTACTTGTAAAATTATCTACATTGGTATCTTCACCCCACAGACATGTTATTTGCCCCTTAACGCATGTTAAAGGGCACTAACATGACTTAAATTACCATAATGCAGTTAAGTCAACTCAGGCTATATAGTAATTAGATGCAAAACATATATTACCATGATATCATACTAGCATGACTGACAGAAACAGGTATCAATGAAAAAATACTTGCTTGGTTCAGATTCTATCTTTCAGACAGGCAACAATCCATATTGTTTGGCAGGAACTCATCACCACCATGGGCACTGACATGTGGGGTACCACAAGGATTGATACTTAGAGGCATAATCGAATGGGGCGCCCATCTATAAGGGCACCCATCTCCGGGGCTGGCCCCGGGAAGGGGCGGAACCAACCGTATAATCGAACCCGTTCCACCTTCGCTATGCCTCCGACACGCCCCTTAAACTTTTGCCGCTCCTGCAATGGACTGCAGTTGAGGGCGGCCAAAATTGGCTTTCCATTATACCGATTTGGCCGTCAATAAGAGAAGGGCACCCATCTCCCAATTTGTGTCGGAAGATGGGTGCCCTTCTCCTTCGAAAATAAGCATGACTGTCACCTATTCTGTTCATTATCTACCTCAAATCACTAGCTGAGCTAATTCAGTCAATGGACACTCAGTTCTACATCTACGTGGATGATGTGCACCCATTGAACCTGACTTACCTACAGTTCTGTATAAACTGATTACCTGTCTAACATCAATTCAAGAATGGGCTACACACCACAAACTTCGCCTAAACCCAAGTAATACTCAACTTCTATGGGTCCCTAATATAAGTGGCTATATACATGACATCAAAATCTCTTTTTGGAAGTATGAACTCCCCCTCAAATCACAAGTCAGAAACCTTGGACTACAGTTAGATTCAACACTTAATCTGATTCCTCAAATCCAAGCAATCTTCAAGAGTTGCTTCTACTATTTCCGACAGCTACGGTGCCTCTCTCCTTATATCGAGAAGGTACATCTTATCTCAGTTTTGTATGCCATGATAATATCAATTATCATGTGGATTACTGTAATACACTCTACAATGGTCTGACTAGAAAGGTCCTGCACCAGCTCCAATTAATTCAGAATGCTACAGCAAGACTAAGAGAAGGTTGCAAGTGAAGTGACCACATCACACCATTTTTGCAAAAACTTCACTGGCTAACAATACAATACAGGGCAACATTTAAAACTCTGATATTCAAGGCCCTTAAATGAAATGGCCCCGAGCACCTGAAGAATAGGATGATCCTCTACACACCTCCAAGGACACTAAGATCCTCTCAAGTACTATCCCTAACCTCACCCTCTCCAAAAGACATTACACCAGAGGCGTAGCCAGGTTTTGACATCAGGGGGAGCAGACATTTATAAAATAGGCGCCGGTTGGTGTCAGCTAGTCAACAGTGCCTGTGTTGTTCTCAGGTGCAGTGGCTATGGCGAGCAATGATTAATACAGGCTGTCTCTCTTGCATCCTGCCTACAAGGAAACAGGAAGTTACATCAGGAGACAGGACGCAGAAGAGATCCCTGGACTGGCCAGAGAAAGCAACCTGTCTTCTTAACTACAAGTAAAAATATTAAAATTGTGACCATCACCCCAGGAATAGCACATACACTCTTTCCAGTGCTGGACACTTTATTTAAATCAGATAGGCTTTTGTTTGTGTGGTGACTCTACAGGATGTGGAGATCACTAGTCCTGAGCATTTTTATTTTGGGTGACAAGTGCCACCAAAGGCAGCCCCTACCCCACAGCCTACTTTCAAATAGGACCAGACAAATAGGACACAAAACTCTGCAAAATGACACCAAAACCTATACTGAAAATTTACAATACCATAATAGCCCTAACCCACCTATGAAAAGACGGTGCTACAAATATTACACTGGGCCCTAGAGAGGTTTCCCTAGGTGCTCCTGGATTACCCCCATGCCATTCAGGTTTTCAGGCTATCCACAATGAATTTGCATGTAATGGAGGCAATATATGCAAATCAATTCTATGCATATTTATTGTGGATAGCCTGAAAACCTGACTGGCAAGGGGGTACTCCAGGTCCAATTTGGGAAACAGTGCCCTAGACCACCAAACTTACCACACCATAACAACCCTAACCCACCTATGAAAAGACAGTGCTATATATATTACACTGGACTCTAGAGCACCAACATTGGGAAACTGGTACAAGCTACACTGTTACAAACTCCTACACAGACACTACATGCTAGCAGAATCCTTCATCTCAGTCGCACATGCAGAACATGGGACACCCTCATCTAATACAGAATAGGGAGCCACAAAAAAAACAACAAAAAAACGTACAAATAGAGTCCCCCTCCATTCTGCCCAAGAAAGCCAGACTCAGTGCAATACTGGTAAAAGAGAAACAGAATGCATTTTCTCCTGTACTTTGCAAAATAAAAAATCTACATTTTACAAAGCAGGTACATCTCAGTCCTTACAAAGTATTACATTAAAATATTTTTTCTTTTCTACCTTTGTTGTCTGGGAATTTAATTTTCTAATTGGGCTGGTCCCAGTCTTTCCCCCCCCCCCCCCCCCCCCCACATTCCATGAGTCAGTCTTCCAGATTCTTTTCCAGGTTGGCCTTTCCACTTGTCTCCTTTCTTGCCTTCTCTACATCTGTCTGGCATTGATCTTTCATTTTATGTCCCCAATATCAAATAGCTGTGTACTTCTGTATTTTTCTTCCTGAACTGCTGACTTAGAACATAAGAGTAGCCATACTGGGTCAGACCAATGGTCCATCTAGCCCAGTATCCTGTTTCCAACAGGAAACCCAAATCATGGCAACATTCCATACTACAAATCCCAAGCAGTTGCTTCCCATGTCTGTTTCAATAGCAGACTATGGACTTTTCCTGCAGGAACTTGTCCAAACCTTTTATAAACCTAGAACGCTAACCACTGTTACCACATCCTCCGGCAAAGAGTTCCAGAGCTGGAGTTATAAAGATGGAATATACTGAATTTAAATGGAAATAAAATAAAATTAAACTCTTTCTTTGGGACATATGGAATCACATCTTCACTTCATCTGTTTTGTAGAAGTTTTTACATTGTAGATACACAAATGGATTATTCTGTTTTGAGACATGTTTCAGGGACAAGTGGTTTTATAAGTCAAAATAAAAATACATATTTTGTTTCATGCAGATTTCTTCTGTTTAAACACAACTAAACAGGCTATAAGTCCCCAGTGCAGTCCATTGGTTTTCTTGTATTTTGTTCCTGTGATGACATATACTGTGCCAAAAATGAAAATGCTTCTATCTGGTCAGTAGTAAAAAGAATTGATTGTGAACACTATCAACCCTAAAAGGTTGTTTTGTGGCTGTACATGAGGAATTGTGACGTTGAATAAATAAGTGTATGTTTGTATCACTAGTCATGCATCCAAAGTTTATCAAATCCTTTCAAGAAAGTCAGTTAATTGTTTAACTTATTAGTGGAACATAACCACAGAGGCATGGTATGGTCGCATTTTCACTATGGTAATACTAGAGCCCAACTAAGGAACAGGTTATTTTGAGTTAGTCTTCACCGGATCAAATTTGCTTTTCTTGTGCCATCACCATAGAATTCAGTTATATCATGGAAGCAAAGTATATAGACATGTCTGAAACATTTGACAAAGTTGAGATTAGCATATACACTAACTGGGATTTTAAACTTTAGTGACGTCACTTGTCCTGAAATCATAGCCATAAGTATAGGCAATTATTCAAATATTATCACATGCACACACCAGAACAGGCTTCTATACACACATTGCAAAACAACAACTTCGCTAGAACAGAACAACACTAAAAAAATCCACAACATAAAAATGTTACTGATATCCAGATATTTATAAAAGGAAGGAAAAAGCCTCAAAGAGCTCAAAATCATACAGATTTAAAGAGCTAACTTGATCAAATGATCTTCTCCATCATTGGCAAAAAAAAAACCTTCCCAATATTTATATCTTTTAATAGATCGCTTTTATTTTTATTCTTTAATCAATCTCTTATGTACTGTGCAACTTCTACAGAGTACATCCAAAACTTTTTATTTTCTCATTTCCATCTTCTAAAATTCTAGACAGCAGATGTACAGATCGCAGGACCCAAAGCACTCCAAAAAAAGTAAAGTCAGAAACAGCAGTTTATACCTAATTGTTCAACCGCCTTTAGGATTCATTCACCTTTGCATGCAAGGACTAAATAAACAAATTAAAACAAAGTTTAAAGCAAATGCCCTTAATATGTAATACTTAGTAACAATAATGAAACAATGATGGAATATTCAGTAGTAAGCAGCCTGAGCCAACAGTTTTATTTTCCACTGAATACAATTATCTTTGTATTAACTTGGTGGCTAATAGTGTGCTGGACAGGACAATATTAGCATATTTAGACTGACTGGATAGAACTTCTGCATGAAGGACACCATCCCCTCATTATTCAATACCTCTCCGTGAAATAGTAGTAATAAAAAAGGCAAGCGCATTTTTATAATATACCACTGCAATCCACAAAAAAAAGGAGCAAGTTCCCACATGCCATAATCTTTTGATGTAGGCACAGGGAAAAAAAATATTAAATGCTCCCGGGTTTCAACCTAATTAATGTTGTTTTTTTTAAATTATACAAAATAGTAAGTCTGATTGTTAAGCACCTGAAAACATCTCTAATGAATACAGGGAATCCCTATAGCCAGCCCCTCCAAGTGACACAATTTAGAAGAAAGCAGTACTCTAACCTATGAAACAAAAACTTCCTCTGTATACACATCCATATGCTGCACAAGCCGGCATGCTTAAAAATATAAGAAAAGAAGATCAAATAAAAATACTACCAACAATTAAAATCAACAATGTTGATACAGCAGCTCCTCTTGGATTTGCTTGCTTTCAGCTAACGGCTGCATGGAGCGGAGGAAAGGAAGAGAGACAGTACAGATAAAAGACGGCTACAGCGGTGGCTTGCCTTTCAATGTTTTCAGTTCGACGGTCGACTTCCTTGTTCACATCGTTGCCGTTGCCTCCCCTCCTCAACTTGGCTGCAAGAATAATAAAGCCGCGTGTGGGGCCATAGCCCTATGCGTGCCACTGGTGCATCTGCCGGTTCCTTCCTCCGCTTGATTCCAAACAGGAAGTTACATCTTTGGTGCGGGGGGGGGGGGGAATTGGCAGGGAGGCGGCAGGGGCACCTCAGTGACATTGACAAGGTGGGTGGAGGATTGCACCATGGCAGCGCGCGCAGTCTTCACGTAATTCTGACCCCTATCTCTCGATCAACGCTGTATGCAAGGAGTTCTTCTCAACGCGAAGGCGGGGTTTTGTCCGTGTGTATGTCACCCAGTCAGTCAGTGAGGGGCAGGTAAAGGATGCTCGCAGTTCCTCCAGGCTGCTGCAGACTCAAAAGGCAGCGCAGCAGCAGGGAGGAAAGGTTAAAACAGGCGCCTCTGGTGCATAGGCGCCATTTTTTCTAAAACACTGTTTAGGGGAGCGACCGCTCCCCCTGCGCCCCCCCTAGCTGCGCCACTGCATTACACGATGTGATACCCACAAGCGAGCCTTCTCCAGAGTAACCCCCACACTCTGGAATGCACTCCCTGAAAGGCTCTGCTTAACACAAGACTATCTCTACTTCAGGAAGCAGGTGAAAGCTTGGCTCTTCAACTAGGCCTTTAATGGAAGAAGTAACTAACTTGTTAGGCTCACTCACACACACAAGGAATGACAAGGGCTGCACATACTGCAGCAGGACATGTTTATCCACTCCTACTCTAGCTGAGATAATATTTAACCATCCCTCTGACCTCATGTGCACCTTTCTTTAAATTAGTCACTATCCTGCTTATAATCGAAAGAGAAAAACGCCTATACTGCGACCCAAATCGGGAGATGGGCGTCTTTCTCCCGTGGGCGCCCAAATCAGTATAATCGAAAGCCGATTTTGGGCGTTTCCAACTGCAATCCGTCGCGGAAACGGGTAAAGTTGACGGAAGCGTGTCGGAGGCGTGGTGAAGGTGGAACTGGGGCGTGGTTATCGGCCGAGGAGAGATGGGCGTCTTTAGCTGATAATCGAAAAAAAGGCGTTTTTACCGCGATTTTGGGTCACTTTTTTTGGACCCTTTTTTTTCACGAACAAGTCCCAAAAAGGTGCCCCAACTGCCCAGATGACCACTGGAGGGAATTGGGGATGACCTCCCCTGACTCCCCCAGTGGTCACTAACCCCCTCCCACCAAAAAAAAAAACACTTTAAAAACTTTTTTTCCAGCCTGTATGCCAGCCTCAAATGCCATACCCACCTCCATGACAGCAGAATGTGTTCTATCCTATGACAGCCTTTCCCTGGTTGTGATGTGGCTCTCGGGTGAGTGTGACACCTTTTCTGTTATGTGCACTGCAGAGTCACATCAGCAATGCATTGTGGTGGGTGTAGGGTATTGGGCTCTGTGATTCCACTAGCTTGTGGTAAATGCTCACGATGTTGGTAGTTGGTAGGCTCTACTCCCATGGTGCTTTCCCCCTGCTTACTGGGTCAGAATGTGCCCTGTTTTGTTTCCGGTAGTCCATGAGGTAGTGGCCATTTTTGTAAGCCAGTTTTAGATCCCTTTCACGTGTTAGCCACGTTACAGAACTTAGTTCTTACCTTGAATGTGGCTGAAAGAGGGCATTGTACAGCATTCTGCCAGCTCTGACCTACTGCTCATCTCAGTACCAGGGAGACTCTTTGCCAGTGGGGCACAACCTCTGATCTGCAGTTAACTGTGAGTAAGCGTGCTTATTCCAATAAAGGATGTTTTCGGAGAGATTAGTCTTCAGGTGTCAACTGTTGTGACAATGTTATATAGCAGCAACAAGTCCTAGAGGCCTGCAGGTCCCTGGAGCACTTTTAGTGGGTACCGCAGTGCACTGCAGCCAGGTGAGCCCAGGCCCATCCCCCCTACCTGTAACACTTATGCTAGTAAATGGGAGGTCTCCAAAACCCACTGTACCCACATGTAGGTGCCCCCTTCACCCCTAAGAGCTATGGTAGTGTTGTACATTTGTGGGTAGTGGGTTTTGGGGGAGGGGGTTGGGTGCTCAGCACCCATGGTAAGAGTGCTAAGCATGTGGGAGCTGTTTCTAAAGTCCACCGCACTGACCTCTAGGGTGCCCAGTTGGTGTCCTGGCATATCAGGGGGGCCAGTGCACTACAAATCCTGGCCCCTCCCATTACCAAATGGCTCAGATTAGGACGTTTTTGAGCTGGGGGCATTTTTAGTTTCCATTATCGCTAAAAAAAAAACAAACGCCCAGCTGAAAAACGTCCATTTTTTCGAAAATACGGTCTGTCCCGCCTCTTCACGTACCCATTTTCGGACATAGACGCCCGTGGAGATAGGCGTTCGATTATGCCCCTCTATGTTTTCTAACTCTTCTTACTCTCTTGCCTATCTAAATGTTCCATCTTTGCTTATACCCTACACTGTCAATTAAAATGTTCTATTACATATTGTGTTGACATTGTAAGCAGTATGCTATACTTTGTATTGTTGTTTTAATATTTTTACTGCTGTAATTGTCTATTGCTCATGTTTGATTTATTCTTACTGTATACCACCTTAAGTGAATTCCTTCAAAAAGGTGATAAATAAATCCTAATAAATAAATAATGAATAAATAAAATTTATAACTGGAAAAAACTGAAATTATTTACTGCCCCAGGAGCATTAGAGCCATAGTTATTAACATGGACTACACATTAAATTGTCCATGGTACTTGAAGATTGAAGAGGGTGATCTACAAAGGTTTTCAGGGGTGATCCGAGAAATTACAGTCCACTATACCTGATGTCAATGCCAGGCATAATTATAGAAAATATTATAAAGAACAAAATTATCATACGTTTATACGTATAAACATATGGTTTTAATGGGACAGAGTCAACATGGAATCAACCAAGGGCAACCTTGCCTCACCAATTTGCTTCATTTATTTGAAGAAGTGAACAAACATGTGAATAAAGGAGAGCCAGTTGATATACTGCATCTAGATTTTCAGAAAGCTTTTGGAAAAGTCCCTTGTGAGAAACTCCTGAGATAATTAAAAAGCCATTTGATAGGAGGCAATTTTCTGTTGTGGATTGGAAACTGGTTAAAAGATAGAAAACAGATGTTGGGTTAAACAGCCATTTCTCTCAGTGGAAGAAGGTAAATAGTGGAGTGCCACAGGGATCTGTACTGGGACCAGTGCTATTTAACATATTTATAAATTATCTGGAAATGGGAACAACAAGTGAAGCGATTAATGCGGACATATTACTAAGCCATGATATGAACTACCAAAAAACACTTCCTCAGGATGCACTGAAGCATCCTGCAGTAGTGTGCCAATCAGCATGTGCTAATCCTGGGCTTAAAAAATAGGGCTTTTTTGGCATAGGAGACATGTCTATGGGCAGAGAGTAGGCATGCCCAGCACTAATCGGGTATCAAGGGTATCACTGGTTAGCTGTGGAATACAGGATAATTAACAAAGTAGCTTTATTAATGTTTAAGGCCTTTCAAGTAGGTACCCCAGACTGTTTGTCAAACTTTACAATTCCTTACTCCCACAGTCAGGTTCTTTGTTCCATAAATGACCAACGCCTCATCCTGCCAAGCCCCAAATTTGCTGAATTGGTTATAAAAGATGATGGGCTTTCTATTTTCTCTTCCCTTATACTTGGAACAATCTGTTGTTCACAAGTTTAAATCTGAGTTGAAGACTTGGTTAATCAGGTCTTTGGTAATTTAAGTTAGTTAGAATCACTAAAATTATTATGTCCTATTTATATTGATTTGGCATATTTTTTTATTTGCATTTTTCTTCTCTTCTCTTCTTAATTTGAATTTTAATTCTATACAAGAAGTATCTATTACTGTCCTGTCAATCAATGAAGTTCTTTTTCTTTCTTTCTTTGATTTTAGTCTGTACACCACCTTTGCTCTGCTTTTGTCAGTTTTGAGCAGTATAGTAAGTTTTAATAAACTATAAACGATTGCCATGCACTGCCTGATTAGCAAATAGGTGGCACTAAGAGCTCCCGCGGTAATGGCCATGTGCTAATTGGGAAATTAGCACATGGCTATTACAGGAAATTAGACAAATGCAGCCATTTTAGCACCACACTCAAAGTGGCTGCAGCATGTGAAAATCCACATGCTACAAACAGTGCTGGCCACTTTTGAATGTGGTTTAGTAAAAGGGCCCCTAAATTTACAGATGACACAAAACTATTCAAGACTGTTAAATCACATGCAGACTCTGTGAAATTACAGAAGGACCTTAGAAAATTGGAAGACTGGGCATCTAAATAGCAGATGAAATTTAATGTGGACAAATTCAAAGTGATGCACATTGGCACATTGGGAAGAATAAACCAAATTATAGTCTTCAGATACTTTTCAAGATAAGTGTCATTTTTAAAATATTATCTGTTTCAAAGTTATTAATGTGGGCTACCATTAAGATGGGTTATTTGTATCACAACCAAATCTAAACAAGTTTCTAAACAAATATCGTATGCACACTCTTTTTATGAAAAGGAGGAAAAAACCTCGAGCAAACTCCTGGACTCAACAAACAGTCTTCAAGGAGTTGGACTTCCTCATCATTGGCAAAAAACTTCCTGGGGGCTCTTAATAATACTTTTCTATATTTCAAACTCTCAAACTAGGTATAAATTCAAACTTAGCTTTGTAGTATTGGTCTTAGTATGTTTCTCCAAGAGTTGACCGTGATCAACGGCGGCCAACGTTTCGAATTGCCCTTTATGCTTCAGGATCATAGGCCAATAAAGCTGGAATCCAAGCAAAAATACTTAAGTCATGAGTAGTGAAACGGTTCCCCATCTTATTCTTTATATTGCTTTAGTGTGCTTACCTCCACTCAATCTAGCCGGCGGAAGCTGCTAAGACGCCCTTCCTTGAAAATGGCGGGTTCTTAAAGAATTACAGACATCACACATCATTCTTACATTGTGTTTAAAATTATTATCATTATTATTAACATTTAAATTTTTGGACCTTTAATCAAATTACTCCAATGCTAATAAATCAAAGAAAATGGATCCATTCAATTTTTTGAATTAAGACCAATTGGAACAGAAGCTTTTAATTTAAAAATCCATCTCTGTTCATTTTGTAACAGGGTCCGAACCTTACAGAGTCACTCTGCCCAATGATTTGTTGTCGCAATGTAGTGCTAAAGGAGAGGTACTTTTACAGTTTTAATCGCACTTTTATGTTCCACTAGTCTAACAAAAAGGGTCCGTGAAGTTTGACCAACATAAATTTTGTTACATGGGCAAATAATGCAATAGATAACAAAATCTGATTTGCATGTGGTATTTATCTTCAATTTATATGTCTCTCTAGTGGTTGGGTGTGTGAAGCTTGTAGTTTCTATCATCAAATCACACATCATGATGTGTGATTTGATGATAGAAACTACAAGCTTCACACAAGATGGGGAACCATTTCACTACTCAAGACTTAAGTGTTTTTGCTTTGATTCCAGATTTATTGGCCTGTGATCCTGAAGAAGAAAAGGCAATTTGAAACGCTGGCTGCCGTTGATCACGGTCAACTCTTGGAGAAACGTACTAAGACCAATACTATAAGGCTAAGTTTGAATTTATACCTAGTTTGAGAGTTTGAAATATAGAAAAGAATTATTAAGAGCTCCAGGAGGTTTTTTGCTGATGATGAGGAAGTCCAACTCCTTGAAGACTGTTTGTTGAGTCCAGGAGTTTGCTCGAGGCTTTTTCCTCCTTTCCATAAAAAAAGTGTGCATACGATATTTATTTAGAAGCTTGTTTAGATTTGAGTGTGGATATAATTAATAAGAAGGCTCAGTCCCCTATAAAATTGTAAAGTTATTTGTATCACAAGCCATGCTATTTTGGCCCAGGGTCTCATTGTGAAACCCCCTCTATGAAGAAGGGTTCAATTGAGTATGGTTTGTTTGTTAAAAAATAGGCTGGAACTTGGTTTGTGAGACCCATCTGTGAGGCAGTTTTAAAAAGACATGTTTGTGTGGAGTGGACAATCTGGCAGAATGTATCCTTTCAATTTCTCCCTAGCAACTCCAATCTGAGCTCAGTGTATGCTATAGAAAAACTAACATCATATACAAATTATTTAACTTACTGTGTGTAAAGGGATCACTAGCTTTAATCAAACTGTACATATAAAATGAGTATAAATGCTAAAAAGTGAATGATCAAAATTGTTTCACAAATGGTAAATGATAAAAAATGTTCACAAATGGTGCAAGCACGGCAGAGGTGGTTTTTGAAAGGCAAATGCCTCACCCAGGTGGGGAAAATTCAGAGAGGACAGCTGGAATCAGTACCCCCGAAATATTTGAGGCACCCCTCTGCCCAACTACGAGGAAACGCCCCTGGCCAAGTCACTTGAACCTGTGCACAGAGGGAGGTGCCTGTGATTTCATTTTATTGAGCTTAAAACCCGATAGGTCACTATCCTGCTTATTTTCAAAAGAGAAGGCCGGCCATCTTCCGACACAAATTGGGAGATGGCTAGCCATCTCTGAAGTCCAGCGAAATTGGCATAATTGAAAGCTGATTTTGGCCGGCCTCAACTGCAGTCCATCACAGGAGCGGCTAAAGTTTAAGGGGGCGTGTTGGAGGTGTAGCGAAGACGGGACAGGGGCATGGTTAACACATGGCTGCCCTCGGCTAATAATGGAAAAAAGAAGGCCAGCCCTGCGAGCATTTGGCCGGTTTTACTTGGTCCATTTATTTTTAGGGCCAAGTCTCAAAAAGGTGCCCCAACTCACCAGATGACCACTGGAGGGAATTGGGGATTACCTCCCCGTACTCCCCCAGTGGTCACCAACCCCCTCCTACCCTAAAAAAAAAAACAAAAAAACATTTTTTGCCAGCCTCTATGCCAGCCTCAAATGTCATACCCAGCTCCATGACAGCATTATGCAGGTCCCTGGAGCAGTTGTAGGGGGTACTGCAGTGCACTTCAGGCAGGCAGGCGGACCCAGGCCCATCCCCCCCTACCTGTTACACTTATGGTGGTAAATGGGAGCCCTCCAAAACCCACCTGAAACCCACTGTACCCATATGTAGGTGCCCCCCTTCACCCATAAGAGCTATGGTAGTGGTGTACAGTTGTGGGTAGTGGGTTTTGGGGTGGATTTGGGGGCTCAGCACCCAAGGGAAGGGAGCTATGTACCTAGGGTGCCCGGTTGGTGTCCTGGCATGTGAGGGGGACCAGTGCACTATGAATGCTGGCCCCTCCCATGACCAAATGCCTTGGATTTGGCCGGGTTTGAGATGGCTGGCATCGGTTTCCATTATCGATGAAAACCGATGCCGGCCATCTCTGACATTTGGCCATCTCCAACCGTATTATCGAAATGAAAGATGGCCGGCCATATTGTTTCGATAATACGGTTTGGGAAACCTCTTTACGGCACCGGCCTTAGAGATGGCTGCCCATATAGATGGCCAGCGCCGTTCGATTATGCCCCTCATTATTCCACTGTGCATGGAATAGAGCTATGTTTAGGGACAAAAGTAGCTCATAGATGGGACTGAGGAAGAAGCTAGCAACTATGAAGGCTTGTGGTCAGCTATCACTAAAATGTGGAACTACCCTTGAACTGGGTAATAACACATAATATGGGGGTTTTAAAACAAAGGACCTGTCTTTTTGTTTAAAATTCTTACAAGTATTTTATTCTTTTGCCAGACTAAAACAAGAATTATGTGGTCCCAAGTGAGTTTGGCATTGACATGCAAGTATTTCACATGGAAAGATGGAAAATGACTGTTTCTAGATTAATGGCTTCAAAACAAGAGATCAGAACAAGGTCTGATCCAGAATGCCACTACAGATAATGGCACCAGGTAAGCTAAACTGAAACAAGACAGATTGGTTTAAGACAACCACTTGAAAAATACCTATCCTAGCAACTGGGAGTAAAAGCAGAACCATCTAATAGAAACCAGATAAGAGACCAAGACATCATCATTCACATGATGAACAGAGAAAGCACACTAACCTGATCTGAGAAAGTACTCTAGTGAAAAACTAGACCAGATACAGATATACCCAAGGGATGAAATGAAAATACATTTGGCCATTTTAGGGGAGACATTGTCCCCAGGAATGTCCCTCCCAAAGGCATAGCCAGGAAGTAGTTGAACAGCAGAAGTCTCTGGACATAGCCCCCCCCCCCTTAAAAAAATATCCCATAAAGCATAAATGCAAGTATGAAAAATCTTCAGTTGAAAGAAGACCTAAGGAAAGGACCGTGACCATGAGAAAGAAGGAAGAGACTGAAAATGAGAGGGAAAACTCATCACCTCTGACAAATCTTAACTGACCATTGTGGAAGTCAAAACTACACCATGGTAAGATCATTCTAATTAAGGGACCAAGGACCTCTTTTACTAAGCGACAGTAAGCCCAAAACAGTCTTACCGCTTGGTAAACAGGAAGTACCGCCAGGCTACCACAGCAACCCGGCAGTACTTCTCATCCCTAGTGCACCGTCATATCTAACACTACAAAAATATATTTATTTTTGTAGCACCGGAGTGTACCCAGTGGTAATTGGGCAGTGCCATGCGTTGCCCAGTTACCACTGGTTTAGCGGGTGGCGGTAAGGGCTCCCCCCCAAAATGGCCACGTGGCAAGTGCTTTACCCGCTGTTGTGAAAGGGGGCCTCGGCGCACATGAAAAACACGCGACAATACCAGCTAAAAGGGGCCCACATATGGTATTAAGAGTGTCTACATGGGTTAGCCACTAATGGAGATATAGACATTATTGGATCAATATTTAGCCAGGATAGTCAGCATTTTTTTTAAACACCAGTTGCCACTGCTGAAGTAAATTCAATTATTCAGCGCATAATTGCTGTGATAGTGTACTGCATAAGTTTGTAATTAAATACCTAAGTTTAGATGTGAGCACATATGCCAGGTCAACAGCTGGTATAGATGCATGCACCTAACAGTTAGTAGTTAAGGGTCAGATTCTATATAAGGCACCTAAAAAAATCAATGCGGTAAACATTTCCACTTAAGCGTGTTCTATAATCGGTGCCTACATTTAGGTGTGGTATATAGAATACACTTAGTTGATATCTGAGTGCCTAAAACTAAGTGCCTCCATTTACACCTATGAAAACGTGGCGAAAATCCCTGTGCATAAATTTACACACACTGGGCCATATTCTATAACTACAGGCATAAATTTGGGAATGCCCACAGAATGTCCATTTCTCTGTTCATAGCCATGCCCCTTTTGGGCTGCGTGCATTAGAATTTAGGCACATTTCATTTCAGAATACTCTTAGCGAGTTGTGTGCATAAATTCTAATTATCACCAACTAGTGGTCATTATTGCTTGTTAAGTGCTGTTATCAATGCTTATTAGCTTGTTAAGCCAATTAAGTTCCATGTTTTGTTATAGAATACACTTGGATTTTGGTGTGGATCTCTAAGAGCACTATATAGAATCTGGCAGTAAGTGTGAAACTGCTAGTATTCTAAATCCTGAATGCATAAGTGTTAAGAACACCCCCTGACCTGCCCATGCTCCTACCAGATTCATGCCACCTTGCAGTTTGCATGCACAATTTATAGAATACCAGCTAAGGGCAGTTTCATGAGTAACTGCAAATTAGCACTAATTAACACCAATTAAAGCCAATTACTGGTTGTTAATGCCAATTAGCAGCCAATTATTAAATTACGCTGTGCATGTAACTGATATTATTCTATAACTTGCACACATATCGTGCACTAACCCCCTAATTCTATAAAAGTCACTGAAAATTATACGGGCAAATTTGGACTAGGTGACATTCAAGGAAATTACATGGAAACACTTTTAAAACAAATAGGAGGAAATATTTTTTCACTCAGCAGATAGTTAAACTCTGGAACTCTGCCGGAGGATGTGGTAACAGCGGTTAACGTATCTGGGTTTAAAAGGTTTGGACAAATTCCTGGAGGAAAAGTCCATAGTTTGCTATTGAGGCAGACATGGGAAGCCACTGCTTACCCTGGAAGTTGTAATATGGAGTGTTGCTACTCTTTGGGTTTCTGCCAGGTACTTGTGACCTTACTTGGCCACTGTTGGAAAACAGAATACTGGGCTAGATGGGCCATTGGTCTGACCCAATATGGCTACTCTTATGTTATGACGTGCCCAATTTACATGTGTAAATTAAGTGAATAGCAAGCTAATTAGTGCCAATAATTGGCTTTTTAAGAAGCAATTATTGGCAGTAATTAGATCTAATTGGCATTTTCACACACATAAATTTAGGCATGGGATCTACATCTAAAATTTATGTCTGATCTGAAAAAGGGGGTGTGGGCATGGGCATAAGGGTGCATTCCTAAAATGTATGCGCATTGGAATAGAATAACAGGAATATGCGCACATTTGTACCATGTTTCAGTGGATTCAAATGGCTGCGCCCAAAGTTAGGTGTGATTCCTTGGCATATGCACTATTCTGTAAACCGCACAAAACTTTAAGCATGGCTTATAGAATAGCAGTTTTTTTTGTGCTGATTTTTTATATAAAATCTAGCTCTAAGTGCAAAATTGTAGGTGCAAGTTTAGGGGGTCTTTTACTAAGCCATGGTAGCATTTTTAGCTCGCGGCAGAAATCAGCTGCTGGTAAACACCGAGATGCCCATAGGAATAAAACGGACATCTACAGCGTTTACCACCAGCTGATTTCTACTGCAAGCTAAAAACACTACCGTGACTTAGTAAAAGACCCCCTTATAGAATTAGGTGGATAGTGGCTAGTGCTGAATATCAGATTAAGTGGTGACTGTTGGCTGGATAGGGGTAAAAATCAGCATGCTATCTGAATAGCAACCGGGTATGGTTTAAGCAACCTTTTTGCTGTCCTAACTTTATCCAGATAGTTATCTAGTTAGAAGACTGAATATCACTGCTAACTGGATAAGTCGGGAGACCTCTCCTCTCTATGCTCATGGTCTGCCCGAACATTATGCAGATGGCACCGTGGGCATCTGTAATGATTTTCAGCAGCATAATCAAGATAATGCCATAGAAAATCCAAAGATGACACTGGTGAGCTTGATTTACCTTGATAGTAACACCTCCTACCAGGATACTTGGCTTTGAATAGCAGGGCATAAATTTCCATTGCTGTGCACTAGAATAACCAACTCTAATTTTGATACATGTAATTTATAATTGGATATATTAAAAACATTACTTGAGAGTGAATCTGGATAATGATATTTATGTAGTTTTGCAGATGGCATTTTTTTTAATGGAAAGCAATAGGAGTAGACTCGAAAATCCAATTTAGTTGAATTAATTTCAGATCCTATCCAAAGCACTCGTTCAGGAAGGCTTCCCCTAAAGGTGTCTGAAAACAAACTGCATATATTTCTGGGGAATCATACTTCCTTTTAACTGTACTGGGGGAGTGCAGTTTCCAGCCAGTCTGAATGCATAAATAGCTATTTACTTGCATAAATGGTTTTATAAATTGTATTTCCCCTTTTATTTTGAGGGTCCAAGATTTAATTCTTAATAGTTTCCGAAGCTTGCCTAAAAAATAAAAAAAGCTGAGTTTAAATGAATGTGTTTATTTCAGCAAGCTCTGCCTGTAGCCATCACCGGTGTCAAGCATGATAGTTCTATATGCACTTGCCCATTTTTAATGTGAGTGTAGAAGATTAAGTACCCAGCTTCAGATGAAGGTAGAAATTGATTTTAAACTATTTAGCCATTATTCAAATGGAATAGCCTGGCCATGAGTGACATTAAAGAAGCTTGTTTTCAGAGCACACAGGGACCCTTTTACTAAGTCATGATAGGGCTACTGTGCAGGTAGCATGCACCAAATCGACCCTGTCACATTTTTCTTTTTTGAAAATGACCTTCTTTCATATTCAGATTTTGGATATTGTTTACAAAATGACCAAAGCTGGACTTAAACATCATATCAAAAATGCCACTATGTGCTAAATTAAAAATACTGTACTTTAACAGTAAGCATTGCTATATAAAATGTTCATTAATTTTGCTAGCTAGAAGAATGGCTGGACAGTGATGGAATGTGTGACTTTGTAATGAGGGTAAACAATTAAATATTATACTATTTGCAAATAAACATTTATTGTCTGATGATGATGATGACGATTGTTAAATAAATGTACATACTGCCTACAAGTTAACAAAAACGTTTGAAGTGATATACAGTTAAAAAACTAACCTCCTCGATTTCCTCCATAACACCGAACATAAAATCACATACAATACAATATAAAATACAATAATCCAATGAAACACAGATTGTATTACTCCCTTATCATTCACCTCTCCTACCCTTCAGCAGTGAGAATCATTTCCCTTGACAAATCTGCATGAAAGGTACTCAATGATCATTTTTTGTGTGTTTATTTAGAATTTCACGTTAATGTATAAAATATCTGGAAGATAATTTTATAACAGGCCACCTAGGTGGCAAGGGCAGGAAGATACCTATTTAATAATGTGGGCATCTTTATAAATTTGTCTGACAAAGTCCATTATTTTAGACACAGATCCATGTGTAATTTGCAGCATTCACTTATGCATATTCCCTCTGACATTCAGTGCTATTCAACTGGCCAGGAACAGTTCCTGGCCGGCACTGTTCCATCTAAGCTGAACGGGAGTCCTCCAACTGCATTGCTGCCAGTAGGTGGTGGTGCTTCAATATTGTGTTTCTACCACTAGGGATACGTAGGTTCCCTACAGTCATGCAGAACTTGCCTGTCCCTTACTATTGAAAATGTAATAGTGAGACAGCACCCCCCACTGGCAGGACCTTAGGTGGAGAACTCCTGTTTAGAGGGAACAATGCTGGCCAATTAAATAACACTTAACTGGCTATCTGCCAATATTCAGTAGGAGATAGCCAGTTATCTCCTATTGAATATTCACAGTCAGTGCTTACCCCAGGATTCTATATATTGTTTCATGTTCTGCCCTGAAATCCAAGCGTATTCTATATCAATGCACATAACTTAATTGGCTTGACAAGCTAATCAACATTGAGAACAGCACTTAACAAGTAATAATGAGCACTAATTGACAATAATTAGAATGTACGCGCACAATTTGCAAAGCATGTCTATTTTACAAAGGAAATACACTTGTATGGGGAAAAATGTCCACATTGGGTTTTACACTAGCTCAAAGGCATGCATGAATTTTTAATAAGTGCTTATTTCAGCCAGGGATTTACACAGGTTAGTGCCCCTGCTGCTTCTCCTCACTTCCTTCTCAGTTCTACCACCTCCACTTCTGTCCATTCATCCCTTCCCAGTCTCCCGCTGTCCCTTTCCCCTTCCCCTTTTCTTACCCCATTCCTTATTTCTAGGAAATCCACTGCCTATTTCTAGGATAAGCATCATAAAATGTGTTGTACTGTTCTGGGATCTTGACAGGTACTTGTGACCTGGATTGGCCACTGTTGGAAACAGGATGCTGGGCTTGATGGACCTTCGGTCTGTCCCAGTATAGCAATACTTATGTAGGAATCATTTTCCTTAATTTCATATAGTATAATTCCACCTCTAGAATGAAGCCAAGTTAAAATTGCAGCCTATTTGTATAGGTTGGTAAAATGGAGCAGCTAGATGTAAAAGTGATGCCACTTTCAGGTGTGCTAGCACCTCCACATTGAAATTTACCAAGTGTAGCAGTTTAATCAGTATTTGATATACCATTCATTCCAGAAATAATCTGAGCGGTGTACAGACTTACATAATATCTAGGAAATGTAAAAAGAAAGGAAGTACATCATCAACTAGCAGAAAGGACAAAGATAGAGCAATAGATTGGTGCTCTTGTACACCCCAGGAAGCAAACCAGGACCACTGTCATCTGTACAAAACAATGTCTTCAGACATGCTGGGTTCATGTCATGCATTTTTTCAGTGTGAATATTTGCAAAATAGCTGTTCCCACTGCACACGGCAGGAAATGAACTTCAGCATGCATTTTAGAAAAGGCTCATCCTGTTAGACTGTCACTGAAATGCTTTGATGTTTCACTTACATATACTGTCATCTACCAACACTTGCTTATTTCCGATCTGACGAAGAAGGACAACCTTCGAAAGCTAATCAAGAAATGTATTGCTATGTCCAATAAAAAAGGTATCATCCTATTTTCTTTTCCATGTTTTATTTTGTTTTATTTCTATTGATTACCTTTAAAAGTGGACTAACACGGCTACCACACCTCTCTAGAAAAGGCTCTGTATGCATAGTTACCTCCAATTTGCACAAAGGTACATGCGTTCTGTTATTGCGTATACTTTTATGTAAGGGGTAATTTGATAAGCAGCATTTTAACCACAGACACTTGCATTTACACTTGAAAAGGACTCTATAGGTATAAATGTAAATAAATTATTAATGACATGGAACTGCTGTATACAGTATTAGCTGTCATTTTATTACCTTTGACCACAGATTTGAAATTAGGCTTGTATAAAACAAGTCTTAGATTGCCGAATAGCTTGGGCATTCGTGGTGTTTATTTTTTTCAGTATTCATTGGAACATTTCAGAATTGTTGATCTCATTTTTGTTTTGCAAGGATCATTATAGAATTCAGCATTATGAACTAAATGGCATCTAAAAAATTGTTGATGAAAAAATAGTACATAGTGCTGTTCTATAAACGGTGCTTAAAGTTAGGCACTTTTTTTTACAGAATAGCGCTTAACACTGGGAACCGTGACTATATTTAGGCATGACCATTTACACCAAAGAACCCTTGATGTAAATCCCTGTGCTTAAATGAGGAAATTATAACAACGCACATAAATAGTGGGAACGCCCCCAATCCGCCCATGACCCTCCCATGGCTACACTCCCTGTTTGGATCCATGTGCAAAATTTATGCACGGATCCCACACCTAAATTTACACAAGCAAATATTAATTAAACCCAATTAGCACCAATCAGCACTAATTGACTTTTATTCAATTAAATTGTGCATGTAATTTTTAGCAACTTGTTATAGAATTTGAGGGTATATGACAGCAAGGACATGTATTAAGAAGTGACAGCATTACGGTCAGCTTCTGTGGGCTAAAATGGATTTGGTGGAATGATTGCCAGGAAGCTGACATTGGAAATAAAAAATAGTTTTACTCTGGAGCCAATGCACAGGCATGGAAGCAATGCCTGGAACATTTATAGCTGTCAGGACTACACCAGCTGCTCAGAATGTCACAAAAATGACAAATTATCTCACTGAGCTGCTCCATATCCCCAGTAATTAATGCAATTAAAAGCTTTTAGATGCACAAATGTATTTGTGTGTTAGTTATCTAAGCTTCCTCCCTCTTCTAATGTACAGTTTTGGAAAAGTCATTGCATTCCTGTGTAGCAGAAATAAAAAGTGAAGTCAATACTTAGGGTACTTTATCGTGTTGGCATTAATTGGGTATTCAAAGACATAGCTGGTAAAGGCAGTACTGCAGGTTAAAGCTAATGGAATGTCTCATCCAGCTAATTGTGGCCAACTATTTGTGTTTTCTGATTTAGGGGTCGTTGTACTAAGGTGCGCCGAAACGTGGCCTGCGCTAGTGTAGATGCACGTATTGGACACACACCGGTCCATTTTTCGGTGCACCTGCAAAAAGGCCTTTTTGGGGGGGGGCCGAAAATGGATGTGTGGCTAAACAAAAATTGGCGCACATCCATTTTGGGCCTGAGACTGTACTGCATTTGGGGCCTGTCATGTGTTCACTAGATGGTAATCGTCAGCACGCATACAATGCCAATTACTGCCCAGTTAGTGCCACATGCCAGCAAATAACAAATATTTTCCAGCGCGCATAGTGGGCGCACATAAAAAATTAAATTACCTCCAAGGCCAGGTGGTAGCCGGGCAGTAGTTCTGAATTGGTGCGCATTGGGAGCGCGTAGGCACCTACACAGCTTAGTAAAAGGGCCCCTTAACTAGTTGTCTTCACCTGGATTGTGTAGAATAGTGGTGCTCGCTGGTTAAAGCATTACTGTCCTCCCTCAATCCTGCCTCTTCTTAACTTGTTAAATTTTGTACAGAAATTAACCAGAATTTGTCCAGAATTTGAAATCTTAACTCCTGCAGTAACCTGCCTATGTTGCTTGGAATATTGACCCCATTAATTTAAAAATCGATATAATAACTTGTGAGAAAGGTTGCCTTAAAGGATTTTTTTCTACCTAAACATAGTGTGCATTGGCTTTGTTACCTAAGAAGTGTATCTGTATCCTATCATATACTCTCTGGTGTATGCCACTGCGCTTTTTGAAATGACTTAAAGTAAAACAAAAAGCCTTTTACATTTAAAACACATAAATTGTTGCGGTTGTACGAAGTTGCATACATGGGGGAGTGAGCACATTTTCAGGATGGGAATATTGTTGGTTCTGTGAAATTGATTGTTTTTGACTATAGGTCTATCAAAATATGGGAGGGCGACTTTTTATCATTGTTTGACTCAGATTTTCAGGGCCAAAGGTTCCAAATGGGTTAGTGTTGCGCATACCATGACCGAAATGAACCTCATTCCTAAGCTAGGGAATGTGGAATATGATCTCAAATTTACTGCTAACACCTGCCATGCATGGTGCCAAAGAGATATTCCTTCTGGAGTTCATATGATGTAACTTGGAGAGGTAACCTATCAAGGTGTGCTTGAAAATTGCTTTTTAATCTACTACTACAAATCATTTCTATAATGCTACTAGATGTATGCAGTGCTGTACACATTTTTTTTATATGCAGGTACTTTTTCTGTCCCTAACTAAGGCAATGGAGGGTTAAGGGGTCCTTTTACTAAGGTGCGCTGAAAAATGGCCTGCACTGGTGTAGACGCGTGTATTGGACGTGCGCAGATCCATTTTTCAGCGCACCTTCAAAGAAGGACTCTTTTTTGGGGCCGAAAATGGACATGCAGCAAAATAAAAATTGGGGTGTGTCCTTTTGGGCCTGAGACCTTACCGCCACTCATTGACTTAGCGGTAAGGTCTCATGTGTTAACCGGGCGGTAATGGTCTATTCGTATGGAATGACAATTACTGCCCGGTTTCCGTTGTGCATCGGAAAATAATTTTTTTTTTCCACTGCACATAGCGGATGCATATAAAAAATTAAATTAATGCCCGGACCACGCAGTAGCTGGGTTGTAACTCCGAATTGACACGCGTTGGGATCATGTAGGTGCCGCAAGTGGCTTAGTAAAAGGACCCCTAAGTGTCTTGCCCAAGGTCACAAGGAGCTGCAGTGGGAATTGAACCCAGGTTGCCAGGATCAAAACCTGTTGCACTAACCATTAGGCACCCACTAGCATAGGAAATAGTTCTATATCTTTCTGCTACATCTTCTGACTACTTTTGTTGGTCCATAAGGACCTTCTCCCTTTCCAACTGATTCACAGAATAATCACTTGGAACTGACACCTCTATAATCAATGCTGTTCTGTTGTTTTTCTCCTTTGCTTGCATCCACTTTTATATCGGTCAGAATGGGGAACTCTGAAGTGATAATAACCTCTCCATGTTCTATATTTCTCTTAGTCATTCCCTTGATACTTTTCCACTACAGTAATGTTATATTGTTTAAAAGTTTCCAATGGGAGAGATGTGCATCGTATATGCCTTTGTGAATAGAAATTGTCTGCCATCAGATCTTCGCAGCCGGCTGTGAGATGAACAACTGTTTCTAGCCTTTTCTTACAGAGTGTACATATATGACTGTTTTACCATTTTTTTCTATATTTGTTGTGAACCATCTTGTCTGTAATCTTATGTCCTGTGCTGCTAAAATCAATCTCTAGTCCTTGGGTTTTAGTTCTTCTCTCCTTAAAAATTCACATGTCTGCTTTGCAAACACTTTGAGGCTGATATTCAAAGTGATTACGAGCAGGAGCTTCTCCTGCCTGCTTAAATAGCTTTCCACCGCCTAACTGGGGATATTCAGCTGCACTTAACCTGACAGTGCCTCTAAATATCCCCTGAGACCGCCCAAACAAAAAGTGGACAGATCAGGGGTTGCACTGGGGGCATCACTGGGAAGGAGCCCCAGGTTATGCGGGTGCCAGCAATATTCAGTGCCGGTGCCCACATAGCTGAGCGGCTTCATTTATGACAGCTAAAGTGTCGTCCTAAATAAAGTGTCTTCCTAAATAAAGTGTCGTCCTTAGCTATGCGGGTGCCAGCTCTTTATATCGGGACGGCAAAAGCATAATTTTTTTCTTAAAAAGAAAAAAAAGCCCCCTTTTACCCCTCTGACAATGTCCCCTCTTTCCCTCTCCCTCCCTCAATTGACATCAAGCTCCAGCCTCGGGGTACTACTTTGTGTAGTACCATGAGCTGCTGTGAGAGGATGTGGCAGCCATTTTACAGAGGTGCCACAAGGGGCAGGAGTGAGGGGGCTGTGCCTCTGCCCCCAATGACCCCGCTGAACCACCAGGGATGAAGGTAAGCCTGGGGATTTAATTTTATGGTTGGGGGGGCAGGGGGTGGAAGGTCTCTGGGGGGGGTCTTGATGTGGGCTAGGGGAGGGAAGGAGGGAAAGAGGAGACATTGGCACAAGGGTGCGAGACGGGACTTTTTTTTTTTTAGCAGAAAAAGGTTATTTATTTAGGGTTTTGCTCATACTTTTTCCAGTAGTAGCTCAAGGTGAGTTACATTCAGGTACCACTGGGTATTTCTCTGTCCCTGGAGGGCTCATGATCTAATTTGGTACCTGAGACAATGGAGGGTTAAGTGACTTGCCCAAGATCATAAGGAGTAGCAGTGAGATTTGAACTGGCCACTTCTGCATGTCAACACCAATGCTTTAACCAGTAGGCTATTCCTCCACTCCCGGTAACTGGTCTTGGCCACATAAATCTTATGTAACCCTAGCTGACTATCAGCCAGACCCATATAAGCTCCTGGTGGCTAGGCCACCCAAAATTATCCCCGATTTTCAGTGCCAATGCCAGAGGATAATTTAGCCTGTGATGATCAGCATTTAAAAAAAACATTGACCACCATCGGCTGAATATTGGGGGATTTTTATTTCCCACTATATTTACACATTTCCCACTTGTTTTTCCTTATTTGTTGATCTGATTCTTAAAAGAGTATATATATTTTTTGCAACTCCTGTTGCTTCCTTTCTTATGGGCACTCGAAGTTTAATGATGAAGACAGATTCTGAATGTTTACTTTCATAGTTTCACACTTCCCCCTGATTCTATAAAGGCCATCCAAATTTGTGCGTAGGCATGGCCTCAATTTGCCTGTGCAATGTAATAGAATAAGAAGCCAATTAGTGCCAACAATTGACTTTTTAACAAACAGTTATTGGCACTAATTAAATTTGATTGTGGATTATGTGTGTAGAGTTAGGCGCAGGATCCACACCTAAGATTTTATGTGGCTCGAAAAAGGGGGTGCAGAAATGGGAGGGTGGATGTTTTGGGGCAGATCGGGGGCATGTTTTTGAGTTAAGCATGTAATTATAGAATAACCACACGTAAATTTTGGTACATGCATTTGCACCACGTTTTTGATGGTGCAAATGGCAGTGTCTAAATTTATGCATGACCTGTCTGCTTAAGTATTTATTCTATAAACCCTGCCAAACTTTAGGTGTGGCTTATAGAATACCGCTTAAGCATTTTTTTTCGGTGCCAAATTTTTAGCCATCATATATAGAATCTAGTCCTTTTTGTGCATTTGGGTCTGTTGACGATGTTATGTAGGCTTGGAAGGCTATGATTGTACGCTATATAACCTGACTGCAACCTGATACTTGAAAGCCAAGTAAATTCCACCACAAAGAAAATGTTCCACTCAATGTGGAAACTTAAACGTTTAAAACCTTTTTTCCCATGAGATGTATTTTGCAACGTAATACAATCAATGGTATTAAGCCATTTAGATTACTGCAACGGAATTTATGCAGGTTGTAAAGAACAACTAACTAAGAAACTTAAGACCGCACAGAATATAGCAGCCAGACTGATCTTCGGAAAATCAAAATATGAAAGTGTCAAAGCCCTTCATGAAAAAATTGCATTGGCTTCCCACTAAGGAACATATTACCTTCAAGGTTTGCACCCTGGTCCACAGGATTATTTACGGCGAAGTTCCTGGATAGATGTTGAACCTTATAGATCTACCACCCAGAAACAGCACCAGTCTATCCCGAACTTACTTAAATTTGCATTATCCAGACTGCAATGGACTTAGATACAAATCAATTTATGCATCCAGCTTTTCTTACATAAGTACACAACTGTGGAACGCTTTGCCCAGAACCGTAAAATCTATCCACAACCATCTTAACTTCAGGAAGTCACTGAAAACCAACTTGTTTAAGAAAGCCTACCCCCCCCCCCCCCCCCGACCCAAATTAACTTTCTACTTCCTGCGACAAAACAAAACTATGGACCGTATTGGACTTTTATCACCACCCCCTCTTTATTTCTTTGCTGCTTTTATGTTTCTTATATGCCTACTACTATATTGTGTATTTGTATTTGACCGAACTGGAGCCTGCCTCTACGGTATTGTGTAAGCCACATTGAGCCTGCAACTAAGTGGAAAAATGTGAGGTATAAATGTGTTAAATAAATAAATGTAAAGAGGCAATTTTATAACTGGGAGCCTCCAACTAGGTGTTTAGAGAGCAGATGGTAGTAACTTTTTCAGTAAAAGAACCTTGGTGTCTAGGTTCCCTTATAGAATACTAACATAACTGGCTACCAACGTGACTAAAAAAGTAGGTGCTCCTGCTTAAACCAGCCATAGAGCCTGTATAAGTGCCCATACCTAGGTGTGGCAGGAAGGTGCATAACTTACTGTAAGTTATCTCCTGGATTCTATATAGTGCACCTAGAGATCCATGCTGCAATCCAGGCAGATTCTATTACGAGTGCGACTTAATTGGCTTAACATACTAATTAGCATTGATAACAGCACTTAACAAGCAATAAATAAGCACTAATTGGCAATAATTAGAATTTACAAGCACAACTCGCTAAGTGTATTCTGTAATGCATTGTGCCTAACTTCTAATGTGCATAGACGAAAAGGGGCATGTTTATGGGCGTGGAAATGGGTGTTTCATGGGCATTCTGAAATTTATGTGCATAGTTATAGAATATGGCCCTCTGTACCTAAATCTATGCACCAGGATTTATGCCATGGTGCCTAAAAGATCTGTGCAGAAAACATTTTTTGCCTCAGTGTATTCTATAAATGGTGGCTATGTTTAGGCACTGTATGTATAAAAAGCTTAGTTCATATCCCAGCACCTAAAACTACGTACACTCATTTACTGTGTAGTTTTAGGTGCTGGGATATGAACTAAGCATATTATATATATACCGTGCCTAAATGTAGGCACCACTTATCGAAGACGCTGAGGCAAAAAATGTTTTCTGCACAGATTTTTTTAGGCACCATATTTACAATCTCCCCTCTATGTACTTAAGTGGGAACCCCATCTATGTTCTACTCATGCTCCATTCCTGTGTATACTGCCTTGCAAGTATGTGCTATGTAAGTTGATACTTGCAGAATAGCACCTCAGCACCATACTAGCATTTACACACTTTGTGCAAATATTTGTGTCAATGCTAGTATTCTGAACATTTACACATGTAATCTGCTAGTAAATGTAAGTGCCTAGGTTAGAAAGTTCCCTTCACATATATGATCTATTTCTAATGATAACCATCCCTTCTTTGTCTCTAGGAATGTATAGTCTCTGCATACATTGATTCTTATAAATGACATGAGCATGGAAGAGGGGTTTTTTTTTTTTTAGATATTTAAAGGCCAGTCTTCAATTCCAAAGCTGTAAAGAGTGCAGGGACTGCCAGCTGATTAATGGCCTGTATATTACTCTATGATGTTAAAACATATTTCAATATCAACTTTAATCTTCTGTAATTATTTTTTTACTGATCTCTCGCAGTAATCTGTGCTTGATGATCGCTACTTCTATAAACATCTTCCTGGATCTTAAACTAGGATTGTTCCCCTGAGGTTATGAGACCTATTTTTTTGTACTGCAGTTGGGTAATATGCTTTGTGTTACTCTAAAAGTGAGTCAGGGTTCAAGTTGAACAGTCAGCAAGTATCTACCTAGATGGGCCCTGATAGGAATTTCTTTACTGGAAATGGCTTGTTGTCCTGTTCTGTAAGGGAGAATAGACCACGTTAAGTCTTGTGATACTCAGGGTAGTCATCTTCGTAATCAATTCCCTCTTTGGGGAAATCAATATTTATATGGTGGCATCAGGGAATTGTTATTGTCTTTCTAAGTTTGTTCTGTAAGAAAGTGAAGGGACCCATGTTTTTAGATAGTATTCCTGTGTACAGTCTCGTTTATTTCAACAGATTTACTGGAGGTTTCAGTTTTGTTTGGAATGATCAGACTGAATTGGTGAATCATTCCACCTTTGTGGTTACACTCATGTTTAGCTCGAATAAGGACTGACTCCTAAGGTCATATTTTAAACATCAGGAAAAGGTTTTTCTTAATTGTGAAATTAGAATCTTCTCAGATGTATCTGGGATACCGCTGCTGGATGGACCTGACCCGAAACTTGGTGGGCCTGGGCCCACCCAGGCCCAACCATAGCTACGCCCAGTGGTGTGCTGGAGCAGGCTCTCACAGGCTTGCAAGAGCCGGTTGTTAAGTTTTTAAGAATTTTGGGAGCCGGTTGTTAAAGTGGGGCCTTCCATGGCTACTTTAACAACTGGCTCCCAAAATGTGGGCTTGGGCCCCCTGCTGAATTCTCTTTTACTTTGCTGGTGGGGATGCTGAGTAAATAGACTGCTGCTGTTCCCCACTCCTTGTTTCCAGCTCTGAGCAGCAGGCTGGGACTTCTCCAGCATGTGTGAGAAGTTTCAGCATGCTGCTCAGAGCAAGACGTTGGGAGTGGTGGCAGTCCATTTATTGGCTGCCAGCAAAGGTATGCCTAGTGTGCCCGCACGAAGGGAGGGAGGAGAGAGAGGCAAGTGTTGCTCCCCCCCCCCCCCCCCGGCCACCCTTGGCCCTTCCAACTGCAGAGCTGGCTACGTCCGGAGAAAGAGCCTGTTGTTAAAAATTTACCAGCACACCCCTGGCTACGCCAGGGGCGTAGCTACGGGTGGGCCTGGCTGGGCCCAGGCCCACCCAATTTCAGCCCAGGCCCACCCAGCGCCAGCCCCAGCACCCATCGCCGGCCACTGCTGCTTTTCCTGTTGAGCAGCAGGGCCGGCGCTACAAAAAGAAGAAGCGCTAACGGCGCTAAGGATGAAAAATGCAGTGACGTAGGAGACGGGAGGAGCCTGCGAGCCAGCAGCCAATGCCTCAAGGCTGCCTAGACAGTGCCTGCCGGTGCCGCGCTTTTTTTTTTTTTTTTAACATTTTTCATCCTTAGCGCCATTAGCGCTTCTTCTTTTTGTAGCGCCGGCCCTGCTGCTCAACAGGAAAAGCAGCAGTGGCCGGCAATGGGAGCTGGGGCTGGCTGGCGCTGGCATGCAGGGTGGGCCTCGTCGAAGAAAAGAGGGAAAACATGGAAGAATGGGGAGAAAAAGAGGGAAAACAGATGGAAGGATGGGGAGAAAAAGAGGGAAAACAGATGGAAGGATGGCAGAGAATGAGGAAAAACAAGGAAGGATGGGGAGAAAGAGGGAAACAGATGGAAGGATGGCAGAGAATGAGGGAAAACATGGAAGGATGGGGAGAAAGAGGGAAAACATGGAAGGATGGGGAGAGAAAGAGGGAAACTGATGGATGGGGAGAGAGACTGGATGGAAGGATGGGGAGAGAAAGGGGAGAGACTGGAAGGATGCAGAGAGAAAGGGGAGAGACTGGAAGGATGTGGAGAGAGAAGGGACACTGAACAGAAAAGGGTAGAGTGATACAGAGACACTGGTTAGAAAGAGGGAGAGAGAGACATTAGATGAAGGATCAGAAGAGAGGGTAGATGGATGGAAGGATGGGGAGAGAAAGAGGGAAGACGCTAGATGGAAGGGTAGGGAGAAAGAGGTGACACTGGACGGAAGGATGCAGAAAGAAAGAGGGGAGACTACTGGAAGGATGGGGCGAGAGAGGGGAGACTGGAAGGATGGGGAGAGAAAGAAGAGAGCTGCTGGATGGAAAAGGAGAGTAGTGAAAGACTGGAGAATAAGAGGAAGGGGCATGGGGAGAACAAGGGAGAGAAAAAGATGAAAAGCCATAAGTAGATGAAGGAAATTAAAGAATAGATAGTAAGAATGAATTAAATCAGGACAGAGAGAGAGAGAGGCAGAAAAATATTGAAGAAAGCAAAGAAAAAGGAGAGAAAAATGAGAAATGGCCAGGAAACCGTGGCAGAAGAGTTAAGCGAAAACGAAGGAAAGCAGAATCTAGAGACTGGGAGCGACACAATGAGAAAAAGTAAATGGCCATACAAGAAAGGTAAAGAAAATAATTTTATTTTAAATTTAGGATAAAGTAATATGGTACCTGTGTTAATGAAGTTTCAGAGACCAATACTTCCTTCCTTAGGTCAGGCGAGGATACCGTAACAGCATTATACTGACCTGAGGCAGGAGGTTTTGGCCTCTGAAAGCTCACTGAAAAGGGTGTTAGGCTATTAAATAAATTTTCTGAAATCTGATGCACTGAAAAGCAGCACTTTACCCTGTGTGACAAATGCATCTGATTAGCGTGACTACATTTTGCTGGGGGAGGGGGGTAGAGAGAAAATTTTGTGCCCACCCACTTTGGGTTCAGGCCCATCCAAAATTGGCAGTCTGGCTACGCCACTGGGCTACGCCCCTGCTATATTCAATGCAAGCAATTTTCATGTTGTCTACATAGATGGAAGTTTGATGGTTACTTTTAAGCCATGGACTTTACTCCAGTTTTTAAAGAGAAAGAGTATGTGCTTAAGTATATATAGTTACTTTCATCTCATTTATTTGCAAACACTTTTTCCAATCAAAATAATGCATGTACTTTCAAAAATACAAAAACACGTGCATAGTTTCAGTCTTTCTTAACCCTGCCATCTAGTACACCGCAGCTAAGTGTAATTAAAATTATACACATTCCCCTCAATATTCAACACTAACTGGTCAGAACGGCTGCTGACCAGTTAGATAGCACTTAACCGGCTATCCACCGATATTCTGTGGGGGATAACCGGTTATCCACTGCTAAATATCCCCGGTTAGCGGCTAGTGGGTAACCGGTTATATTGGCCGATATAACCGGCTATCCGCCGATTTTTAAACTGGGTTTTCGTAGCCATATTTGGCCACATGAAAACCTAGTATATCTTTGGCTGGTTTCAAGATAATTGGCTAAGTCTGAATATTGTCTTAGCCAGTTACCTTTAAACCAGCCAAAAATAAATGTTGGTCACCAGAAATGGCCCGGCATTGAATACCTGGGCTTAGTGTTGACCGAGGGAGTTAGACGGTCTAACTCCTGTGGTTTGAATATCGGCCCATAGAATCTGGAACAATGTGCATACATTTACCTACAAATAGGGTGGGCAGTTTTCAAATAGCCTGTTTCCATGAGTAAAATTACTTGAGCTGATATTTACTCACCACAATCAGCATTTGTTTTAAATGCAAGCTGTGACAGTCAAAAAAAAAAGTCTGTTCGCCCAATATTAAAAGTTATTTAACTGAGCAGCAGAGGCTCCTGCCCAGTTAAATCACTTCTGACTGCCTAAGTAGTGAAATTCAGCTGCACCAGACAGCTGCCACTGAATATCTCCAAAGACCACCTCTGCACTATCTGGTTTGTGCTGGGGCAGTCTGTGGGCGGAGCTTAGGCAGAGCCCAGAATGAGCTTGGACCTAACCAGTTAGCAACCATATTCAGACCACTAACCGGTATTAAGGTGCATGACTAAAGTTAGGACACCAAAAAGTCTGCTCTAACTTTAGCCACAAAGCTAACTGAGCACCAGTCTGAATATTGGTCCATGCCCAGTTAATTTCTGGGTTGTGGCACTGGTTTTCCTGCTGCCCCTTCCCTCCTCTTTGACCCCAATCCTCCCTCCCTCCTACCTCAGACATATATAAGGGTCAACCAAGTCTCCACACCCATAACCCTTCTGGACCTACCTGTTAAATGCCTGGTGGTCCAGTGGGGTCTTACGGGCAGGAGAAATGCCCAGTTGCTCCTGCCCATCAAAGCAGCTACTGCAAAATGGTTGTCATGATCTCTAGTGATAGCCTTGCAGTATGTGCCAGGTTACATCAAAAGCATGATGGGGTAGGAAAGAAGAAAATCAAGGCCTGAAATACAATTGAGTGCAGCTGGTAAAGGAGTAGATGGTGATTAAGATTGTTAAGGGCAATGGATAGGTTAAGGAGGATGAGGATAGACTAAAGGCATTTGACTTTGACCATAAGGAGGTGACTGGATACTTTGATAAAAATAGTTTATGTGGAATGTAGAGGATGAAAGAGTGAAGTTGACCTAAACTAGAAACATAGAAACATGATGGCAGATAAGGGCCAAATGACCCATCCAGTCTGACTATCCTCAATAACCACTAACTGTTCCTTTTCCTAAAGGATCCCATGTGCCTGTCCCATACTTTTTAAAATTCTGACACAGTCTTCATCTCCACGACCTCCACCAGGAGGCCATTCCACGCATCCATCACCCTTTACATGAAAGAGAATTTTCTTAGATTATTCCTAAGCCTATTTCCTCTTAACTTCATCATATGCCCCCTCACTCCAGAGTCTTCCTTCATTTGAAAAAAAGCTCACTTCCTGTACATTAACGCCATTGAGGTATTTAAACGTCTCTATCATATCCCCTCTCTTCTGCCTCTCTTCCAGTGTATACATGTTGAGGTTCTCATGAGCCTCTACCTATATGTTTTATGGCCGAGACCGCTGACCAATTTTGTAGCCGCCCTCTAGACCAACTCCATCCTATTTATATCTAACAATTAGGATGAAAAAGAATCTAAAAAAAACAAATACAAATGGTATTCAAGCATTTTGGATACAAAAGAGGAAAGGTAAATGGGATAATAATTATCATGGCTGGTAAGTCCCAATGAAGATTTTCTGAGAAGTTAGTGGGTTCATCCTCTGTTATTTCAAAATAGGAGTGAGGTGTAGCAGAGGTCAAAAGAAGAGACAAAGAAAGTGGGGAAAGAAGTGGTGGCCTGGTGGAGAATTCTCAATTAACTTTGTAGATCTCAACATGGAAGAAGTCAACCAGAATCTGAGAAGAAAGTGAAGGGGCAGTGGAAGGTACTTACTGCCCTTTTCCTACAGTAAGATCTTCACATAGGTGCTGAGTGCTGCTAAATGGTTCTCTGGCCTCTATAGGTTTCTATGTTCTTGTATCCCCAGTGGTCCTGAAACCTGAAAGAAGTGAAGGTCAGAGTTTGCCCACTTGGCACTTACATACCTATTCAGAACAGCGGTTTCATTTGGAACTCTAGTAATGCAGAATTCAGTCCATAAAACATGATCTTTCCCTTCAAGGTATTCTCTGTCCCCCCCTCTTCTTTATGGATATCCTGTGATTCCTGAATGCTTATCTTTGTAGGTTCTTACCAACCTCTTTGGTGTAGAAAGTATTTCTGTTGTATTGATGGCCTAAGGAGCCAGGTCTAGCTCATGCAGTCCTGGCCACTCAACTGCCCTGAGCTATGTAACAGCTTGGAGTCCCTGTTAAGAAGGTGTATTCTGTTCCAGAATTGAACCTGTAGACCCATGGAGTCTTTTTTTTTTAACCTTTGTCCCTGTACAAAATTTGCATGAATCTGTACATGTATATTTCTGTGCAGATAATATGCCTATTTCATAAACAGGTATGATTCCAGCTAATCCATTTATAAAATGCCATCACATTTTTATGCAGTCTGATTTCCCAGTGATCATCAGTGCTTATCCATCCTATATAAAATGAGCCTCTTAACTTCCACTATCCATAACACATAAAATTCCCCATCCTCCCACCACATCTAAATTTGCCTTTCCAAAGATAAACTCGGTGCTCAATCTCCTTATCTACTTACTGCTTAATAAAACTTTCAATGCTCTCTGTTAATTTCCAGCTACCACAATATACCCAGATAAGCTGAAGGTGATATTATATTACTGTACCTTTGGATGTTCACCATTTCTGTGCAAGCTGTCATTAGTTTGTTCATGTAAAAATGTTATATAGAAATCTATGGAGAAAGTATTCGCAAGAAAGTGAACATTCCTGATATCTTGAGAAAATGTTCACAGAGCGATAAATTAACTTTTTTTTCATATCCCTATCTAGTGGTTTGTGAGGCAGGAAAAAGATGAACCAACTGTACAGAAAGTTCAGAGCAGGCAGAGGAGAAAGAAATAGATAACAACTTCTATTAGCCCCAAGCTGAGCATAACAGCCAAAAAGACATGTAGAAAAAATTTAAATCATGAGCTGGTCATCAGATAAGGGTAACAAATTAGTAACATTAGTAATGAGAATCTTGGTTTAATTTTAAAAAGTAATTAGCAGACTTACTTTTCAAACTGCATTGAAATGTACTAAGTTTATATTCTGGTCAGTATTTATTTAGATTTTGCTCACACCTTTTTCAGTAGTAGCTCCAGGTGAGTTACATTTAGGTACACTGGGCATTTCTCTGCCCCAGGAGGGCTCACAATCTAAGTTTGTACCTGAGACAATGGAGGGTTAAGTGACTTGCCCAAGATCACAAGGAGCAGCAGTGGGATTTGAACTAGCTACCCCTGGATTTCAAGACTGGTGCTCTAACCACTAGGCCACTCCAATAGTCAGTCCAGTGTTTTTTTGTAACGCAAAATGGGGCAGAATTAGACCTGTGTTTTATTTATTTATTTAACATAGGTGGGCAGAATTATGACTGAATATTCAATACCAGGCCATATCCAGGTACTGGCATGAATATCTGGGTCTCTGGAGGGTCTTGAAAGATATCCAGGTACTGCCAATATTCAATGCCAGTAGTTAGATAACTTACCAGGTGGCGGCAGCAGCGATACTCATACGCTGCCCTGCCGCCGGCACCTTTTGGAAAATAGGAAAAGAAGGTAAACTCGGAGAAGGGGATGGAAGAAGGAAGATGGATATGCCAGACCATGGCCTGGGGGGGGGGGGGGGCGGCATCTCAGCCCTGCCTAAGGCGGCATCTTGCCTTGGGTCGCCCCTGGTTTGGTCATTCTGAAATTAATTACTAAGGGCTCCATTTCATATATAAAATTATTATTTTTTTAAATTTTAGGGAAATTGTTGAGTTTTTGAGGTTAACTTTATGAATATCCTAGTTAGTTATCCAGGCACCAGCTTTGAATATTGGTGGAGCCTGGATAACTGCTAGAACTGCCCCAACTCCGTCACTGGACTGATCTGTCACTGTCTAAATAGTGCCACAATGGCCACACATGGTACGCAGTGACACTATCCAGTGAGGTGTCACCAAATATCATGTGTGCAGCCAGCCAACACTGTTTAACCAGATAGGAGCTTCTCCTATCCTTTAAATAATCCTGAATATATTCCTCATTGTTATTTCAATAATGTAAGCTGCAAGAAATGTTGGAAATTTCTATAAAAATCTGTGACTAATCTGTAGATCACAGAGGGCAATCTTTAGGAAGCTCCATATAAAATAGCAGTTTCTGGGTGTCAGCACAGGTACCTGTAAATTGTTTTAAATAATCTATTAATTTCTTCATCAGTGTGCAACTACATATACAGTGTCTTGCAAAATCTTTTCTTATTCCTTAGCACTTTCACATTCTGAAGTCTCAAAAATACTAGGGGTATGCATGGCAAAAAGGTTTGGTTGGGACCATGCTGCCACAATCAGTCTTGCGGTTCATTTTTTAGTTTATGAAAACTTTGTTTTGTTTATTTCATTTAACTCCATCAAAGTCAATGAGGCAAACAATTCTGCACTTTTAACAGTGGGGGGTTTCCATCCTTTTTTTAATTGATGCTTGCTTAAAACATGCCTGCCAGCGTCCTCACAGAGGCAACAAATCTTGTGTTGAGAGGGGGAGGAGGTAAATCTCAGTGAACTGAGCTGGTTCGCAAGGGACTGGGACCTATTCTGACAAGCACAGAGCCGACAGAACAGGGGAAAACCCAGCAGGTCTTTAGGAGGGGAACCAGCCCCTATCTGTAGCATCTTTCCGGGAAAGCAGGAGTCAGTCCTTACAGGCGGGCCAGTACTTAGACCAAGCCTAATATCCTTGGCTTACCAAACAGTATGTGATGGAACCAAAGAGAAGCTGGGAAGGGGTGGAGCCTTGTTTGCCTTTCAAGGAAGATGAGGACATGGAGAGAGGCCAGTACAGATGGAGTTTGTGGAGGCAGGAGAGCAGCTGTCCCCTGAAGGAGAGCAGCTTCCAGTTGAGGAAGATATGGAAATTCCCATAGAGTGAAATGGACCTATAAGTAGCATTTGAAACTCATGAGGACTTTTTTTTTAATTTTTATTTTTGAAACACACACAGAGACATAAAACACCTGATAAGTGGGAGGTGTGGCTGAGGACTCACCTTTAGGTGCTGAGTCCTATGAAACAGTGTGTTTAGAGCTCTAGAGCATGCATGAACTCATAAGAACTTCAGTGTGAAAGACACTACTGAAAAGGATTTTAAACCGTTCCTTTTTTCCTTTTGTTTGACTCTTGGTGCTGGATATTGTGCTGCTGTGCTGTGCTGTGCTGGACTGTTGTAGGCAGGTGTGAATTTTTGACACTTGCTCAAGGTTTTGGCCCAGAACCCTGTGACTGTGCAAAGAGGCTGGTGAGACAGTGAGATGATTTGTTCTCAGACTGAGAGTAAAATTACACTATATAATTCCTCTTAAACTCCCAACACCCCCTGATCTCTATTCTGACCACTCCCAAGCTCGACTGTAGGCAAATTGGGACTTGAGTGCAGTGTGTGTGTGCGCAATACACTGACATCGTGACCAGAGAGAGAGAAAATAAATGGTGTTTCCCCTGTGACCCGTGTCTGGGTTGTGGTGGACCTAAAATAGTAAGGGGCGAGACCCGGGTTGCACAAGAATACAAGGCACAGGATAAAACCTACAGGAATATAAAGAAATAAGGTCAGGCTGCATTCTCAGGAAGAAGAATGTAAAGCAGATAAGGAATGCAAGCAATAGCAGCAATGAAGACAATGACCCTGCACTGAACCAGGCCAGAGGTAATGCATATAAACCTCCAGCTCTCTGGACTGGTCCCAATAGGACTAAGCAGGACAAGAGACACAAGAACATACACACCCGTTCAACAACGATAAGAGGCAGGATCACAGCTCTCATTCAACCAAGAAAAGAGAGACAGCAGGGCTGCTCAACTTGGCATATACCAGCAACCTGCTGCCCCTGACAGATTTACTGGCAATTTCTTTAATTATAGAAATTATACTCAACTGTGATGGAATATCAATGACCTGACCTTGGAGAAAAGCATTTTACATTTTCAAATAGGCTCTTATAAAACCGCCTGGGGTATACAAATAAAGTAGGTGCACATAACCATACTGCCTATTTTAATGCGATATGGGCTAAATTCAATACACGGCACCTAAAAAATTGGCACTAAAAAACCTGTACATAGTGGTATTCTATGTGCATCGCCTAACATTAGACGCAGTTTATAGAATACTAGTAAAAAAGGCCCGTTTCTGACACAAATGAAACAGGCGCTAGCAAGGTTTTCCTCGAAGTGTGTATGTTTGAGAGAGTGTGTGTGTGAGAGTGACTCTGTAAGAGAGAGAGAGTGAATGTATGTGCGAGTGTGTGTGTGTGACAGAGAGAGAGTGAGACTGGGTGAGAGTGTGTCTGTGAGAGAGAGAGAGAGTGTGTGTGTGAGAATGAGAGTGTGTGCCAGGGCCCCCCCTCCCTCCCTCCCAGTTCCAGGGTCGTCTGTCCGTCCCCTCCCTCCCAGTTCCAGGGTCGTGCCCTCCCTCCCTTCCTCCGAAAAACCTGTACATAGTGCTATTCTATGTGCATCGCCTAACATTAGATGCAGTTTATAGAATACTAGTAAAAAAGGCCCGTTTCTGACACAAATGAAACAGGCGCTAGCAAGGTTTTCCTCGGAGTGTGTATGTTTGAGAGAGTGTGTGTGAGAGTGACTCTGTGAGAGAGAGTGAATATGCGAGTGTGTGTGTGTGACAGAGGGAGAGTGAGACTGGGTGAGAGTGTGTCTGTGAGAGAGAGAGAAAGAGTGTGTGTGTGAGAATGAGAGTGTGTGCCAGGGGCCCCTCCTCCCTCCCAGTTCCAGGGTCATCCGTCCCCCCCTCCCTCCCTTCCAGTTCCAGGGTCATGCCCTCCCTCCCTCCCTTCCTCCGAAAAACCTGTACATAGTGCTATTCTATGTGCATCGCCTAACATTAGACGCAGTTTATAGATTATGAGTAGTGGCCATCCTGCAACTAAAATGTAGGCACAGGCATTTAGACCAACTGAAATATGGTGTAAACGCCCATGTCTTATTTAGGCACAGATCGGACATATTCTGTAACAGTGTGCGTAAATTTTCGGAACATCCACAACCCTCCCATGCCCTTCCCTTGACCATGCCCTCTCTTTTGAGATCCACGTGGTCTGATTTACATGCATCGCTTTATCAGATACACTCAGGGGCCCTTTTACTAAGTCAAGTAGGCACCTGTGCATGCCCAATGTTCGTCAGTTTGGAGTTACCACCTGGCTACTGCATGACCCCTATAGAAATTTCATTTTTGATGTACGTCCGCTATGCGCTCTGGACAATAATTTTTATTTTCTGGCGCACGGCAGAAACTAGGCGGTAATTGTCATTCTACACACGTAGATGATTACCGCACAGTTAACGCATGAGACCTTACCACTAAGTCAATGGCTGGCGGTAAGGTCTCAGACCCAAAATAGATGCGCACCAATTATTATTTTGCCACATGTCCATTTTCGGCAAAAAGTTTAAAAAAGGCCTTTTTTACAGGTGCGCTGAAAAATGGATCTGCGTGTGCCCAAGACACACGCCTACCCTAGCGCAGTCCATTTTTCGGTGCACCTTATTAAAAGGACCCCTCAGTGAGTTAAGCGCATAAATCCTAATTAGTCCCAATTAGTACCGCTATTTGCTTGTTAACATTCAATTACCAGTGCTGATTGGCTTGTTAACCAATTAAGTTCTCCATGCAAATCAGCTATGCATGCATGCAGAACTTACAGTGGGGGAAATAAGTATTTGATCCCTTGCTGATTTTGTAAGTTTGCCCACTGACAAAGACATGAGCAGCCCATAATTGAAGGGTAGGTTATTGGTAACAGTGAGAGATAGCACATCACAAATTAAATCCGGAAAATCACATTGTGGAAAGTATATGAATTTATTTGCATTCTGCAGAGGGAAATAAGTATTTGATCCCCCACCAACCAGTAAGAGATCTGGCCCCTACAGACCAGGTAGATGCTCCAAATCAACTCGTTACCTGCATGACAGACAGCTGTCGGCAATGGTCACCTGTATGAAAGACACCTGTCCACAGACTCAGTGAATCAGTCAGACTCTAACCTCTACAAAATGGCCAAGAGCAAGGAGCTGTCTAAGGATGTCAGGGACAAGATCATACACCTGCACAAGGCTGGAATGGGCTACAAAACCATCAGTAAGACGCTGGGCGAGAAGGAGACAACTGTTGGTGCCATAGTAAGAAAATGGAAGAAGTACAAAATGACTGTCAATCGACAAAGATCTGGGGCTCCACGCAAAATCTCACCTCGTGGGGTATTTTTGATCATGAGGAAGGTTAGAAATCAGCCTACAACTACAAGGGGGGAACTTGTCAATGATCTCAAGGCAGCTGGGACCACTGTCACCACGAAAACCATTGGTAACACATTACGACATAACGGATTGCAATCCTGCAGTGCCCGCAAGGTCCCCCTGCTCCGGAAGGCACATGTGACGGCCCGTCTGAAGTTTGCCAGTGAACACCTGGATGATGCCGAGAGTGATTGGGAGAAGGTGCTGTGGTCAGATGAGACAAAAATTGAGCTCTTTGGCATGAACTCAACTCGCCGTGTTTGGAGGAAGAGAAATGCTGCCTATGACCCAAAGAACACCGTCCCCACTGTCAAGCATGGAGGTGGAAATGTTATGTTTTGGGGGTGTTTCTCTGCTAAGGGCACAGGACTACTTCACCGCATCAATGGGAGAATGGATGGGGCCATGTACCGTACAATTCTGAGTGACAACCTCCTTCCCTCCGCCAGGGCCTTAAAATGGGTCGTGGCTGGGTCTTCCAGCACGACAATGACCCAAAACATACAGCCAAGGCAACAAAGGAGTGGCTCAGGAAGAAGCACATTAGGGTCATGGAGTGGCCTAGCCAGTCACCAGACCTTAATCCCATTGAAAACTTATGGAGGGAGCTGAAGCTGCGAGTTGCCAAGCGACAGCCCAGAACTCTTAATGATTTAGAGATGATCTGCAAAGAGGAGTGGACCAAAATTCCTCCTGACATGTGTGCAAACCTCATCATCAACTACAGAAGACGTCTGACCGCTGTGCTTGCCAACAAGGGTTTTGCCACCAAGTATTAGGTCTTGTTTGCCAGAGGGATTAAATACTTATTTCCCTCTGCAGAATGCAAATAAATTCATATACTTTCCACAATGTGATTTTCCGGATTTAATTTGTGATGTGCTATCTCTCACTGTTACCAATAACCTACCCTTCAATTATGGGCTGCTCATGTCTTTGTCAGTGGGCAAACTTACAAAATCAGCAAGGGATCAAATACTTATTTCCCCCACTGTAAGTTGCCATTTATAGAATCTGGGGGTATATGTGTAGGCATTCCTAAGGGGACAGAATAGGTAGAACAGAGGCTGGACTGGCATTTATGCACTTATATGGAATAGGAAATCAAAATTACCTTTACAAAACAGATTCAACATACATGCCTTTGTACCTTTCCTGTGTGCTCTTCACCTAATAAGGGAAAAGAGAAAGTAGACCATATATTCTCCGACGACAGAGTTGATGGGTTCAAATGGGCAAAGTAGGAACACCAAGCAGCCTTTATAAGCTAATATCTTTTATGTTTCTATGTGTAATAAAAACTGACAGTAGAAGTTATCTACTTATTTTGTGTTCTATGTCCTGCTCTTACAGTCAAATTTAAGGATCTAATAAAAGCAGGGTTAAATAGTTCACAAACACTGTAAGTCTGTTTGCACAATTTTGAAATAGAGCAAATTTTTTTTTTTTTTAATCAAAGGCTTTAATTTCCTGAAACACTTTGGGACATTTCAATTTTTCCTGGGTTGCAAATAACAAAATGGATTTGAAAGCAAAATTCTGTTGATAATAAAAGAACTGAGAGACAGAATCTGTCTGAGGTTGTGATGTCCACTCAGGTTAAATTGTGCATCTGTAGGCACAGAAATGAAATTTAAGGGGCTTGGGAGCTAGAGGAACTAGGCTTGAATAAAATATACAGTAATGTTACTGCCACTTCAGTTAATGGAATTTCTTTTTTGCAGACTCTTGAAGAGCTACTGCTTGTTTAACCTGCAGTACCTGATACAAGTCCATGCAGGCACGTAATTATCAAAATAGAGAGGAGACAAGTTAGGCCCATGGTCTTATGAACTCATTTTTGCTGGAAGGGGCTTGCACTGTGAAACACTTCAATGTAATCTGTAATGTGTATGAAAATATGCTTTAACACATGGTTTTAATCTACTCCTGTTAATTATTTATTCACAAAGGTAGTCATTTTAGAAGTGATATTTGTGTTTTAAATGTGGATGTCCTGGTACATCAACGTTCAAATGTCCAAAACGTCTACAGTGCAATTTTAGAACAGACTGGAAGAAATACATGGATGTGGTAAAAATGTTGAAAATGGCCAGAGGAGTTTGAGGTGCATTTTAGTAGGGGGGGAGGGGGAGGTGTCATGGACAGTGCGTTGTCCTCAACATCTATCAGTGATTTTGGGTAGTATGTCGACATGCAGGGAATGCAAGAAAAACATTGGGATTGCACCTGGTGTAAAAAGTGAATGTGTCACTGCAGTGTTTCTTTGTGACTGCTTGTATTGGTGCTGACAGATGTACCTTTGGACTGCTCAAGACCTGATTCAGGTGCCTAGTTAGATCCTGAGTGGAGCTGCTCTACAAACCAGAAAAGGTCTGCAAGATATTCATGGTCTGCTGTATCCTATACACTCTGACACTGAAGTGCAGAATACCACTCCCTGAAGGACTGGAGCCACCAGATGAGGACAGAGAGAAGGACCAGGTACCATCAACACAAAAACTTACACATCTACAATAGCAGGGCAGTGCAGCAAGGAATTAACTCATACACTGCTCATTTTGTGTTATGCATGATCTTGCTCGACTGCTTACCTTTCCTATACAAGTAATGTGTTTCTTTCCCTTATCTTCTTTTTATGTATTTTAACTTTATTTTTTTAATTTTTTTAACCACTTTCACCTATTATATAATGGTGGTATATCAAATAAAAGTAAGTATAAACATTTCTGTGAAGGTATAGTTTCAATATTTGAACAAGGCATATGTACAAACTGTATCCCACATCAACTAATCCTTTTTGATTTCCCATTCTCAGTGCCACTCCTGTGTACTACCTATGACCACTCCACTATCAGCTGCCCCTCCCCTACCACCCCATATGAGCTACCTTTCCCTTAGCCACACCCATTCATCCTCCCTCGCCCTCAAAGCCCACCATATCCCTCTCACTCTCCGGATTTCCCTACCCCACCTTCCTGCAGTCCAACTACTTTTTGTTCTCCCTCTCCCCCTTCCCCTCCCTTCTGGGTTCTACCTTCCCCCCTCTTGGATATACCTTGGTTGTCAGTATGTTCTGGACTCTGGGAGAATGTGTCAGTGCACTCATAGCTGGATGATGATTACCTAGTATCCATTCCAGCCTCTCAAGCAGCTGCAGAAATTTCTGGGAACGTCAAGGGTAATCATGAGGAATGGCATTGTGCCATTTCCTTCTGCATTGTGGGTGGTGTTGCATGCCTGCCCCTCTAGAACCCTTGGAACAGGCCCTGAGCAGGTGGCAGTCATAGGCTTCTTGGAGGCAATTCTTGTGGTGTGATGTTTTCCTGCACCCATGGGTACACTGATGGTGGGGGCTCACTGGTAGACACAGGACCAGTCACACAGGATGGCTGTAGGGATGTATTGCCCAAGACAGCATCATCTGCTCTGTTCTGTCGCATAGCATTTCCATTCTGCAGGTCCATGCGCACATCATCCTCACCGTCACCTGGCTCAGTTGCATTTCCTCATTACTTGCACCATCTATCACTCCATCATTGCCACATGCACTCTTGTGAGGCCAAAGTTTACTCTCTCTGTATAATGATGACCCTGTTATGAGCATGAAGATCACACGCACAGGTCACCAATTACTGCCTGCATCTTGATGGGCATTTTTGGGCCCCACCAGCACCAGCTGCTGCCTCTGTTTCCACATCATGATCCAAGAAGAGCAATGATGCAGGCAACTGAATATCCTCACACTTTTCCACTCTGAACACAGGTGGCTCAACAGTCTCTGTTTCCTGTGACTTCTGGTTCACTACCATCTCCACTCGTCATTTGCCTGCAGTGTTTCCTGTATGGGCACAGCTGGCTGTGAGAACCCTCCCCCCCCTCCCCATATCCTAGCCTTCAACTGATGGTAAGAGCAAAAACTATTCAATTAGGGGCAAATAGGCTTGAGTGTACTATAACAACTACTGCCAATGGAGGCATGGCTTCAACACTAGGTATTAGTGTGAGGGCATTGATAGAAAAACAATTAAGTGATGGTGGCATCTTTCCTAGTTATCTGACATGAGCACCCCACACCATGATCTCCCTCCTCCATATTAACCAAGATGCAGGGACCATGTACCATTTGCATGACACATTGGCACCTACTGCCTCAAGTATATGATGGACACAGTGGCATACCGAGGGCGGGGTGGTAGGGGCAGTCCGCCCCGGGTGCACGCCTCTGGAGGGGTGCAGAAAGTAGCTGCGCAGCTGTCGGCTCCGCTGATTCCCTGCTCCCTCTGCCCCGGAACAGGTTACTTCCTGTTCTGGGGCAGAGGGAGCAGGGAACCAGCAGAACCGACAGCTGCGCGGCTGCTCCCAGCAGGTAAGAATGCACTGGGGGGGGGGGGGGGGTCGTGCTGCACCCGGGGGTGGACGGACACCGCTGCACCCGGTGGGGGGGGGGGGTGCGTAGTGGCGATCTGCCCCAGGTGGCAGCCGACCACGGATCGCCCCTGGATGGACAGAGCTGGGAAGTTAGGGATATGGTTGCCTGTACAGCAAGGTATGTTGAGTAACATTTACCACTTCCCCCTGATTGGTGATATGTGTCCAGATTATCAATCCCCCATACTGGCTCTTCATCTAGGTTCTAGAGGACCTGCTGCTCTATAGTGCTTACCCCTGAATTCTATAAAATTGAACATCCAACTTTATGCTTAGCATGACAAGTTGCATGCACAATTTATAGAATAAGGTCAGTTGTGTACACAATTTAATTTACTAATTATCTGTTAATTGTAGTTAAAAGCTAATTATTGGCTTAAATTAGTGTTAATTGGTACCAATCAGCAGTTGCAAAAATGGATAAAAATGAAAAACAATAGTGGGATACAATAGAGCACAATATATGCTCCTGAAATCACCAATTTTGGTTTAAAAATGCTGGAAAACCACTTTAAAATTGTGTTTAAAGTTCTAAAATTAATGCATTCCAGCAGCCATTTGAAATCCATTCCAATGATACAAACGAAAGTATTAATAAAAGGAAGTTCTGTCATCACAGTGAGAGTAAGAAAAAAGACCATAGAAAGGCTCAAAAACATTGTAAAATGTAATAAATTAAAAAAAAAAAATAATAAATGACCACATGTATTTCACAGTTAACATAAAATATGATGTAATGTACAAACCATAACTATATAAAATAATTAAATCAATGATTATACCTATAAATATGTAATAATACATTAAAAGACAAATTAATACAACCAAAAATATATATAGCTAAAGCCACATATCAAATCCAATTAAATAAATGTGTACAAAAGCAGTTACAAACAATAGAATAAATCATCATAAAATCAAATACAGTAACCATGTGGTCATTACATTAAAGAGTCCATTTTGGTGATATAAAAATGCAGAAAAGTCTGATTCTTGATTCAGACCCGTTGGTGTCACTGTATTATATTTAAAAAACTAATTTCTGCTCGTCCTGTAGTAAAATCTTATCAATATCTCTTCCTCCCCAATGTGGAGAGGAAGAGATATTGATGTTCAATTCAGTAAATCTCAAATCATCAAACCTATGTCGTTTGGCTTACATATGCACAACTAAAGGTTTCTCAGCTATGTTTCTTTTTATGGCACTTTTAATTTGCTTATTTAGTGCATGTCATGACTTTCAAACTTAAAGCAGCTTACATGACCATCTGCATACACCACAAGTACTGGTATAACTCTAACCTATCACCAGTAATTGGATGGACAAAAACCTTAATTTTACACTTGACACGAGACTGAACAATTTAAACAGGGAAAATGTCTCCAAATGGTATAATTTGTTTGTGGAAATGGGAGAGCAGAAGTTCTTATTTCTTTTAAATGTAACCATTTTCTCTTTCTTCTCAAATTCTGGTACACTATTGTATAATTGGCCAATGTTTCAAAAGTATACTTAAAAGTGATGTTCATAGGGAATGTTTAGCTGCCTCTATGATCACACTGTCCATTCATACATCCATACATCTTGGTTGATCTCAGCGTGCCCAAGACTGAAAACTGTTCAGCTCTTCATTTCGATTGACCATTGCTAAGACCGTTGAATGAGCAACTTCTTGCTTCTTTGCAATTTGTCCTTATTGGTATCTTTTCTTTTTCCTTTGTGTACTTGGGGGCCCTTTGAATAAAGGGTTGCTGCACTGCAACTCGGAACTACCGCCAGCCCAATGCGGCCTCTGGTGATAGTTCCGCCTCAAGCACATGCCATTTCCAGTTGTCATTTTTACCATCGGGTTATAGCAGGAGCCCTTACCACCACCCCAATGAGTGTCAGTAAGTGCTCCCCGCTGCATGGCCATGCAGTAAGAGTAATCTTGCCGCATGGCCATTTTTCTAGGGTCTCTTTACTCACTGCAGGAAAAACGGCCCCTACTGCTACTGGGCCTTTTTTAGCTCAGCTTGGTAAAAGGACCCCTCAATGCAGGGCATATCCACTGCATTTACTGCACAGGATTTACACTTAATACCACACATTAATATTTGCTTTAAATGTGCAGTAAGTGCAAAACTTACTACCCTTTAGCAAAAGGGTCCTTTTGATTGTAACCCCTCCAGGGACAAGAAAATACTGTACCTGAATGTAACTCAGCTTGACCTATTACTGAAAAAAGTGTGAGCTAATCTAAAATCTCTCCCCTTCCCCTTTGCCTTTCCTAAATCAATTTAGCACACGTTAAATTTTTATATGGTGTGGTAATGAATCAAATGCACCCTACTAAATGAACACCCCTAAATTGTCTTAGTAAGCAAATCCCAACATTAGCAACTAATTGTATAAACTAAACTACTTTTGGCTATACAATTTCCAAGTGGGATTGTGCCAGAAATGATTTTTTAATTTGTGCAAAATAATTTAGCAAGTGTAGGTGTATGGCTTATTAGTGGAAAAAAAAAACCCTAATTACTTCATGTAACACTGAAGTTACAGCAAGATGAGTTGTACATATTGAAGAATCCCACTGTTTGTGCATGGATGGTTTGCCCCTCTCAATTTAACTGCCCTTGATTTTATGTATGTTAGCTGAGATACATCAAATACGCTGTATATTCTCCAGAGATAGCTAATAATTGAAAAAAAGACACACATGATTTGAAATACAAAATGCAAACCTAGTGAAAATAATCTATTAAATAGTCTGAAGTTTGCTGAAACTGCAAACACCATGCATGAATAAATAAGAAAACATGCCAGGGGGAAAAGTAATATATTCTTCCTACTCTTAAGCTATTAGAATCTAATCAAGTGCTTTTACATGATTTTGAAAACTTTAAAAGGTTGTCACTTGAGAGACCAGCTTGCAAGAATTTTATAAGCTTTAACAGCCAAGGTTGAGTTAGCAAAAGATTAAAACATGAGCGGTAGAGCCACTTGTCAAAGATTGCCCCTTAGTGACTAGCCCTTCATGTATCTTTCATAAGCTTTCACTATTCAATTAATGCAAAAATCCAAAATAAAAGCACACCTTTCATTCACTCATCTTTTGCTTGAATTGATAATGTTTGGACAAGAAAACTCTAAGTTTAAGGTAATTCATGACCAGTGCCAGAGCCAGATCTGACATTTGTGGGGGGGGGGGGGCAGACTTAACATGGGGGGCACTAAGCATATAGGTGTGAGTAGTGCTTGGTTAACTCCAAAATAATGCCTTAAAGTACACTTGATGATGGATGTCTGAGTAAACACTCTGCCCAACAGCTGTCCTGCATCAACATAAACCTCACACACTCATGAAAACTTTGGAAACACTGACCCCCCCCCCCCCCCTCCCATATTCAGCCGGCAGCAGTCAGCATTTTTTTAAACAGTGATCATCACCAGCTAAATTATCCCCCGATATTCAGTGCTGAGCCATGTCTGAGCACCGGCACTGAATATCAGGGAATAATTTGGGTCAGGCAGGCTGCCGGAGGTTATGAAAATCGGGCCGCTCCGGCCCACATAATGTTTTTATTTTCAAAAAATAATGCTAGAGGAGGGATATAGAAGGAAGGAAGGAAAGAGGGGATATTGGGACGGGAGGGATCTCGGGGGCTTTTTATTTTTTTACACTGAACAAAATATTATGCAGGTGCCAGCCCAATATTCAGAGCTGGCCCCCGCCTAGCTAAGCGGCCTTATTTAGGACAGCCCTAGAGCAAAACATCTGCCAACATGGGCCATGTTTTGTGACATGTAACATCAGGGCAATGGACCTGGATAGATACCTCTTCAATTCCTAGCATCTACATCTCAGTCTTACAATATTTCAGGTGCTACACTGGTTTGGATTGAATTCTACCTTTGTGCAGTGGATATGCACTATACATCACCAACCTATATCTTGCCTTTTAATTAACACCATGCACATAAAAATATTGCACTACACAGGGGAATGAGGCAAGGATGTAAAGAGTAGCCTCATTAAATTAGCTGCATATGCAGATGGTGTCTGCTCTTTATTAAAAATCTTAAGCAATCTCTGCTATACTTTATGCAACTACTTTATACCTACTCTTAATTTTCAGTATATAAGGGGAACTGGGAGAAATCTGAAGGCATGCCCTGCAATGATTTGTAGAAAAAAATATTTAGAGGTTTTGGATTTTGTGCGGGTTTCCAAAGCCATTAAATATTTAGGCATTTTAGTAAACAAGAACTTGATTATGCTATTTAAATATAGACAGTATCCACACTGTGCTAGATAAGATATCTTAGTGGTCTCTACTGCTGTTGGCTTGGTGGGGGAGACTGGAGACCATCAAAATGCCCCTTGTCCCACAGTTAACTTACATTCTTTCTATGCTTCTCAACCTTGTTCAAAGTCTTTCTATTACCAATGCTAAGATATCTTCTTTCCTCTGGGAAGGTAGTTGTATTGTTAGATAAGTTGAAGATAGAATAAATTCCATTGTAGCTTTTCTACCTTCAAAGGGTGGGGGACTCTAGGGATGTCCCCAGTGTATCACCTTTTGTGCAATTGAAGCCTATAAACCAAACTCTGACTAGGCCAAGAACCATCTTTTTAGGACAATACTGACATGGTTGCCTGAATGTTTCCTACATTTCTACACTGTCTGCCAGCTCAAGGACACACTGGCATTCCAGAAACCATCTGCACTTCATCTTTGGGTGTGAAGTTGGTAACAAGACAAATTTACACTGAGATAAGGCTTGTGGGCCTCTTTGGTCAGTGCCAGCACTTGCAGGGAGTGTGTCTAAATCAACTATGGACATATTTGTTCTCCGGACCTGAATATTGTCTGCTAGACAGGAGGAATGTGTGATCTGATTGTGCCAAAACAGTCAACTGAGGACAGTAGACAGAAGTCTGATACCAGACTTTGTGACGAACAAAGAAGAAGAGTTTTGGAGCGGCACCAGAGTGGACGCACATCCGAGAGCTCTAGAGAGAGAGACTGTCTTTTTTTGTTTTCTAAGTACTGTGCCTCTCTTTATACCAACATTACAGAGAAGTGTAAGCTGAGAATTATGGCTTATAACCTTGTGTGAGAGACTACCTACTTGTGCTGGCTGGATCTGTAACTTATCTCTGTACTAACCAGATGCTTAATGGTTGGCTCACAGTAAATACAGCTTAAGCCGAAGGGAAGGATCCTGTCTTTCATCCAGAAATCCAGCTGAGCACGTGGCTTGTGATGTGAAAAATTAGGGTTCAATATGAAACAAAACCTGTTTGGTGTTCTGCGATACCATTCACTAGACTCACAAGTCCAGAGAATTGCTATGCTAGGTGAATTTCTGTCTCTGGCAGAGTGTTACTAGATTCTGTGATCTTTTCTAAGCACTTTTCACTAAAGCCCCACATAGCACTTCATAAGTTACGAGCTAGACAGTATAGCAGTGTTAACTTCTCAGATTTTTACAAATACCAGTTGGCCTCATTGGTAAGGTATGAGGCCCATTGACTACAATTTACCACACCTCTGGAGGAGGAATCAGCCTGGTTCTGGACTGAGTGTATGTTGGTGCACCTTCTTCCTACCTATAGGTTAGGTACCATGCAACTGCCCCTAGGGCTGCACCCTATCTTGGTACAGGGATAAAAGATGTGATGTTTTCCTAACCCTATAGATTATGATAGTATCAAAATTGTGTAGAAATGAATGATTTTTGGTTTATTCAGGAATGTCTAATCAGTTAGGGAAACAAAATGATATTCAAATTTGCCTGTTTCAAAATGGATGAACACTCCTTACTTGTATTTTTACTTTGGAATTTACTATGGGTACTCAACACATGAAGTCATTTACACTTATTTTCTTGTGGGTAGATTTTTGCTGAAAAAGTACACACAAGAACCTGAATTTGCCTGTCCATACATACTTTTTTGCACTGTAATGCAACTGAAAACATACAGTATATCCTTTTGATGCTGATAAAATCCTTCAAAAAATGGCAAACAATTTGAGTTGTTCATTTTTGACCTATGTTCTACTTTTTATTTGTTAATGTGTGTGTATTTATTTATGTGTATAATTATTTATTTTATTTTATTTTATTTTATGCCACTTGATATACCGCACGTTAGCCTCAGCATAAGCAACACAGTAGTTTACAATAAAAAAAGGAGTTAAGAGAAAAAGGAG